>NW_004797343.1:1257854-1260081 GCF_000002075.1 Aplysia californica
CTCACACACACACACACACACACACACACATTCACAAACTACAGAAATAAACCCCTTCTATTGCAGTACTTTTGCGCCAGAGCTACCTAACCCTCTCTTTTGATTTCTGAAGGCTAAGCAAAGTACATCAGCCAGCTGTTATCTGTTAAGTTTTTTAGTTTTAGTAAGAGTCTCCTGCATTTGCAACATCATGTGGTCATATAAGTGCCGAAAGTTATTGGTGTTACAAGATAAAAACAAACACAAAAAGAAGGAGAGAGATAAGGAAGACAGACGTTTGATAAGAAAGAAAGAGCAAACCACACCAGATTACACACTCACCACCCCCTGTCAGGTGAAATAAGCCCATCATTTAAAAAAAAGATTATTGCAGTTTCTTAACTCTATCCGTACGCCCCGGGGTCATTTTGTACCCCCGGGGTTGTATTCGTCATATTATTGAAAGCTTCCAGTACGAAAATCTCTTTGAAACTTTCAGTATTTCTCAAAAAATCGTTCTGACAGACTGCTATGCAAAGCTTACGGATCGGATTAACGAGTAAATTTCCTCTTTGAAAGTGGTGGTACATAGTTTTCCATGTCGTATGGATACGATAGTAAAACATGAAGTGCGGATAGGGTTAACTTGTGGTGTTCGTTGCGTAACAAAAAAGTTGTTCCCGCATCCGATCCGGACATTGGGGATTGCCTTGTTAGTGAGACAACTTCCTGAGCCTTCGGCACATTGTGGTAGGGTGGCCAGTTCCTTTCCACGCTGCCTTAACTTCCTCTTCTCGAAGTCGGGTATCCATTACTGCTGGGTGGGTAGGAGGGGGCGAAAAAAATTCGTGTCTAAACCGAGGCTCGAACCCGGACTTTCCGCTTCGGAGACTGGCGCACTAACCGCTCCGCCATCGCACCGCACTTGTGGTGTTCGTTGCGTATACGCGTGAAATATTTTGTCGAAATTCAAATTTTATTAAATAAATTGTAAAAAAAAAGCAAGGATACCTAAGATACATAACGTCAAAAATTGAACAGTGTTCACTCTCTCCTGAATATTTTTGCCTTCTGAGCTTTGGACCGTTTAACAGCTTGCCGAGGACATGTATCTGTGAGGCATCGTGGTGAAATTAGACGCCCGCCAAAATAATGAAATCAAAGTAACAGATATTTGTTTCACTCTTAGGGCATCTTTAAATTAATTTTCCCCTTTTGGTATCAACATTTTTATGTCCTTTTAAAACATAGTTCTGTGTGGACGCAACTGAAAAATGTGGATAAGGCAGAAAATAATACTTAATTTTGCAGTTTCATAGGGCCGTACAGAGCTTTGTTAGTCACAAAATTTTGTTGGCCATTTTCGCACTAATTTTACCTCTGATATCAGACCTTCAATGTCTTGACAAGATAGATGGGTATTTTTGTCATCAAAAGCAAGATACATAAATAAACCTTAAAATGATGCCTATAACCCAATAATAGTATGCCCAAAAATAAACCAGCACCTGATTCCACCGTGTCGTGACACATTTTTGCTCTAACAAGGCATAGGGCCCTACTATTTACCCCTAAATTGTTTGCATACAGTTTTAAATAAAACTATCACAATCAAGCTGGACCAAAAATCAAAAAGCGGTTTTTAATTACACATCTCTTCAAGATAAAGATCTAATCAGATTTGACCCATAAGATATTTCACATTAAGCTACTTGTTGAACGTTTAGGTCCCACAAGAATTCAATTAAAAGTTCAGGCCAATTTTGGTATAGGCCAATAACGTAAAATGTTTAGTAAAGGAGATATGTTTTTGGATGTTTTTCTCCATATCTTTATTCCTGGAATGAAAAGTAGGTGAACCGTTGGCCCGTTTGGTACCATGCTGTACTACGTAATGGATAACCTTAGTTCGAATCCCAAGAGGACGTTTTGAGCTTTGGTTTTAAGGGTGTTTTCAAGGCACCACCCTTCTGGCTCGGTCCTATCGGATAGAGACGTTAATTCGGAAGTCCTGCCTCTTAAACAACCTTGCAATGTTGAAAGGGGCGTTAAACCTTTACAATGTAGCGGAAACTTAACTCCAGAGTCTTCAGCGAGGAGGGATTATCGTCAGGCTGTTTGGGGCTGAATTGACTGCAGTTTTGGATTCGGAAGAAGATTGCGCGCTAAGCTCGTAGTGTTAGGGAACTGTTGTTGAGAGCTTTGGCTCAGTCGATGTCCTGTTGTTTTGTAGTTACCCCTCTCCACC
>NW_004797343.1:1261287-1263787 GCF_000002075.1 Aplysia californica
TATCATAAGTGAACAGACATTTTTTCTACAAAATGTTTATTATCGCTGAAAAAGTGTATAAAACAAAGGGCGGGAGATCCAGCATACGCATAAAGTGAATTGCACGCTAAATTACAAAGCAGAAAATTTGTAAAAAATTTGAAACAGTCATACAAAACAATAATTGAAGGTTCTAGAAGAAATACGTCGTACTACCTTGGTCTGACGTTGTCATTGCCATAACGCATGGCCTTCAGCAGGTTGACAAAACCCTCGTGTTGACCCTCTACTTTTACGTTCTCATTAACACAAGTTAGATTATTTAGGTGAACCTGAATAACATATTATTATCTGAGTTTGGCAAATTGTTATCGAGTAAATAAGTCTTTCTGCTGGGACATTGTATTCCTCTCATCACGGACTGCCTCAGACCGGCAGGATCGCAGCCCACGTCTTAACCCTACCCGTATGTCGTGTTTTACTATCGTATCCATACGACGTGGGGAACTCTGTGCAACCACTTTCCAACGTGGAGATTTATTCGTTAATCCGATCCGTAAGCTTTGCAAAGCAGTCTGTCAAAATGATTTTTTGAGAAATACTGAAAGTTTCAAAGAGGTCTTCGCACTAGAAGTATTCTAAAATGTGAAGAATACAACCCCGGGGTACAAAATTACCCAAGGGCGTACGGATAGGGTTAAATGATCTAAATCGTGTCAATAGAGACGTCAGACACCTACACATAAGAAATAAGCTTTGATCACATTAAAAAATAAACTTAGAAACATCAGCAGGTAAACGTCAAGATATCTTTATCAATGCCTATTTCTCTTGAGTTATTACTTAGGGATAATAATACATAGTAAATAAAGACATAAAAAGCAGTAACTCAAGACTTGGAAAGCTGTCTTCCAACAGATATAATAACATTTTTTTAAAATATGGGAAAATTCGTTGCTGGGAATAAGCTTTTGATTCCCTTCGTTGGAATGAAATACTGCGATAATGCAAATGACAAACCGAGGAGGCTAAAGTCACTCCACTTTGGCTCTTATTGAGGGGGGGGGGGGACTTAGGCCACCCGTGTCCTAACCACAGATATTGGAAAATACCCCTGGATTGAATATCCTCGTTATAGTGATGATGGAGTTCATGTACACTTGTCTGCTCATTTTAATAAACAAGTTTTAAAAATATTTATCAAAGTTTCCCAACGCCTTTCAAATTTAAAAGGTTACCAAAATGAGCAACGTTTTTTAAAAATCAGCTTAGACTGGCACAAAATGCCCAAACAAAACTGTTTTAGAGTATAAAGTATTTGTTTATGTTAAAGTGTTTTTGAACTCTGAGAAACAAATAAGTAAAAAAGATTAAATGTTACTGGGGTGCCCTTACAGCTGGGAGATTGATTAAAAATTCTCCGAAGAGGCAACTTGATGGCCATACACTTAAAAGTTTCGTTCACTGGGACGGGTGAAATAGGATTCTGGCTCATCCGTTCACCATTGTCCAGGGTAGGGTCACAGAGTGCATCACGCACCCCCCCCCCTCTCGCTCTCTCTCTCTCTCTCTCTCTCTCTCTCTCTCTCTCTCTCTCTCTCTCTCTCTCTCTGTGTGTATCTGTCTGTCTGTCTGTCTGTCTCTGTTTGTCTGTCTGTCTGTCTGTCTGTCTGTCTGTCTTTCTCTCTCTCTCTCTCTCTCTCTCTCTCTCTCTCTCTCTCTCTCTCTCTCTCTCTGGGTGTGTGTGTGTGTCTCTCTGTCACTGCTTGTGGTGGCTCAAGGTTCTAGCTTTGATAAGGTTAAAGTTGACTATAAACTATAAGCCCCTCCCCCCCCCCCCCCCCCAACCACAAGAAAAACAACCACTAGAAGGATATCGTCATGTAACAAAGCGATCACAGGCTTCCTGTAGTAAGGCCATCGACTTGGGTAAAGATGGTGATATTGTAGGAGTGTGCACCCTGAAGTATTTCCGGTTCACTATAGAGCGCACCGTTTGACCCAATTTGAGCAACATGAAAGGTAATTTTAAAAAATAATAATTCTGGGCAAGGATACCAAGTCGATGCATATTTTTTAATTAATTTTTTTTTGGGGGGGGGGGGGTGTTGAGAGGGTGGGGCACACTTTAGACTTTTGCAAGTCTGTATTTTTCCCGTCGTTTGGGCGTAATGTTGAAGCTCATAGTAGACATACTTGAAGGCAAAATGTTTATAGAGAGCGAAAAATGGCTGCCAGGACAGTGATTGGTGTATGAGAACAAAATATGGACTTCATACTGCGTTTTAACCTTATATTTGCCAGGATGAAACAGAACCACACCACCTCTTTAACTGCCCAGCACTTTGTGACCTGCGTAGCACCTACCTACCTGCCTCCCCAGACATCGGAAACACTCTATACAGCGACAAAGCACAGCTGATTAAAACCTGTAAATTCTTTGCCATATCGACAGACCGAAGGGCTAAAACCCAAATGGCCGCTGGATCGGAAAAGTAAAGTAAAGTAAAGCAACCTTATA
>NW_004797343.1:1268787-1271287 GCF_000002075.1 Aplysia californica
TCTTGGTTCTCCACTCGTTCCTCTGCTAGGATGCTCTCAAAAAAGCTACGTTTCCCTGATCTTTTCCTGTTACCCATTTGTTTAGGTTCCCTAAGTATGTTGTTCTGGGCCTTCCCCTTCCTCACCTGCCCTCAATTTTGCCAGTGAGAGCTGGATGTTCAAGACCCTCGTGTCTATTTATGTGTCCCAAAAACTGCATTTTTCGTTTCTTGATTGTTTTTAACATTGAGTGTCCCACGTGGGCTTCATCAAGTACTACCTCATTTGATTTCTTTTCCTTCCACGATACTCTTATCAGTCTCCTAAGAAACCACATTTCTATTGCTTCTATTTTATTTTCACTGTCTTTAGTGATTGTCCCGCATTCACAGCCATAAGGGTTGACCAAACAGAGCATTTCAGAACTTTCATTTTGGTGTTCATTATTGTTATTCGTTCCCAACCACATTCGCAGGCGCGGTTCGTCGATAGAGCACGGTCGTGCAGTGCCGCCCAACAATTTTATTGTTCTTTTACGTAAAGCACCAAAAATAATAAAATAAAAGACTACAGAAACAAACACTAGTCAAATATTATATCAAAACAAGGGCCTTGCTGGCTCTGTACCTGTCATTTCTGTGTTTACAGTGCCGTAAAACATTTACACCAAGGACGGCTCGTGGGGCTAAAACGAAGACGTGCACAATTAAGCTATCGCATGCTGAAGATAGTCAAGGGGATAGCAAATGAGACGATGTATAATTTTAGGATCTTTGGGTTGGTGAGGGAGGACCTCGTGCTTTTATTTTCATTCTTTTTACTTGTCGCCTTGATTTCTAGTACTAGATTTGTTTGTTAGCTAAACATCAATTTCGCTCATCCTGTATTGGAACTGAACACTCAAGTAATAACTTTCACTACTCCACTACAAAACCATTCAAAGGCACAACTCATTTGACGGTCACATTCACCTCCCTCAGGTCCACTGTCACAGAGTCACTTAAAATAGTGGCAAGACAGACAATGAACCAGTCATAATTCACTTGAGCACTCCGCTCTAACTAAATGTAATAGGAGATTCAACAGTGGTAACCTGACCTATAAATCGCTCTTTGGGATAACCCAAGCGATGACGACACTCGTAGCAAGTTTGGCGGTACATTAATATTAATAAGTCGGCACATCTCAAATGTGCTCCTGTCGAATAGAGCCGAAACATAGCCCACAGTAGGCAGGCTAAAAATAAACGCCATATACTGTACACTATTCTATGCCAAAATTATGTGAGCCCCGGAGCAATCCAGCAGAGTGCTGAAGTGAATTCTGATTGGTTCATTGTCTTGCCACTAGGCTATTTTAAGTGACTCTGTGACCGTGAACCTGAGGGATGTGAACGTAACATACTCAAGACACCGTCCTACGATTTGTGTCGTTGAATGGTTTTGCTGTGGAGTGGTGAAAGTTAATACTTGAGTGTTCAGTTCTAATGCTGGATGTTTAGCTAGCAAAGACATTTAGAATGAAATTTAAAAAAGGAGCTCTTCCCTCACCAACTCAAAGATCCTAAAATTATACCCCATCCCATTTACTATGCCATTGACTATCTTCAGCCTGTGATAGCTTAATTAATTGTGCACGCCCACTTTTTAGCCCCACGAGCCGCCCCGTGCACATGCGGTAAGCCACCAAGGGTCTAGGTAATTTTGTCCGCCTGCAAGAGGTTGGGGGGGGGGGGGGTCCTCGCCTCATGCCCACACCGGGGTGAGAGCTATTCCCATCAGTTGGGGAGGGGGGAGAATAGCGAGACATAGTTTATTCTCGCCCGGGGTGAGAATAACAGTGGCCTATAAATAAATAAACAGAAAAGAAAATGAATTTCATTCGATTCAAACTAAAAAAGAACATGAGCAACAAAACACCCCAACCTCTATAAACAATCATTTCTAGACGCTAAAACGAAGAATAAATTGATAAGATATATACCTTGTATATTGAATGAAAGACAACTGGAACATCGCTGAGGAGGATGCGTACTAACGGCCAACACAAATGAAAACGACAAAGGGAGACAATTCAATAAACTCTCCCGATTAGGGGGCGGGCATGAGGTACAAAAATGGCGCTGACAGGCAAGCGACGTATCGAGATTATATCTCCCGAACGCGAAGCGCGGCAAATCTCTGGCATACCGGAAGTATATTGAATCTGGACTCCCACTATTCGCATTGTTGGTAGAATGTAATTTATAGAAGGCTAACGAGATGAGGGAGAGGCACTTTGAGGGGTGTGCAGAAGCCGGATAGACATCTCTGGTTGTATGGTGAAGTAAATAGAGGCAGTGTCTGAAGCTGAGACAACCTTTGTTACTGACTGTAGATAATTTGGCTGGTTTTGTGCGGAGTCTGTGGCGGTTTTTGGCAATTGTGTCTTCTCTGTGTGTTGGCCTTGGTCAATGATGGAATGCGTTGGCGGTGTGTATAGTGCTGTGCTGATGAGGCGGGGGTGGAATTAAGGGATTAGA
>NW_004797343.1:1275187-1278009 GCF_000002075.1 Aplysia californica
GCTCTCAAAGAGAGGCATACGGATAGCACATTTAAATTAGTGTGGCTAAAAATAAAGGAAAACTATTCAGATTTTTTCCAATCCTCACTCTGACTCTGAGGTGCTGGAAAATGTTGTTTTCATTGGAGACTCTTAAATGGATCCTCATGTCGAAATGACCGGTCATTTGAACTCTGTTGGTCCGGATACATTTTGCCAGCTGATGCCAGTATGGTATAAAAAACATATTACACTCGTTATGGTGTTAGACAATGATTTATGCTACTTGTGAAATTGCCAATTGTAATCACTCGTTATTATATTTTGTCTCCAGCACGTGAAGTTCATTTCAATTTTCTCCAAATTTGGCGTTTATTTGGTGCGTAGGTTTTTTTCTTTTTTCTTTTTTTTAACAGAGCAAGACCGTGCATCTTGACCTCTCTATGCATTTGGAACACAGAAGTCAAGACTGATTTTGAGTTGTGAGCAAGCCAAGAACTGATATTTGTGCGTTGTTGTATGTGTGCCACGGAGTTCTACTTCGTGTTTACAAAGCTGCTTCTACTGTTTCCAAATCTAGAATCTCGATATCTAACTCTGTTTGTGTGTGCGCTTCCCAGTGTCGATGGGTACTTCAGGTCAAACTTCATTGCATTCACCTTTTCTTATATTTGGTATAGTTCTCAACACGTTGAGTTCGTTTAAACCCTCAAAATGTTCACTTCGTTGTGTTGACGTTTTCAAAATTTAGAGCGTATTTTCTGCGTAACTTTTTATAGAGCAAGGCTCTAGATCTAGATCTCTATATCCTAGATGCATTTGGAGCACAGAATTCAAGACTGATTTGGAGTAGTTATCAAGAAGATGTCAATCTAGATCGAGATATGTTCGGAGTAAAGATGTCCTTGGAATATTAGTTAATCATGTAATAAGATGCCCTCTAAACGTAGAGTTTGTTTAACACCACGAAAAAGAGGTGAAAGCAAGAGGAAACGTAGAAAGGCGACTATCAATCAGAATTTACGTTCTAATAGTCAGAATCTGGAGAAAGACACTGAGCGTGCTAGGCTAAGAAAGAATGTGCTAGTGTTGGCCTTAGCGTGCACGCATTGTCCTTTAGTGAATCTGAAGTTGATCGGGGATTACGGACACATGCCTGTGATGAATTCAGTGCCGTCTGTGGACATTGCAATGCCAAAAGATGGAGAGAACAGAGCTAGAGAAACACATTCTACTGTCAAAATGGCAAAGTTATTATACCTGTACCTACCGCACCCCTTCAGGAACTAATAAAGTATTACGGTGTAAAACAGAGCGGCAGATCTTTTTTACCACACTGTAGGCCATTGCTTCAATTGGGTGCAGTGAACAAGCTGATCTGGCAGACAGGAAAATGGCCAACACCATGGACACAATCACTAGTGATTACACTCCCCAAGACATATAACCTGCAGCTATGTCAGAATTACCGCACCATCAGTCTAATAAGCCACCCCTGTGAAGTCGTGTTGAAGATAGTGCTGAACAGACTGAAACCAAAAAAGGCACAGAAGATCATTGCCGAAGAGCAGGCTGGCTTTAGAGAAGGGCGCAGCACAACAGAACAGATCTTCAACCTCAGATGGTGTGCCAGGTACCTCCAACACCAGCAAAACCTATACCATATCTTCGTGGATTTTAAAAAGGCCTTTGACAGGGTCTGGCATGCAGCTTTATGGGCAACCATGAGGATAATATACAACATTAACGCCAACCTGATCAACGTCATACAACAACTATATGACAAGGCCTCCAGCGCAGTCTACCTCAACGGCAGCATGGTGAATTAGTTCAGGACAACGGTCTGGGTGAGGCAAGGCTGTTTGCTCTCTCCCACTCTCTTCAACATCTTCCTAGAAAGAACCATGACTGACGCACTGGAAGACCAAAATGGAACAATCAGTTTTGAAAGCAGGACAATCACAAACTTGTGTTTTGCCAATGACATCGATGGATTAGCAGGAGAAGAGCAGGAACTCGCCACATTAGTTGAACGGCTAGACACAACCTCAGCGGCCTACGGCATGGAGATCAGTGCCTAGAAAAGCAGGCTAATGATCGATAACACCAATGGCATCAACGTGGTCATCAAAGTCAGTGGCGAGAAACTTGAGACCGTCAACAGCTTCAAATACCTAGGATCAATCCTCTCAGATGAAGGCTCAAGATCAGAAATTCTCCCCAGAATCGCGCAAACATCAGCTGCGTTGTTAAAACTGAAGCCTATTTGGAAGGACAGAAACATTACGCTCAACTCGAAGATCAGACTGATGCGCACACTGGTCATCTCAATATTTTATACGTCAGTGAGTCGTGGATACTGACAGCAGAATTGGAGAAAAGGATTCAGACAACAAAAGTGAAATGTTACCGCAAACTCCTTGACATCTCATACAAAGACCACTTTCCAAATGCCGAGGTACAGAGCAGAACAACAAACGCAGTGGTGCAGCATGAAGATCTACAGATCACAGTGAAGAGACAAAAATTAAAATGGTATGGGCATGTCACAAGATCCGCAGGACTTGCCAAACAATCCAACAAGGAACAGTACAAGGAAAGAGAAAGCGAGGAAGGCAGAGAAAGAGATGGGAGGACAATAGCATAGAGTGGACAGGGAAGTCGATGTGTAACAATCCGAGAAAAGCAGAGGACAGAGAGAAATAGTGAGAGCTGGTTGTCAGATGCAATGGTGAACCCATGGTTGCCCCAACCACGGGATAGAAGAAGAAGAAGAAGAAGAAGAAGAAGAAGAAGAAGAAGAAGAAGAAGAAGAAGAAGAAGAAGAAGAACAACAACAACAA
>NW_004797343.1:1279324-1281235 GCF_000002075.1 Aplysia californica
GTCTGTCTGTCTGTCTGTCTGTCTGTCTGTCTGTCTGTCTGTCTCTCTCTCTCTCTCTCTCTCTCTCTCTCTCTCTCTTTCTCTCTCTCTCTCTTCTCTTCTCTCTCCCTCTCTCTCTCTATATATAGTGGCTTCCAAAAGAAACTTGAAAATGTAATCACCCAATCATCGTGTTACAGGTTTGTACTACCCGCTCATGTAGCATACCAATTAAATCTGAATAAATTTTGCACTCTCTGATACATTAATATTTCATCTATGGAGACGCCCGAGATACGGCACTCAAAATTGACATTAAAAGATCAGGCTTAGCAAAACTGTGCGAAATAAGAGAAACGCAAAAGTGTGTTCAGGCGTACACTGAAGTGCATCAACATTGGTGAAATGTACATGTATTGGATATCAAATGAACAGAGAATAATATGGTTGTCTCCGCAATGAACAGCATCTTACGATGATATTTTCAAACATATTGGAGAACAGAGCAGTTACAACTACCACCCAAAACCTGGACTTAACACAACATGTGCTCATTAGTATTAGATCTAATTTTATTTTTGTTTAGGAGCTAATGGTTTCTTATCGAGCTCGAAACTTTTTTTGCACATGGCCAGAGTTAGATTCTAGACATAATCATCTGTCAGTGAGGACCAGAAGGAGCGACCTACTTTTGTTTTGGGTGGTCTGGGGTGGAATGAACAAAACCGCATTCACGAGAATCACCGGATGGCTTGGTATAGTGAACTACGTCGCTCAAGTGCTGGAACGTCATGTTTTACCCTTATTTCGTCATGGTGTTATTCAAACAGACTTGCACAGCAAAGAAGTTTTTAAGTTTATCAACAAGGATAGTTAAAAAAGATATGACGAGAAGCGTAAAATTCCCCCTGATGGTTGTAAATTGTATATTTTCCAACTTTGAAATATTTCGTGACTCACATCGACCTGAAAAAAAAAAACCCGTTTAGAAGGCCACCCAAACGTCTTTGAAGACATGTATCGGATTTGAATGTTCGTCCCTTAAATTAAACAAAAATATGGGCGGTTTGAATCCACTGTCGCAACGAGACGTCATGTCCGGAAACAAAACTCAATGGGACTTTCCGAAGCCGAATCACGCTGTAGTGAGCGAGTTCACTGAAGTGCCTACTTACTGGGGCCAGTGCCACTAGATAATTCTTGGAAAACCAAACCAAATCAACGGTGGAGTGGTCACCAATAGCCCCGATAATGAATCCAACAGGTATGTGAAGAGTGAAGTACCACGGAGCAGCAGTTCAAGAAAAAAGACTTTGCTTCTAATCCGAACTCCTTATTTGCAACTGTCCTTGAAATCTTGGATGAAATGACAGATAATTATGTTCAAAATTTAACAGATTCGATACTCAAACGGTTCGTGCACTGCGCAAAACTAATTGCTCCTAAGCAAAATAATAATGGGCACATTTACTGTAAAATCCAAGTTTTGCGTGGTATTTGTGATTGCTCTGTTTTCAGTTTTATTTGAAACTATCGTGACAAAATATAAAAAAGTTTGTTGTTTATTTATTGAAATACAAAATTCTCCATTCATTGGACATGGTAATGTATATCAATTTATCAATATTGATGCTTCTCGATACACACGCGGAGACAATTTTATGTTTCTTTGATTTCGCACAATTTTGCCAAGCCTGATTTTCTAAGGTCAATTTTAAGTGACTATAAATAGATCTAGGGCGTCTCTAGACATAGATGAATTATTAGTATGTCAGGTGATGCAGAAGTTATATAGCTTTAAATTGGTATGCTGAATGAGTGGGTGGTGCGAGACTGTAACTTTATGATATGGTGATTACATTTTCAAGTTCCTTTTGGGCGACGCTGTATGTCTCTGTCAGCTTTCTCTCTCTCTCTCTCTCTCTCTCTCTC
>NW_004797343.1:1282753-1284289 GCF_000002075.1 Aplysia californica
TCTCTCTCTCTCTCTCTCTCTCTGTTGTTGTTGTTGTTGTTTTTAAGAATTGCGGATACAAATCCCCATCCCTTTAAAGTGGGAACGATTTTTTAATCGTATCGTGAGTTTGAGGAAGAATTTCGGAAATACTACACTACTAACCTACAAAGTATGTTTTCAGTAAAAAAAAAAAAAAAGTCCTCAAAATCAGTCACCGCCTAGAACAACACGGTCACAAAGATGAGTGGAAGCACTACCCAGCGGAGCTGCAGTACTTCAACCTGTTCTTGTTGTAAATATAATGGAAGATACGGCAGCAGGAGCAGAGCCACATCAAAGCCACTGCACAAAGTCTTGGTTTTATAGTTTCTTGGTGGTATATTTCCTTTGTAACATCAATATTTAGAGGGTTGAAATCATATATAGATCGACATTTTCATTCAAGATTAGATCTTGAGTCTACCTTAGTTAGGCCTACCCCTTACTCTTAGAAACCCCCCTTACTTTTAGAACCCCCCCCCCCTCTCTGTCTCTCTTTCTCTCTCTCTCTCTCTCTCTGGCTAAGTGGCGATTCGAACGATTGCTGGCGATGGCTAAATCTAGGATCTAGGTCTTCTCAAGCCTACTATGACATACCTGCGCGTTTTTTAAACTTAAAAATATAAAGTGTGCCCAATTAGGCCTACAACTTAGTGCTGAGGGTTTGATTCTATACTCTCTCTCTCTCTCTCTCTCTCTCTCTCTCTCTCTCTCTCTCTCTCTCTCTCTCTCTCTCTCTCTCTCTCAAGTTTTTTTAAAACACATGGTGGTGCATAGATGATGATGAGGCAAGTACAGAATTTCGGGATCTGGACGCTACGGGTTTCGAAAGGGAAAGTTGGTACCACTCTCAGCACACATCGCAAACAAGTTAATTTTAACACCTTAATCGGAAAGGCTGTAGAAGAACAGGTCCAACATCGAAAGTGGCGTCGGTGGCCTAGTGGTTAGGCTCTCGGACTCACAACCGTAAGGTCGTGGATTCGAATCCCGTCAGGGGCCCGACGTTGTATCCTTGGGAAAGGCACTTTGCACAAATTTTCCTCACTTCACCCAGGTGGAAATTGGTACCCAGCTAAAGACAGTGAAAGATCTTGTCAGTTTGATAGTGTTTGAGCGCGTGAAATCCGCAGCTTGCACTGTATGCTTCCGCGGAAGCTGAGAATGTTTCTGAGTGTTCCCAGAGGGTCTGTTGGGGTAATGATAGTTGTAAAGCGCATAGAGCAAGCTCTTGAGCCTGGATATGCGCTATATAAATGCAATTATTATAATTATTATTAACTAGATCTAGATCTACCGAAATTTCTTTTTTAAAATCGCTAACACAGGCCTAGACCTTTGCTGTAAGAGCCGCTATGTCTTCGACAGGTCGTGAAAACGCGCCTAGCTTTTTTTTCCAACGACAATCGAAAAAGCGCTTGGATTTTATTTCCACGACATGTGAAAATACCGGCTGCCTTTCTTTTTTGTAGGTGTGCTTGTATGTGTGTATGTGTGTGTGCGTATGTGTGTGTG
>NW_004797343.1:1285292-1286763 GCF_000002075.1 Aplysia californica
ATCATCATTATATAATACCAGGGTAGACTATGGAACGGGAGGTCTCTGTTTAAATCTCCAGTGAGACGTGCTTGGGAGTTTCTAAGGCTCTTTCCCAATTTGGCTCGATTCTATTAGAGATGGAAGACAATTTGGAGGTCACACCTCTAAGCCTTTGTTTTTCTGTTTGTATGTGTTGTGATCAGTGTTTCCTCTTTACCATTCTCCTGTTGAAATTGGTCTTTCTTTTGACTTTTTTCTTTCTCTGCACCAGTAATGATTATCCACTGAATTTACTTCGAGAAATGTATGTTTTCTCCTTCCCCCCCCCCTCTCCAATACCATTCTCTATTCTCAGAACCTTGCAGGTTAGGGATCTTCGATTAAATTTTGACTTCTCAAAGTCCAAAAACGTTTCCTCTTTTTTTCATCTTCCCCAAAGCCTAGAGACATTTCTTTGTTCTATCTTTTCAAAGTCCAAAAAAAAACAACCCTTCTTCAACGCTGTCCAATAAATCCGAACTAACAACAACCTTTGAAGAACTGGAAGCTGTTGTTGCCATACCACTATTATGTCCAGTAACTCCAGTGATTGCGACCAGGTCCAGAGGCATGAGAGAAACAATATATGACCGCTCGTGACGTCATCGTGTGGGCCAGTCCGCGGTGTTTGGGCAATCCCAATGTTTTGGTAAGGTCAACGGAACCAGCAGGCCTCGGGGATAGAGCTGATTGTTCAGATATTTGCTTGTGTCTCACGTCAAAGGACAGCGGTTTCCTATTTTACCAGTTAGCTAGTTTGATTCTTCTTTCATGTGCGGTTGATTGTTTTTTCAACCCAACCGCAAGTCGTGTGATCAACAGCCACAGTGATGGAGTTTTGGTGTATCAGATCTTTTATCAGATTACAAGAGCTCAGTAATGTATTTGAAAATGAAAAGATTGTTGCACATTGAATGGGCTGATGATATGCACGAAACGTGTCATTAAGTAAGCTGTCAATTTCTAAACATCATTCAATTTAACTATATTGTGAAGCGATTGTTATTACTATTATTATCATCATCATCATCATCATCATCATCATCATCATCATCATCATCATCATCATCACCTATTATTATTTTTTTAAATTGTTATTAGAATTATCTGGTAGTTGAAATGTGCCACTGATGCATTCTTTTCCTTTCTTTTCCTTCTGCTGTTTCTTTCTTCGTTCATAAATGGAAGGTCCCTTAATACTACAAGCGTCATCTCTTTTCTTTCCTTTCATTGTCTCTGTCTGGCGTCAGTGTGAATGGTTATTGTGGCAAAGCATTTCTCTTTATTATTCAACCAAGGTATTCTATGAGGGCAATTTTTTTTTAGCCAAGAGTCAACCAAGAGTGTACAGTATCTATTATCTATTTGTGGTGGCTGAATTTTGCTATTCAAAAGGCTTTTTAATGGCTGCATCGATCGACATGCGGTTTTCGACAAACGATTCTTTAAA
>NW_004797343.1:1286863-1288199 GCF_000002075.1 Aplysia californica
CTGCATCGATCGACATGCGGTTTTCGACAAACGATTCTTTAAAATATTCTCCAGATCATGGCGCCCTTGGTTTTTTCAGTTTTGAGACAGTTATGCTGCTAAAAGCTAAATTTCTTTATTTCGCCGATCGCTTTTGTAGGCCGGTGCTTCTGTCTCTGTAATTTTAGAAAACCCGGAAGTGATATTCCGCGAGACGCATTTTGTTTTGAGAGTATAGATCTAGACCTTCTAATTTTTTGCATCTCTCAAAATGTATTGCCCCATTCCAATAGAGTGAAGTAGGCCAATTAATTTTATTTGACATATAAAAAGCACCGATCATTCCTTTCATCGAAAGGGGGCGCAGCTATTTTTAGATAAGTTGGCATGAACAAGGAAAAAGATTTGCCTGTGCGCGTGTTGACTAAATCGTTAGTTTGTGTTGATGGTCGGCTGGTTGGTTGCCAATTGGTTGGTTAATTTGTTGTTGTTGGGTTTGTCAATTTTTTGGTTCCTGATTGGTTGGTTTGTTGGTTGATTATTATTGGTTGTACCGTTAATAGACAGGAATTCGATTCTGATTGGCAAGAATTTTTATCCACTGTCAAGGTGTCTCAGCTGGGACGTTGTATTTCTCTCTCTCACACACACATATACACAAACGTACACACACACACACACACACAGACACACGCACACACACACACACACATATATATATATGTGTATGTGTGTGTGTGTGTGTGTGTGTGTGTGTGTGTGTGTGTGTGTGTGTGTTTATGTGTTGTATCTCTCTCACACACATAACGCACACATATACACATGACAGATAAATAGACAGATAGATATACAGATAAATAAATAGAGAGATAGATAGATAGATCGATAGATAGATAGACAGATAAATAGATAGATAGATAAATAGATAGATAGATAGATAGGTAGGTAGATAGGTAGATAGATAGATAGATAGATAGATAGATAGATAGATAGATAGATAGATAGATAGTGTGGGTGTGTGTATACCTACAAACTAATCACGTACTAACAACATTCCCTGACTAGGGTGAGTTTTTATGGAGAACTTTCCAATGGCCACAGCGTGCTTGTAGCCTTTCACAAAACACAGGGAACCCATCAAAAACCTCTCTACTTAGTTTTCACCGTCAGTTCCAAAAGCTTTACATAGACTCCAGGGGATGTATATAGATTAATGTGGAGAGGATTTTTTTTTGTCTCCAAAGGACGTGTGTTTCTATCACCAGTGTTTTTTGCCACTTTTTATTTTCGTCAGATGGAGCGACATTTTCATCTGGATGCTCAAGAAAAAAATATAACACCACTTCACCACCCTTCT
>NW_004797343.1:1291359-1296019 GCF_000002075.1 Aplysia californica
ATAGATAGATAGATAGATAGATAGATAGATAGATAGATAGATAGATAGATAGATATTCAATGTCATGAATAATTCAAAGAAAACCCCTCCTCTGGAGTATTCACTGCGACAGCTGCTGTTAAGTGCAGAGCGTTTTCCTAGATTGCTATGTTTAACGATTCAATTTTATGTATTTCCCTGCAGGTTATTTGGCTGAAGTCTATGAAGGCTTGCTGTTAAAAACAAATTTTGAACGCAAGCTAGTTTTTTACCCCGATTTCTTCGCCAGCCTCCTCTTTTCTCCCCAAGGGTTAGACGCTGTCATAAAAAGACACATGTCTGACTCTCCGTACTGTAATACATAATTTGAACAGACACAATTTATGATGTATTGATATATGAAAATGAATAAATAAACAAATAAAGTTAGAAAGATAGACATATAAATATAAATATAAATATAAATATAAATATAAATATAAATATAAATATAAATATAATATAAATATAAATATAAATATAAATATGAATATGAATATGAATATGAATATGAATATAAATATAAATATAAATATAAATATAAATATAAATATAAATATAAATATAAATATAAATACATATTCACCTAACATGTGTGTATCTGTATATGTATGTATGCGTATGTGAGTGTTTGTCACTTTGTGCTTGGTATGAAGGCGAAGTTACCCCTATCTCTTTATATTATATTTGTGAAAGTCCGTCACTTTGGCTGCTTAAAACTTCCGAACCACTTAACTTTCGAATCTGACCAAATTAATGGTGGTTCCGAATCATGTAAAGGGTGCACAGTTTTATTGAGAAAGTCACTGTAGTTTAATTTTTAGTTTTTCCTTGTTTCGTTTAGATCTATTCTTGGGAAAGTCCGTCTTCTAAAACGCCATTGTAAACAGGTGAGGTTTCCGCTCACTAGCTGTGTGCACTGTTCCACAACTTTGAAATTCTGGAGTGTACAACCACGAAAGCGGAATTAGAGAGTTAGATCTAGGTCTCTTCTTTATGGTATTGTTGGGGTGGTTCACTCGTTACAGAAGTCCTTCCCCCTTATATTAATATCAGATAAATGTGCCCCTCCCCCTTTTTATTACCAACCTCTCCCCCTTTATTTGGAGCCTCAGAATACACCAACAACTTGGTTTCATTCACCCACATAAGACTAAAAACAGGCCTAAAGGGAATATGTTAACCTATAAATAGAACAACTCTCTTCGCTTACGCTGCGTGTACCACTGGTTGTCACGGACATCGCCGCAAGCTGTACTGTCTCGTTTACATTGATAGGTCTCTGCTGCAACTTAACGACCCTATACATTAACTTACCGCTAAACTTAAATTGAACACTAACCTAGTAACCTAAGAGTGTTGGCGATCCCCATTGTATATTCCATAAGGCGACATGACGTGAGCTCATCCGCGGTGCTCCTTTCTAACTTATTTTACGAATTTGGGAATAGAGAGATGGGGCACAAACACCTTACATTACTTACAAACACATAGCCGTGTGATCCAAGCATTATAAACAATTACATTGTATTTCACATAATATCGTAATCAATATGATGATCTTTTATACGCATCAACATTGGAGAGTCTTTTCTTGTCACGCCATGCTCTTCTCTATCTCGATGAGCAGAGCTCTAGGATTTAATCCCATTTCCTCTAATTTATCGCCCACTAATCTGATGAATGGACACATCATTCACAAGTCTTTCATCAAGCGAGAGATCGCACTTACGGACAAGGTGTAATGTACTGCAATGTTATTGGAACCGCAGTCACGCGAGCCATACAAAGGAATGTCAGCATTGCAGAAACGAGGTTTCCCGTAATTTTAAAAAACATTATTTATCTGATTCTCTGTGTAACATCCTTTGAGGTTGGTTAGTGGGTTGGATCTAGATCAGAGAGGGTTTACAGTAATAGTATTACTGTAAACTCTCTGATCTAGATCTAGCTACGGTGCGGTCAAAACTTCGTGGTGCAACTTATCCTCAAATATCTCTTTAACGGGTGAATCAAAGTCATCCATACTTTACATAGCAGTTTGTATCAATTTGTCTTAACTAAATCATATTTTTCTAGAACAATTGGGGCTAGATTAAAAAACGTTTCTTCATAAATTTATATAAAATACTTGAAATCTCTGTCCCACGCAAAATGGTATTGTTCACAGCACTTCCCGCTTCTCACACACATTTTGATTACGCATATGGCCTACGTCACAGCTCATCAATGATATGTTTTACTTGCAAAACTTGTTACAAGAAACTATTGTTATAGTGAATACATTTTTGCACTAATACTAATAGCTTTCAAACCATGCGTTCAATAAGCATAATGTCCCGATTAGAAAAACATGACGGACTTGCTATTAAAAGCTATATTGCCCCAGCTGTGAACATAGAAAACCACCCACTTGGATTTTTAATATTAGTATTTCTCAAGGAATTTTCTAGAATACAGCTAGCAGGTGTTTACAAAAATCTTGATCTGTTAAGACAAATTGATGCAAGTCACTGTGCAAAAATTGGAGAATCTATGTTCGATAGTTGAGGAGATATTTTAAAATAAGTCGCGCCACGAATTTTTGACCGCGCTATAGTTTGTTGGTTGGCTGATTGTTGGTTGTTTGGTCGTTTGATCATGATTGGTTGGTTGATTGTTTGCTTGCTTGGTTGTTTTGGTTGTTTTGGTTGTTTGAATATGATTGGTTACTTGACTGTTTGACTGTTGATTAATTGTTGTTGGGTGGTTGGCTGGTGATTGGCTGGTGATGGAAGCTCTTAACTTATCTTACCTTATCTCATCTTATTCCTGCAAATTATAATTTGAGCGTGATTGCATGGTTTTGCTCTTCCTCCTCTTTGTCATGATTCCCAAGGGCCCCTGACTTAAATCTATGCTAACATGTTAGAGGAACAAATTTTGGTCATTTGTAGTCCGATTCCCTTGCGTTGTTTGCTCATGAAGTCGCTTGTGAATGCACCCCCAATATAAAAAAAAATAAGTGCAAGAGAATCAGGTCACACAGAGAGATGTGTATTACGAAAGAAACAAAGGTGGATGGCGTCAAAGAAGTTCTTCCTCAAAATAGTAGAGCTATATTTACAACTGAAGCTACCCACCTAGCCCTTATACGAAAATTGTGCCTTCCCTCAGCATCAAACGATACAAGATGAAGGCAAGTTCCGCTGTCGTTACTGATTTATGATTGGGATACCTATGTTCTGATGGTGTATTTATTATACATAGTAAGCAATCCCCTCGATAGTAATTAGATTGAGAGCAGTGACTGGAGATGTCCTGAAATATTCATCACGTCAGGTGAACATTAATACACCCAAGCCTTCATGACTCGTTCGTGATATAAAGCTGTTTTCCTTAAGTTTAATGTTAGGGGAGAAGGAACGCTGCTGGAAGGAAAGGACGCCGACTGGGATAAGTGGTTGGGTTCTTTGCTGTTGTGCACTGAAGATGTGAGTTCAATTCTCGTGTTTTGTCTTTTTTTCTTGTGTTTTTGTTCTGTTTTGTTATTGTGGGTTTTTTTAAAAAAGTGTTGCACTAGTTTGCCCATGGAAGACCGTTTGCCGTTTTTGATTTGATTTTGTGCTCTACAAAGCATGAACGGGGGCTCTCATAGTCTAGAGGTACGGTGTTCGCCTCTCATTCAATATGTCGTGGGTTCGAAACCTGACAGCGACGGCAAATTTTCTTCTCTGAAATTTTCTTCTTCCAGCTCCTTTCTTGCTCTATAACTATGTTCTGGCCTCTGCTTTCGTCTCTACTTTCTGCCCCCCCCCCCGTTCCCTTGGCCGTCTCCTCTGCGCTTCTAACTCTTTCTGCTGCCTTTCTACTGCTACTCCTCAGTTACTTCGTACTGCAGTCTTTCAGCCACACCCCTGATCTAAGGTAGGTAAGATGTAGCACCTAGCCTTCTCGGATAAGGGTGAAAAAAAATCTCTGAGGTCCCGTGTGCAATTTGCGCACATTAAAAGATCCCTTGGTGGTCGTAAAATCGATAAGAGTAGGCTTCCACCTCCATCCGAGCAAAATTCAAAATTGATTCCTACCAAATCAAAAAGGCGAAATGTGGCCCGCGTGCTTATAGACCTTATGCAGTTGCGAGCGCCGTGAAACACTTATCAAACAACAACAAAAACATGAGCTTAGCATCTGCCTAATAATAACAACTGTATAATAATAAGTATTATTAGCTCCAACGCATGTTCTCAAAGACCAGCCCGTTGAGCAGTTCGATGCTTCGCTGTCTCACGCAGGAGAATTGAGTTTGATTTCCGAATAGGGAGAAATGTCATTAAGAATTTTGGACTCTCTGCTGCAATATTGTATCCCTGTCAGCTGGAGTTGGCTGTGCCAGGCAGCATTGAAGCCCGCCTCCTAAATGGTCTAGATTGTGTCGATGGAGGCATAAATAATATACATACATTAAAAGAACAACCCCAAACAAACCACCCGCTTATTATAAATACTGTGGGAACTGTCCATTGTTATAGAATGAACTTCCCATGCGTCTGAGAGACGAGCTTGTTAACAAAGTTTTGAAGGTTGTCGAAAAATTTGTTTTTCAGGGTACGTTTATAAATTCAAGTAAGAATGTTTATGTGTGTGTGTGGGGGGGGGGTGT
>NW_004797343.1:1301217-1308313 GCF_000002075.1 Aplysia californica
CACCGAGATTCTTGACAACTTCTTTACTAGATGTCATATGCCCATATAAATCAAAGTTGACACCTTCCAGATTTCTATTTAATCGTGGATTTTTTATAAGAATGATGTCTGTCTTTTCTTCGTTTAGTTTCAATTTTTTTACTGTCATCCACTGTTTAATTTCATAAAAACATTGTTTAGTGATAGAAATCATGTTTGGCAGATCTTGAATGGTGCCATCAACATACAATGGGGAATCATCGGCATAAAAATGATAATTCAATCCATGATTTGGTAAATTGCTTGCTAAGGGCTGTGTATATAGTGTAAAGAGCACTGGTCCAAGAACAGACCCCTGTGGAACTCCATAATCGAGCCTGGACTGCTTTGAAAAGCTATTTTTTAATTTGCACTGACTGAACTCTTTCTTGTAAATATGACTTAAACCATGAAAGCACAGTACCCGATAAGCCAAATGAGTGCTCAAGTCTTGTGAGTAGAATAGCATGGTCAATTGTGTCAAAAGCTGCGGACAGATCCAAAAGAGTTAAAAGACAGATGTTTTTGCTATCAACCGAATTCAATAAATCAGACGTTACTTTTAAAAGCGCAGTTTCGGTACTATGATGAGTTTTATAGGCAGATTGGTAAATTTCCTCAAGACCATTTTTTCTCATGTGAGACAAAACTTGACTTAAAACAATCTTCTCCAGAATTTTTTAGACAAATTTCAAATTCGAAACTGGTCGATAGTTTTTTAATTCATTTTTATCAAGCCCGGGTTTTTTCAATAAAGGTTTTACAATAGCTTGTTTGAAAGTATTAGGTACTGTGCCTGTGGCAAGTGACATATTCACTATCTGAGTAATGTGAGGTAGGACAATATCAATACGGGTTATGAGTACATGAGCAGGCATGGGGTCAAAGTCACATGTTTTTATGGTTGACACATTAACACAATTTAGAATATCACTATTTGTAACTGGACTAAAAGAATCTAATATCTGTGCAGTAAATTCTGAAAATTTTAAATTTCCATTTGGCTCTAGGTCGAGAGAAGAGAGTATGGTATTAATTTTTGTCATTGAAAAAAAGTCACAAATAAACTACAAAGTTCGTCATCTGATGTTGCACAGGGGAGAAGAGATATTGTTTCTTTTCCCAGAATAGCATTGGTAGTCTGAACTTTAAAGGAGGATGTTTTAAAAGAATTTAACCTCGCAGAGTTTGATGGGGCATTAAATCCTGACATTGACGACTGAGAGAGAGCGAGAGCGAGAGAGAGGGAGAGAGAGAGAGAGAGAGAGAGAGAGAGAGAGAGAGAGAGAGAGAGAGAGAACATTGTACAGTTAGCTGAGTGGTAAGGTTAGCAGGTATGGATATATAACACTAACTGTATACACCAGCATCCAGTCAAGTAGGTTTGGTAGGTATAAAAAGCATGTTGTAAAACTATGTCCTTGACCCAATTTAATAGATATGAAAAGTTGGCTCTTGTGTTTATTCAGATTTCATTAGTCTGTTTCCGATTCCTAACTGCCTCATAAATCATTTTCTCACCCCATGCCCCTACTCCTCTGAGACATATTCTCTCATACAAAAATGTTTCACGACACAATGAATTCAGGCGCTCGTCAATTTTTAGGCATATGAAACCATTTTCAAGACCCCCCACCCCCAATCTATCTTGAATAAAAGTCGAGATAGTTGCTATTGCAGGGGGTGGGGTCGCCTGGTGTCAGAGGTAAAATTAACGAGAAAATGGCCTTCAAAGTTTGATGGTTTCCAAAGTTTGAGTGTGAATGAAAACCTCAAATTTGCATTTTTTTTGGGTCTCTTTAATCAACGTTGTTCTCTAAAATTCAGACAGGAATGTGTCTTTAACTTGACATAAATGGTGTTGAGCAAAAATGAGAAGAAAAATATAGAAAAATGCTGGTTTCTTTGATTACATTATTTTGACGAATGCCTGATTTTATCACGATGGCTCAAACATAGGAATGTGGGGGTTGTGGAACACTGAAATATTCCTGACTTCCTGACATTGAGGTGTATTTGAATAAATGCATAATACGTCAAGGAGAGAAAATCGTCATTAGTGAATTGGGATTAGAATTAATGAATTCAAACCAGAGTTTGTCTTATAATGGTTAGACTCCTCACTGTTGGCCGCAGAAGAATTGAGTTGGGTTCCTTTGTATAGATAGAAGCTACTACTGCATTGGAGTCTCTTAGTTTGTCTACTGCAATGCTGTATGCCGCTCAGCACAGGTTGGGCCTTGTAGGTAATGTCTTAGCAGCCTGCCTCCTGAATTATATGAATCAGGGGTTTCGAAACCAGATTACCCGGGGGTGCTGGAGGTAGAGTCTGTATGAGACTGATCCTCATCAAGTATTAACAAAAGAAATATATTAAACAATCAAATTCTTTTTAAAAAATACTCAATGGTCTAAACTTCTCAAACATTTATTAATTAACAGTTTTTCAAAACCCGGATACTTCTTCAGAACATTTTTTTCCCTTCATTTTAAACCTATTTCTTACTGCCAGAGACCTGGTAAAGTTTCCTCATTCGTAGCTCAGCCACATCTGGTAAGTGAGAAAAAAGGACTGCTAAAGTTTTAATGCCAAGTAGATAGAGATTGCAAATTTACGTCCTCAATTGAGTTTGAGACCTTGATTAAGTGGTTCGACAGTGGACGTGTGTGTGTGTGTGTGTGTGTGTGTGTGTGTGTGTGTGTGTGTGTGTGTGTGTTTGTGTGTGTGTGTGTGTTGTGTGTGTGTGTGCATGCGTGTGTGTATGTGTGTATGTGTGTATGTGTGTATGTTTCGTTAGTAACGCGGAGTTTCTTTGATACCGACGAGTTACTACTTTCAGACCAACTTCTAGTGTGGTTTTGATGTCACAGATAAAGGTCTATACAGAGCAAGGAGATAAACCATGATCAACTTCTTTACAGGACTTGAACAACTTGGTGACGACCTGTTACAAGAGAGTACAAGCAAAAAAAAGAAGGAGAGATAAAACGATAGATGTTTGATAACAAAGAAGTTACGGAGCAAACCACACCAGAGCACCTGCCAACCCAGCACGGCTGATAGTATTGAGGTTTTCTCAAAATACGCCATTTCAGTCTTTTCTGACATCTGGCATTACTTCTGTGTAGGAAGAAACGTTCCTAATTCCAGAGGGAATTGTTTGTATAACAACCATTCTGCTTGTGAGAGATTTTAAACAAAAGACAAACGTATTTTTCTGAGATGGAACAGGATTTTCCTCAGTTTCTTCAATTCATGTTCATGTCAAATCTTTTACTAAATAATATTATTCAAATTTCTTTTCGTATTAGTAAGCATAAGTGTTAGATTCTACGTATACTTGCAGCCGTCTTTAACGATACTATAATTATACATGTAAGTGAGTAAATTAAAATACATGATCGCAGGATAATACAGGCTGTGCATGTATGTATGTATGTATGTATGTATGTATGTATGTATGTATGTATGTATGTATGTATGTATGTATGTATGTATGTATGTATGTATGTATGTATGTATGTATGTATGTATGTATGTATGTATGTGTGTGTGTGTGTGTTTGTATGTATGTATGTATGTATGTATGTATGTATGTATGTATGTATGTATGTATGTATGTATGTATGTATGTATGTATGTATGTATGTATGTATGTATGTATGTATGTATGTATGTATGTATGTGTGTGTGTGTGTGTGTGTGTGTGTGTGTGTGTGTGTGTGTGTGTGTGTGTGTGATTATGTGTGTGTGTGTGTTTGTGTGTGTGCATGCTCGCGCGCGTGTGTGTATATGTGTGTGTGTGTGCGTGTGTGATGAAATACCAGTCAAATGTGTCAGTATCTGGGAAATAAAAACGTGTCTTAACTTAACTTATTTTCTCCCCCTTTCTTCTTCTCTTCTCTTCTCTTAGACCCCAAATCTGAACCTGTATAGAAACCAAATGGGATTGAGGGTTCGAAGAGTGTATCCGAATATTTTAGCTAACCCCCTTTATCGCCATGAAACCACACAAAAACTGTATCGCAGCCATACAGAACAAAAAATGTGGTTGTCTCAACTGGCGCCTCCCCTTAACATGTTTATCCCCCCCCCCTCATTCCGGCCTTTCATCTGTCTCCTCCCCTTTCTCCCTTCTCTTCCCCCCGCCCGGACTGTCCTTTCCCCTTCTCCATCCTCTCGCCACCCTCCTCCCATACACACGTACGTAGTCACGTTCTTGGTCCTACATTCCTTTGATCTCTGGTTAATCTTTAATCTCATCAGATCTAATCATTCCTCTTCCCCATACATTAGCATCACACAGGTTACTCTTGGCTAATATGCGGAATTAATTAACTTGATTTTATATGCTGAACCTCATCTCAAATTTATATTTTAAATCTTTTTCCCCCGCTTGATATTTTTAAAATTTGAAAAAGTTTCAACTCGTTCGTTGCCATGAAAGTGCTACTTCCGACCCCTTGCACCATCTAATCAGAAAACAGACTAAAAAACATCAAACAAAACAACAACAAACCCAACAAAACTTTAGAGGCCGTTAAAAAAACAAATACAAAAACAAGAATAATGATACTCGACAACTTCACTCCGGTGGCATAAAAGGAACACCACGGCTGATTAAACAGGTGCTCTGGTATGGTTTGCTCCTTCTTTCCTATCAAAATTCTATCGTCCTGATCTTTTCACCTTTTTTCTTTGTGTTTACTACTCTCTTGTAACACCTCTGATCTTCGGCACTTAAATGGCCTCGTTGTGTTGCAAGTGCCGTAAAACTCTTACTAAAACATTAGGCGGTGCGGGTGTTTGAAGAGTGCCACTGGTACTGCTAGGTACATACCATTCCTCTGTTCATATTATGTTAGACTAGCTGGGCCCCCTTTCGATGAAAGGAATGATCGGTTCATTATCATCAACTGAAAGTCAATAACCCACTATATTTACACTCTACTGGAATGGTACAATAAATCTTTAGAGAAAAATCACACATGTGTTCCCAAGTTGCCACATATGTAATAGATGTATAGATTGATTCTCTATTCCACTCTCGTGGTTGTACACTCCAGGATTTCAGAGAACGGAAACCGCACTTGCTTTCAATGGCGTCTTAGAAGACGACTTTCCCAAGACTAGATCTACACGAAACTACTGAAAGACTGAAAATTAAATTACAGTGACTTCAGGCTCCTCAATGAAACTGTGCACCCTTTAAATGATTCTGAACCACCATTAATTTAGCCAAATTCGAAAGTAAAGTGGTTCTGAAGTTTTAGGCGGCCAAAGTGACGAACGTTCACAAATATAATAATAATATATAGAGATTGTCTTGTATTTTCATCGCACAAAAATGGTAGTTAGTTATAATAATTATTGCCATGTGTTTCTCTTTGCAAAATAGATAATATATTTATTGTGAAAAGATAGATCTGAAATAGACATCGATTATCATCATTCGCCACCCATTTTTCTTTTCAGAAGTATATATAATTTGGCAACTTGGAAACTCATGTGTCACTTTCCCCATAAAACTACCACAGCTACAGAGTTGAAAGTTGGCAATTATCTGCAAAAAGATAGAGATAGGTCCACATGACGGAGTCCGATTTTTCATTTGTTCATTTCATGAATTTAGAAAAAAAAATATTTGACAAAAAGTTCCCGTCCTTCTTTGGCCTTACTGATTATTCCACTGAGAAACGAAACAAATCTGCCTAGCTGTCCATCACAGCAGAAGTGCCGGAAGTGATATATCTTGAGGCGCATTTTGTTTTGAGAGTATAGATCTAGACCTTCTAATTTTTTGCAAGATAAATTGCTCCATTCTAGAAGAGTGTAAATATAGAAGGCCAATGACTTTTAGTTGATGATAATGCACCGATCATTCTTTTCATCGAAATGGTGCCTAGCTAGTATATATATTATATCGTTGTCCTCATCTTCTCTAAGTATCTCGAAGTCGTCTGCCTTCTATTTTTCAGTGAGAGCAAGGTTGTCGAAGCCTTTACGTCTATGTACGTGTTCCAGAAACTGCAATTGCATCTGTAATTCTTTGCTTTTGTCTAGTTTTTCAATTAGTCAGCAACCCAAACAGGTTCCTTTCAGCATCACCTCATTTTGGTTTCTTTACCTCCCATGAAATTCTTAAAAGTCTAATAAGAAACCGCCTAATTTCAGTGGCTTCAAGTTTATTTTCGCTATCTTTGGTAACTGATTAGATCTAGTGCTCACAGCCGTATAGCAGGGTTGACCACACATAATCAATCTGGCTTTTTGGACCTCTTGATTTGGTTATCCCCTAGGTTGTTTAAGTTTAAGACTCCCGACTTGACATAATTCATGTACCGCGTACTCGGCCTATCATGACTTCCAATAATGAATTGTTATGTAACGAGTTTTCCCGTCCCAATAGCGAAGGAATTTGTACTGAAAATAAGTAATTTTTAAAAAATCACTTTCTTGTGCTTAGCGAGCACATTTGCGCATGACGTAGAATGAGACAATTGTGCCTCCCAGCACTTCTAAATTGTTGAAGGTATTTCATGAACCTGGCATATTTCATTCAAGGGATCACCGAACCTACTGCGAGCCCTCTGCCGAACTCCTGGAACTGACTCCCAGAACTCAAGCGGTCCGATCGAATACAGGTTGAAAACTACTTGCAGACAAGATGTAGATAACAGAACAAATAGTTGTCACATTCAATAACTTTTTGTATATTATTATTATAAAATGTGTTGCAGCGTGGCGGTATCAGGCCTTCGCCAGTTTTCTGGCATACGGAGCTGTGGTATAATCTCAAAGTCTGTTCATTTGTCTCGCTGTTGGCGATAAAAATACCCATCTAACTTGAATAGAAATCGATCTATCTTTGATTAACGGAGCTCGGGGTCGCCAGATGTCAGAGGTAAAATAAGCGAGAAAATTACAATCAAAGTAGGGTGACTTCCAAACCTGGAATGTCATAGGAAACTGCAAATTTACGTTCTTGTGCCTTTGATCAGCATTTTTCCGTAAAATCAATGCAGGAATGTGTTTTTATTTAAAGGACATCAAAGGTGTTGACCCCTCCCCCCCCCC
>NW_004797343.1:1308413-1309460 GCF_000002075.1 Aplysia californica
ACACACACACACACACACACACACACACACACACACACACACACACACACATATATATATATATACACACACACACACACTCACACGAAACAACAACAACAAACAAAACAGAAAAAAACAAGAACGAATAAAAAAAATCAATAAAAATTGCCAAATAAGCGGAAGCATTTTTTTTCTTTGATTTTATTATTTTGACGAACGACTGATTTCTCTATGATGTCACACATATGATTATTATGCTAATGGTATTGGCGATTTACTTACTGAGTAATAGTTTACACTCTTTCAACTCTTTGAGGCACGCAGTCCACGCTGGGGCACTTTAACAACATAGTAGTATAACTTCGTCATTCATTTTGATTTTTTTCACACCGATTTCTTTATCTGAAACTTTACAAAGCGGACAACAAGTTACATGTTATGAATTTTGCAAGTTCGTGTCTATGATGTATGTATGATGGTTTAAATATTGCGTAAGTTTGCCTTTGATCTGCTTCTGATCGGATACATTTTGTGTCCGCTAAATCCTTAATCCTTAAAAAGTTTACTAGCTTCGTTATGCCACTATGCCTGGGAAATTTAAAAAAATGCAGGAGCTCACTCCTGAAAAGACTCTTCTTTAGAAACTCATCATCAAGCTGCGAATGATCAAAAGTCAGCACTTGTGTCGATGTTTGCCCAGTGGTGTAAGACCTCTTGACGTGGGGGAAAAGACGCAAACTGAAGTGGTAGAGGCACGTCACACGATCATCTGGACTGGCCACAGGGAACAGCACAAGGAGGGAGGCGAAGAGGCAGACAGACGGAACGGTGGGAAGACATCACAAAAGAGTAGACTGGTCGTGATTGGAGCATCATACTGCAGAATGTTGAGAACAGCCGGGAGTAGAAGAATCTAGCTGTAAAATCTAAAGTGGTACCCTAACGGGCCGCCAGATCATGGGATGGGTAAAGGTGAAAGATCATAGTTCTTTCAAAACTGCAGAACAAAGCTAAAGGGCATCCGTATAATGTCCATATCCGGTAGTTGGGGAGTGGAGTGGGGGG
>NW_004797343.1:1309560-1313985 GCF_000002075.1 Aplysia californica
GTGAGGGGAGGGGGGTTAAACTATTTTGACGAAGTTTGAGGAGGACAAGATAACAAATCCTCAGATCACTTGTTTCAACAAGAAAAATTTTACCCTCTAAGAAATAAAAGATACACAAATGTTCAAATAAAAACAAAAAAACAAAACCAAAACCCGAACCTAAAAAACAAACTAAAACCTCACAAAATTTCTGATAAATGTAAAAGAAAGAAGAAACTGAATGCAGACAATTTACCAACACATGACAGGGTCGTTATGCTATGAAAAGGAACAATGAAATATCTATAAACAACTAAATCCGCAGCTTGCACTGTCTGCTCCCCAGAAAACTCGAGAATCTTTTTGAATCGTATTCTCAAGTCTGCTGGGGGTAATAATAGTTGTAATTTAAAACGGGGCATGCTTTAGAGCGTGAGTATACGCTATATGAATTAATGAAATGATAATATCAATGACAATAACAACAATCATCATCATCATCATCATCATCATCATCATCATCATCATCATCATCATCATCATCATCATCATCATCAATGACTTTGTTTCCTTAAAGTGCCTGTTGGACTCCCCGAAGAAATCTTCGAGTGAGAGCAAGGCTCTTTTTCGGCTCCATTTTCATTATACTCAGAGACACTTCCACTCGTCCAAATAACTCCATTTGAGTTGTCATTGTTCCTTGACATTCTAACGTATGTTTCACATCCTCCTGTTCATGGTTGCATCTTCGGCAACGTGAGTTGAGCTCTTCATTCACAAAGTTCTGAAAGCAGTTTTCATTCTCCAATGGTGGTCCGACCGCAGTCTCGCTTGCTCAACCCGGTCCCAGCGCATGTGATTGATTGTACCTGCTTACTGGAGTACCCAGAATACACATCATCCAGGTGCTGGTACTCAGTTCAGCATGGTGGGTCACTGATTCCTGTTTTGATCTTTGGAATTCTTTGATTCGTCGTCTGTCTCCATCAATCTCTCTGGCTTCATTGGCAGCTTGGTCTGCCGCCTAATTTCCTTCGATTCCAACATGGCTTGGAATCCAATGGAGTTTTATTGTGGCTGTGGTTTCTCTGAACTTGCGACACAAATCATTTAGATCTCGCTCAATGTATATCTCAGCTGTTGCCCAAAAGTCCCTTGCAGAGGGACTGGCTGTCCGTCAGGATCAGCACATTTTGTTCTTCTGTGGCAATTGTCAACAATCCCCTGTGGAACAGACATCACTGCTTGGCATTCCTCGTCGAAAGATGATGTGTGGAATGCACCTTTAGTTGTTAAGATTTTTTTTCGTTGTGGTTCGTCTTTCATTATCACTACTGCTGCTTCCCCACCTTCGCGGTATCCCGTGACAGCCGATCCATCAGTTAAAATTGCCACATGGCACCAACCTCCATGAATATTTCCTCTGCAGCTTCATGTGCCATTACAGGATCATCACCTTTGCTCTTCGCTCCTCTCAATTTTTTCCGGATATTGATTTCGCCATGGGTCTCCCATGGACAAGCTCTCACCAGATTGATTGGCCATTGATTCTCTGCTTCAGCAGCATGTGATTAATTGTTCCTGCTTTTGGAGTACCCAGAATACACATCCTCCAGGTGCCGGTACTTAACTTTGCATGGTGGGTGCATGATTCCCCTTTTGATCATATTATGCAAGGTCGGTGCCCATCCGAAACTAATTTGTCCTGCTGTTTTTAGGCTTGACTGCTTGATCAAGGGCTTTCGTCCTGGGATGGCTGTCTGGCAATCGCTTAGCTATCTCTACAGACCTGAAGCATGTTCCTTTTTGTATAGGTGGTGTAGTGCTCAGTTCTGGTCTCATAGTGCAGTGCTTCTGTTGGTGTTGTTTTCAGCTGACCCGATACTAGGCGGAGGGCTTTGTTTTGTAATCTGTCCAGGGCCTTTGCACTGGTCCCACACAGCCAAGGCTGCCACGCAGGGGCAGCGTAATCCATCTTGTTGCTCACAAACATCTGATATACCTTCAGAAGCGACTCTTTACCCCAGCCCCAATTTGAGTTGCTGACAGCACAGATCGTCTTCATTTTTGAGGTTGCGCTTTTGGACACTTCCTCAATGTGCTTGTTGAAGGTTAGCTGTCTATCCAGATAGACGCCCAGCAGGGGTGGAGCGGGGTTGAATGGTATCTTTTTCCCTTTTATCTGAATTGCTGGTTACCACGTCGCCTCCTTCACCCATGTTGAGAAGAAGCACGCCTCATTCTTGGATGCTTTCAAGGTAAGTTTCCATTCTTTGCTCCATTTCACAACCATGTCCACAATCAACTGTGTCGCTTCATTTGCCTTTTTTCTCTTTGCGTAACTGGCCAATATTGTGCAGTCATCAGCGAACATGGAGTAGATCAACTTGGCGGAGGTTAGTTTCAGCCTCTTTTCGAAAGTCTGGAAAGAGTTCACTCTGTTGCTTCTCCAGCGCGGCGCCTTTGCAAAGATTGATTGATGTTTAGTTGCACTGTTCACTACAATGGTGATTGCAGAATGATCAGAACTACCGAGATGATAATGATAATGATGATGATGATGATGATGATGATGATGATGATGATGATGATGATGATGATGATGATGATGATGATGATGATGATACATAATATTAATATATTCATGCCGCTTCTTACCATAGCTTTCTCCTTTCTTTGGCCTTTCCCTTGTTTCTCGCACGCACCATTCAGCATTGTCACTTTGACGTAGAGCTATATGTTTCCATAGTGTAGATCTGGATCTAGATCTAATTCTAATCTAATCATTATTATTAAAAATGTTCCCGGTGAAGGCATACTGTGAAACGTTGAACATAATTTTGTGTGTGCCTGGTAAAAAATCTGTTGTCGCCCGAGCTAATTTTGAGCAACGAGATGAAAAACCAAATAAATAAAAATAAAAAAGTCGCACCCGAGTAAAAAATTTAGTTCTTTCGGAAAACACATCTTTAACAATTTCTTAAAAGCGTATACAAAGGTTAAATTTTTTTAAAATCTTAATATTTTATCAACTTTTTTATGCAACGTGTTTTACTTCATCAAAGGTTATAAATGTGCTAGAAATTCGGTTTTTCTCACAATTTTGTATTTACACCCTCTGTTACAAAAAGCAGAATATCTTTAAAACTATTCAATATATTTGAAGATTTAAATAACCAGCAGGTTTAGCATTTAATTTGCTAGAACAATAATGTTTGTAAAACATACAGTGTAGTATTATAATATTAATAATGGTGATAATAACAGTAGTAATAATAATAATAATGATAATAATAATAATAAAAATAATAATAATAATAATAATAATAATAATAATAATAATAATAATAATAATAATAATAATGATCTATTATTTAAAAAACTATAAGGTTTTTAGAGGTCTGTCAAAGCTACAGAAGTTACTACAACACAGAAAGTATGGAAATTTACACAAGTTGTCCATACTAGCACCAAGTTGTGCATTTTAATACTTTGGTAGTCCAACAATTTATGTATTTTTTAAAAAAAAACGTTTTTTGATCGTACCGACCGCAAACAGTGGAGGAAATGGTACAAATGGAACAGCCGCGAGTCTATAATATCTCGCAAAGTCTCGAAGTCGTTCCCAGGATAAACAAAAAATACGTGTGTGCAGCAAAAATACACAATAATGCAATTATTATTAATAAACTCAAACAAACAGTATTAATACTAGATATTTTAACCATTTCTGTGTTTTAACGTTTAGAGAGAAAACAAATAGACCTAGAGGCTGTGTTTTTCATGTGTAGCGAGAAAAAAGGAACAGCGGATATTCCGAATTCTATTTTCGTTTTAAGCCAAAACATGACCAGAGCCGAGCGAAGTTTAAACCAAAACGTGACTAAAGCCATGCGAAGTGAGGAAAGATGCCATCTGGAGATTGGGTCAGGTAGGCTAGATCTAAGTCAATATCTAGATCAAGACAGATTAAGAAAATGCCATCTTGAGATAGGGTCTGACGTCGATCTCGCCAGATCCAACGGCAAGCAGGTTGCAAGATAATATAGATCTAAATCTTGATCAAAATCATAGGCATGATCAGGCTAATCGACAACAGCGTCCCTTAGCTCTAGACGAGAGCACAGACAATCCGCTTCCACCTCACGAACTTTCCAGAATGACATTAATTTGTCGATTTTGCAATGCAAAAGGTTTCAGGAAGAAAATAAGTCTATTTGCTCCATGAATGGACAGGTGAATTTATCACCTTTACCCCCGCCTCCGACAATTCTGAAGGATTTTCTGACTCAAAACACCGCTGAGGCAAAACATTTGAGAAATACATAAGAGCTTTCGATTCAAGTCTGGCATTTGTTGTTATGTATACTGTCATCTACATGCTGCCTCCTCTTAATGCTGTTTCTATCGCTAATATTGTTTTGCCCCGTTCTATAATAATAATAA
>NW_004797343.1:1316318-1331706 GCF_000002075.1 Aplysia californica
ATAATAATAATTTTTGCAGGTTCAAGCTTGTGTTCAAGAAGACAGGTTTTATGACAAAGACGACAGTTCTTGAATTCTCAAATAGGATCTTAGGAAAATAAAGCTTTTTGCAAAATGGGATCTTCATCTGCTGACTTATAGGGCAAAGGAACACGAGTGCACGCGTTGTTTTTTTGCGGGGAGTGTTTTTTTCTTTTTCTTTTTCCTTTTATCGACCGGTTACCGAATAAAGGAACATAATATGTAGTTGTTTTAGAAGAATCATAACAGATGATGAGACATGGGTGTATTCTGCTGGACTTCAGGACTGAAAAGGCAATCCGCAGAATAGACAAACCAAGGATCACCACGGCTTCTGAAAGCTCGACGCAAGCAGGATGCATTGGTTGTGAGGTTACACTATAACGTTTTTCGATCCCAAAAGTGTGGCTTTGAATTGGCCGGTTCCTTTTAGCACAACAGCCAATGCTGGCTATTTCAAGATGGTTTTCAAACTAGGCTGAGACCAGTAATCAGTCGACATCGGACGGATTTGATTGATTAAGGTGTTGTCTTCCATCATAATAGCATGTCTGTGGAAACTAGTCTGACAATCCTCTATCTCCCAGACTCCTGGCAGTGGGGAATCCTTAAACGTCTCTGAGTCTTATATTCCCCATAATAAGCACCAAGTGACTTTAATTTCTTCCCAAAAATCAAAGAAGAACTAAGGGGGCACAGTGATTTAGAGACGAGGTAGAAATTGTGTGCGAAAGAAATGCTGCGCTAAAGATTCTGGATACAACCTCCCAGAAGAAGGATCGAAATGCTCGATAAAACTTTCCCACACGGGAATCGAACTTCGTACGACTGTCAAGCGCTAACCTCTATACCACAGACGCCGATCGAGTTCTTTTGAATTGAATGTTAATGACGACAGAGTGGAGAATTGGTCGTCGATAGAATAATTAATGTAAATCACTTGGCTGTGTACTGCCCAGAGCTCATAACTTATGCGTGCTTCGAGACCCAACAGTTGAAGAATCTGCTTGAGTCCGAGACCATTGAGTCCCTCATTTTGCAATAAAAATCCAGCTGACGAAAGCAAGACACATTGAAGAATGATATTGCTAGTACCATCAATCTCTTGAGGGAGTTTTACATAACACGAAGCGACCTCAATGTTCTCTGCCTATCATCATGCAACTGGACTCCCTTCGTAAAAGGACAAAAATGAAAAGTATTTCGAAAGTGGATGGCTTGTTTGTAAAATAAATAGCACGGTTTGGCATGATACAGTACGGTACAGACTGGTGTGAATTCAATGTCCCAAATAAAGACCTATAGGGAGACTTTAAAAGACGGATCCTCCGAATTTTTGTTGAGTATTTCCGTCTGTCTACTGCGGCGTCGTATATCTTTCAACCCAGGTTGGCCGTAACAGGCAGGGTTCTACAAGGCGCCTCCCGTATGATCTAAAATATGTCGATTGGAGCGTAAAACATGTAGCCTACAATTAAAAAACCGAATTATATCATTATATACCATATGTATTCGCTTTCGGCTTTTGCATAAATCTAATAATCCTATGTCGAAGGGGTAAAGATAAAACGATACGCTTATTTTTTTTCCTGCAATTAATGAATCTTACATCTCATTTGGCAGTGTGAATGTCACTTAATCGTGTCACAGTTTAAAATAATGGCACTCTGTCAGATAGGGATGAGCTGTCAGTGCCAGCCTGTTTTATAATGGTATTGTACGTAATGGTATGTTATGTAATGGTATGGTATGGTATGGTAATGTGTGGTGTGTGGAATGTGGTGTGGTGTGGTGTGGTGGGGTGGGGTGGGGTGAGGTGGAGTGGGGTGGAATTCGGGTACGGAAATTTGCACCGGATTTTATTGTTGGTATCAACGTTGGCGACCTCGAATAACTCCAGATGGCCGGACTAAATTAAAAGAATTAATTGTGCTTACTTGAACCAAATGACTCTACAAACGGTTTACTTGTTTGGGGAAATGGGTACCAAAACAGTTTCTGTGACTTTTTAAAATCTTTATCAATTTATATGACATCAGTTTAAAAATCAATTTAGAGAAGAAAAAAAGTCTTGATATTTGGTGAACGCATGACAAATATTATATTACTCGGTACCAATCTATTTCGCTAACAGGGAATAGAAACCATCATAAAAGCCAGTGCAAATTTCCACTTCTTGTGGCGTGGCGTGGTGTTGCGTGTTGCGGCGTGGCGTGGCGTGTTGTGGCGTGGCAGGGCGTGGTGTGGCGTGGTGTGGTGTGGTTTGGCGTGGTGTGGCATGGTGTGATGTAGTGTGCTGTGCTGTGCTGTGCCTTGCTTTTGTATTGTATGGTAGAGTATGGTACGGTGTGGTGTGGTGATGTATATAGTGCATAGCATACTATGGTATGGTACAGCATGGTACTGTTTGGTGTGCAATCAATGTCCCAATAAAGACCAAAAGGGACTTAAAAAACGGGACCTCGAAATATAATGTCCATCTCCGACATCGCCATATCTAGTAGGCGAAGAGTCTCAAAACAACTCCCAGAAAGCCATGTTCATAATAGGAGTGTTCCACTGGCATTTGAAGCAGTGTTTTCAGCACTGTAGCTCACTATAACACCAACTGAATTATCGAACAGCCATGATTTGGGTGTAAAGATGTATAATGAAATTGTATACCCATATCCACACTCTACAGCATGCTTAATGCTCAGTGTTCGGTCAAGCCAAGGGCGTAAAACTACAATGTGATGTAAGTTAAAGTTGATAAGGAAAGAACACGACAGGAATTTAGGGATAGAAAAGGACAGGCATGTGGTTTGAATCTCCTGACAGTTTGATCGATTTGGAACTCATCCTATAACTTGAAGAACTGAAGACATGAAAACAAGTAGGCCTACTGTGTTTAAGACCAAATTCTGAAATTTTGTGGTGTTGGTATTAGCATAGAGCTTACTTTCCACGCAAAACACTGTGCAACCAGTGATGAAGTGGGATGAGAGAGAAAAAAAGAGGCCGTATCGAAGCAAATGCAGACATACGCCAATTGTTAACTTACGCCATTTTCAAATAAGGGAAGAGAAGAATTTTCTGTATTAGTCATTGAACTAATATTGGTCTTAGTCTCAGTCTTGCTTTCAAGTCTTCAGTTACCTTCGGCTAGCTCACCCTTTCTGGAAAATTAACTTCTTCTTCACTAGAGAACTTTTGTTACAACGAACGAATCGTGACACTTGCACAGAGCAGACTAAGTCAGCAACAGAAACAAGACGACCAACGTTTTTTAAAAAATCTCTTGATGCATTTGTTGGGAAATGGAATCCTATTATAATAATAAACCATCGAGAGGTTGCTATAATGTATTTTACTTCATGCAAAATCTTATATATTAATGTTTTGCTTACAGGCTACTATAGACCAGGCCTCTGTCTGCAGCAATGGAAAAAGTTCTGGAGATTCGCCACAGCTTGGCGTTGCATCTCGTAATGACAGCTTGGATCTGGTTCTGGACATTCGTCTCGCTCGTTCGTTCTCACAAAAATGCTTAAGTGATGACAAAACTTGACCCTCACAATAAAGTAAACATTAGTTTACACTTTTATAGGAAAGTTGAGCGTGTTCTTACAAAGAAGCAAGCTAGACAGATAGCAAACGTACAAACAAACAGGCAAATAACAAAGTCATCATAAGCACACTGGAGTTGAGGAAGGGGGGGGGGGGTGTCTTAGGCAAAAGAGTCATGACAACAGAGAATTAGAACACCGACATTACAGGAATAAAATCAAAGTAATTGTTTGAGAAAAAGTAGATTTAAGACTTTTTGTCGCAAAATAACTTTTACAACAATAATGCAAATGCTTGACAAAGAGAGGTAATTAGACTTTGTGTTGTTTATAAATTTCTCTGGGCAAAATTTGACTTTCAGTCAGCAATTGTTGAGTCTTTAAATAATTCATTATCACTACTGGAATGGATCTAGTGGAATGGTTAAACAAGTTCTTCATTACTTTGGTATAGTTCTGATGAGAAAAAAAAATCCAATTTCAAGGTCTGAAGTTCACAAGCTACAAGTTGTTAGCTGAAAAAGTGAACAGTTCTAACTTGAAAGAGAACTGCTCTCTGAAGGAGGCAGAAGGGCGCTTGGGAGTTGTTGTGATTGCAGTTTGTTGACGTTTGAAAGTGAGGATTTATCGACGATTGCATTTGGGTGTCGTTGAGTGGCGAGGGGTTCTCTTATTGAACTGTGAGTTGTCAGCGTAGTCGTTCCTTTTGCAGAATCGTCGTTCGTACTTGCAGGCAGTTGTTCATTCAACGATCCCAACGCAACGGCTGCAGGAGGGTTTCCACTAGGCCAGGTGTCGGGGGAAAGGGGTTTATTTCCCTCCTGTTCGCTGTCAGTGATTGGGGATGAAGTAACTGGTATTTTAGTGTCAAGTGTTTGTGCCGCTTTTGTCGTATCTCGTACAGTGCGTTTTCCTGACCAGGCGCTAAATGCGGGGCGTTTGAATACACTAGCGCCCCCGTCTGCCTGTAAGGGTGTACTGTTTGTATTGCCATATTGAGTCAGCTGTCTTTTCCCTGACCAGGAATGAAAGGCTGGACGTTTCATGACCCTTCCGTCCGGGCCTGGAAAGTTCGATGCTGATGGGGTCTGCAAAAGTTGAGCCCTTTTACCCGACCATGAATGAAAGGCAGGTCGTTTCATTATCAGCTGACTATCAATAGAAGCTGAATTTGAAAGTAGAGATGCGTCCTGAGACATTTGGGCCCTTTTCCCCGACCAGGAGTGGAATGCTGGGCGTTTCATGACCACCCCACCGAACGATGGAGTGTAGTAAGAGATGGAATCACGCTTACCAGACCAGGAGTGGAAGGCCGGACGCTTCATGAGCACGCCATCGTCGAGATACAGAGGGTTCAGAGCAGGTGGTGCATCCTGGTACACATGGGACCTTTTTCCGGACCACGAGTGGAAAGCTGGACGCTTTGACGTGAAGATGTCTTGCTGACGGTCTCTTTTCCCAGACCAAGCGTGGAACGCCGGGCGCTTTTCCTGCGATGGGGTTACTTTGAAAAAACCGTCTCTCTTTCCCGACCATGAGTGAAAAGCAGGGCGTTTCTCCAAAGAAGTGGGATCTTGAGATGTTACGTACCTTTTTCCCGACCACGAATGAAATGCCGGTCGCTTTTCAGGTATTGTATTGTCAGCAGAGGGGAAGTCACGTTTTCCTGACCAGGAATGGAAAGCTGGTCGTTTTCCAGTTGCCGGATTATCCAAGCTACGTTTTCCCGACCACGAATGAAATGCGGGTCGTTTTTCTGCATCTGTCAAAATATCAGCTGGAGATTGTAGACTGCGTTTTCCAGACCACGAATGGAATGCTGGTCGTTTTTCAGCTCTTGCATTGTCCACAGGACGGACATTTCGTTTCCCGGACCATGAATGAAAGGCTGGACGTTTTAATGAAGCTAAATTACCTGCAGCACGTTTGCCTGACCAAGAGTGAAAAGCTGGTCGTTTTACAGCTAACAAATTGTCAACTGCTTTGAAATTCCTCTTTCCCGACCATGAATGGAAGGCTGGTCGTTTTTCAGCTAACAATTTGTTTAGAGTTTCAGAATTTCTTTTTCCTGACCATGAATGGAAGGCCACCCGTTTTTCCATGTTCACAGACCGTGTGCTTCTTTTCCCAGACCAGGCCTGGAAAGCTGGCCGTTTACTCATTGTATCCCCACCATCAGCAGCCCTCTTCCTGGACCCTGAATGAAAAGCAGGTGGCATCTCGTAATCAACTGCGTTCTCATCAAGGGCTCCTGATCCCTTTCCCGACAAGGCGTGCAATGCGGGTCGTTTTAAAATCGTCAGTTTATCTGAGGGTGCACCTCTTTTTCCTGATAACGAATTAAAGGCAAACATCCTGGGTGAGTCTCTTTTCCCCGACCACGCGTGGAAGGCAGCGAGTCGTTTCTCCATCTCATAACCATGAACATCTTCAACGTCATCGCTACTCCGTTTACCAGACCAAGAATGAAATGCAGGCTTCTTAACAACCCCGAGTGCCCTAGCAACGTTTTGGGAAAGACCTAAATCCGAATTAAACTCATTTTCTTTATTCCCTATATCTGAGATTCTATTCGAACGTTTACCGGACCAGGAGTGGAACGCAGGCCTTTTATCCGCTTGGTTTCTGCCCGCACCATCCCAATCTGCAACGTTATCCATAGCTATTTGATTATCCAGTGACGTTTTCAAATTTGGCAGGTCAACAAATCCGAAGCCGGTGTATGTTTGCGAGGGTCCGGCCATAATATCTTGCCCCTGAGCTCTTTTCCCCGACCATGCGTGAAAGGCAGCAGGTCTTTTATCAGGCTTAGCTAGAGCAATATCATCTTTAGTTGCATACGCTTTCATAGCCCAGAGGCTGAGAGGCGGCCATACCGGGAATGTCAACATATCGTTCCTCCTATCTGACACGTCGCCCACGCCGCTGAAAGACTGATATGCAGATCTTTTCATCGCCTCTAGCTGCATTTTTCTGTTGTTATTCGACCTCTTTCCCGACCAGGAGTGAAAAGCTGGTCTTTTCACTTCATTAATAGGGTTTAAATTGTCTCGAAGCTCTTCTTTGAAATACGCTTCCCTTCTTTCTAAGTCGTTGAATACCGGTAGAGGAATTAAGTTTTCGTAACCCCCCACACTGCTCCCTTCTCTCATTCCGCTTGGCCATCGATCGTAATCTTTGCCAAATGATTCCTCCATTCCAGATCTTTTGCCCGACCATGCATGGAAGGCTGGTCGTTTTTTCAGTGAATCTGAAACTTGAATTTCATGATCGGATATCTGGGAGTTGGTGTTCTCTTTAACACCACCCTTAGAGAACAGTCTAAATGTTGGGTTGTGAGGTAAATCGTAGCTAGACTCGTCAAATTGATCTCGTTCGGTCGGGACAACCTGTTCCACAGCAGGAGAATCTTTTTGCTTAAACATTTCAGAAACTTCTCGGTCTGACCACACTCCTACTGGTTCTCCGTTTTTTGTTTCCCCGTCACCCTTGTTATCCCCTCCGTCTTTCTCCGAATCGACGTCTCCCCCTGAGAGATACATTTTTCGGCTTTCACCAGCAATATTTTTTATTTGTCCAGCGTTGTCGATCATTTTCTGGTCTACTTTAGAAACAACTATTCTGTCACCTGATCCCTTTGAACCACTTCTGTGCTGCTCTTCTGTGGAATGACTCTGGTCTTCTCTCCCTCCTTGTACTTCTGGCCCGAAAGACATCTCGTCATATGTGCCACCACGCAAGGGATAATTCGTGTCCAAATTAAGTTCTTTTGTAACAATGTCTGAATATGGAAGAGTGTGTATCTCCCCTTCCGCCATCTCCAACTCATTTTGATCATCTAACTGAGTCCGTTTCCCGCCCCAGGCATGGAAAGCGGGTCGCTTTGAGAAGTCAAAGAAATCTTTATTCATACTAGTTTGGGAAGATACCGCTGGTTGAAATCTGCCGTGCAGTAGATCCTGGTCTTCGTCATAGAGAACTTGTCTGTCTTTGACTGCCTCGTTATTATCACGAGGGGGGCTCTGTTTTTCTGTCTCTTTGTTTCGATCTTCCGTGGCCGATGGAGGAAAACTTCCTACATTATTCTGAAATGTTATGCTTTTGGCGTCCTTTAAAGTTCTATTTTCCAAACTGTCAAGTTCCTCTTGGTTACCTATGCTATCTATATGTAGAATTTCACCCGCTTCTGAATCTGATTTCTGCCCCCTCAGTTTAAGGTTTAAAGCATTTTGATTTGTATCTCTTTTTCTTCGCTTCAGAATGGGCAGAGGTGAACTCATGTCATTTGACCTTTTTCCAGACCAAGGCGAAAACGCTGGCCTTTTTGACTGACTATTGTGACGGCGCCTTGGAGAAAAGCGATCCAAAGTTCTCTTCCTGCCACCCCACGCGTTGAAAGCTGGGCGTTTGATCTGAGAAATATAAGCTCTTACTGTGGGCGGTCTCGGCTGCTCCACAATCTTCTCAATCTCTTCTTCCAATCTCTCTTCTTTGGGCATTGTTTTGATGAGCAAATCTCTTCCGTTGATTAGTCGGTTATAAGCATTTTTCAGAGCCAAAAGTAATTTCAAGCGGCCCTCTCGAGAAGGGAGCAATGAACGGATTCTCCTTCCTCCATATGTCAAGCCACCGATGTTCTCCGATATTGCGTTTAGATCAGAACTCATCAGATCACCTCTTTTTAGTCCCACATCGGCCCCAAAATCTGAAAGCGAACGTTTTATTGTTTCCCGAACGTCACTGTCAACCGCACTGTTCATTTCTTCATTAGAGCTTAACGTGTCATCTTGACTAGAACTTCTCTTGCCGCTCCACGCATGAAATGCTGGCCGCTTTTCCATTCTCCCTTCCTCACTTCTTTGACTTTCGAAAGGCAGTCCGAGATGTTGACCACTATTGTCATCTAAATATGACCCAAAATCTTCACTTTTCTCGAGATCTGAGATTAATGCGTCCAAAACTTGGAGCTGCAACTCTAAATCGTAGTCTGGGTTAGATGAGAGGTTACCAGTGTGTTTGTCACTCTGTTCATCACTCATAAGAGAAGGTGACAGAAGAGGGGAGTTCGTGCGTTTTCCTGACCACGCAGAAAATGCAGGACGCTTGACAGTAGCACTTTGGTAGTTGTCCACTTCGTCAGGTTGAGGTAATGGGTTCAATTCTCTCTCCGAGTCCAGAGATCTTTTGCCTGACCACGCATGAAAACGCGGTCGTTTTGCAATCTTCTCAAAACCAGTTTCTTGTCCCTCATCACTGGGAAAAAGGAAAGACGATAGATTTTCGTAACCTAAATCACCAACACCATCATTAATACTTTCAAACAGAAAATCGGTGACCCAATCTTCATTTTCACCCCCCTCACCCCTAATATCATCCGAGTTACTTTTGGAGTCTTCTGAAGAATGGAAATCTTCGTCCGATCGCTTTCTACCGCCCCACGCATGGAATTTTGCCTTTTTTACAAAGCTATCTTCTTCTTCTGAATTTTCCTGCTTCTTGCCTTCCCAGGGATAGAAGCCGGGACTCTTGATTTCTTCCAAGTGGTTCCCAGGGAGAGAATCGAAAGACAGTAGCTTTGCATTTTCCAGATCAGACCTTTTCCCACTCCACGCGTGAAAAGCCGGTTGTTTTTCGGACCTTTTACCAGACCAGGCGTGAAATGCAGGTCGTTTTTCTGATCTCTTTCCACTCCAGGCGTGAAATGCAGGTCGTTTTTCTGATCTCTTTCCACTCCAGGAGTGGAATGCAGGTCGTTTTTCTGATCTCTTTCCACTCCAGGAGTGGAATGCAGGTCGCTTTTCTGATCTCTTTCCACTCCAGGAGTGGAATGCAGGTCGCTTTTCTGATCTCTTTCCACTCCAGGAGTGGAATGCAGGTCGCTTTTCTGATCTTTTTCCATTCCAAGCGCTAAATGCAGGCCGTTTTTCTGATCTTTTGCCCGACCACGCATGGAATGCGGGTCGTTTTTCATTGTTTTTGTAGGGGTACGTTGAACGTTTGCCCGACCATGCATGAAACGCGGGTCTTTTCTGTGCATCTACAGCGCTATGTGGTGTTCTTTTCCCTGACCACGCATGAAATGCTGGTCTTTTATCCACGACACCGTCTCCGTCTCTTTTGCCCGCCCAAGGCGCAAATCCCGCCCTTTTGTCCAAATCCTCTGTTCCTGAATCATCAGGGAATTCGTCTACCTCATCCCTCTCATTTTCAGGAATAATATTTGTCCCCTCCCCTTCAAGAAAGTCGTCTGCAAGTTTTTCTAGAACATCGCTTTTAGAAACAACACCTTCCGAAAACTCTGGCACTTCTGTATTCACAACAACAATTTCGTTTTCGTGGTCAACGTTATCCGACCTTTTCACAGAAAATTCTCCAAACTTCCCGTCGTTCCCGAAGTGCAATATTTCTAAGGAGTCTAAAGGCCCACTGGATCTTTTGGTAAAAGTGTGTACAGATGTAGTCAAATCACGGACTGCCGAGTCCTGAACTTCGCATAAAACTGCATAGTCTTGTGAACCCAGTAGACAAATCAGAAAGACAGTAGCTATCCGCAACACATTTGAGTTTGGAAAACGGAAACAACTATCCTTAGTGGGCCTGTTTCTGCTCGAAAACACTTTATAAGCACCCAATATGGAAAATGGTTTCTCCATGATTTCACTTTCTCCTTTCACGCAGTACTAAGATTTTTAAGTCATTTGTTTTTTTCGAAATGTTGAGTTGACAGGTTTTGAAACTTCCTCACATGCGGTGCTCAAATTGAAATAAAATTCCTTTGCATAACCATCTGTTATGGGTTTAAAAGTCCTGACATGCAAAATCCGTATTTCTTCTTTGCGCTATAATTTATTTTTGCCGTAACTAATAATTTAAAATATTCAGAATTTCAAGTTGTCAGTCCGTTCTGGTTCAAAATGACACAAATTCTTTGAGGTTTTCGTATGAATTTGAATTTTCTGCTGACATAATATAATCGGACCTGGTTCCACAAGATAAATGATTCGTTCCTCAATGGAAATGATTCTAAAACTGGGAAGCTAGATCACGTATGAAAAAAAATCCCTTCTGTCCTACGCTTGTGGTAGAGTCCCAGCCCCTAGTCCTGCAAATTGTGAGTGAGCACTGTTAAGGGCGGCACTGGGCCCGTGAGCGTTAAATAGACCTCCAGCCGAGCGTTGCATGCGCCGCCACCTCCCGCGCTCACGTGAGGAGACCCCGGCCTCTGTTGCTCAAGTAGCATGCTCACTCAGATTTTTTATCCCTACACACTTCTGCTTCTCCCACCCCCGTATTTGTGAAGTTTTCTTCAAACGGTTTTTTAAAAATCCTTGTATAGTTCTGTAGTGTTTTCCTTAATAGACCGAACGAAAATATATTTGTAAAAAAATTTCTCCCAATAATAAAAAAAGTCTTTCTCTTTGGTTACTGTATTAAAAAACACTCTTTGGATCACTAAAATAAATAATTACATTAGCCCAGGCTAACCTTGCTACAAATTGCTTCTTTTGAGACAGCAACACCACCCTGTCCCCTCATTTCAGTGTAAGCTTGTTGATTTCATCTCTCGGCTGTCTGGACGTCTTTTGGTACTCCACGTGACTCTCGAAAATTACTCACCCCGTTTCATGAATCGTGTTTCTAAAGCCCCGGTTACACTTCAACGTGTTACGTGTAACCGGGCCTTATGGATCTATGTCCAATTGTCCATAGAGAAAGATTCAAGCGCAAGGAAGCTAGCGCCAGAAGTCTGCCACCATTAATTCAAGCGCCGGGGTCAATTTGTGGTGCACATAGAGAAAGAGGGAGAATCTAGCACTTTGTCGACTAGGTATCTTTAGAAGATTAACTCTTTTTATAGGATAATATGTGAGGCAGCGCGGAGGAATCAGGCTCTCGTCAATTTTCATCTTAAAGCTTGTTCAGTTGTTTTTATTTGGATGAAAAAAAAGTATCCATTCATTTGAAATACAAGTCGAGATATTTGCGAATGAAGGAGGTGGGTATCACCTGTTTTCAGAGGTAAAATTAGTGAGAAAATGGCCGCCACAGATTAGTTATTTCCTTAGCTTAAGAGTCCGTGGTAACTCAAAATGTACATTTGTGTGCCTTTAATCAACATTTTTATGAAAAATCCACACAGAAATGAGTTCTTTAATGGGCATGAAAGGTGTGGAGCCAAACAACAAAAATTTGATAAAAATTTACAAATCTCCAGAAAAATGCAAGTTTCTTCACTTTGATTATTTTGACGAGAGCCTGATTCCACCACGCTGCCTCACATATTTTTCCGAAATTGTTACTTACACTAACAAGAAAAAACGAAGAATCTGTGTACATGGAATCAATAAAGAGAGGTCAGCACTCAACTGGGTGAACAACATCATCTCTTTAGCAAGTTGAAGGATCATCTTGATAGATTTCTCTAGTACACCAGAATGAGCCTTGCTACATTCAATTACATTTTGGAGAAAATTAGCCCAAGGCTAATCAAAACATGGTGTAACTTGCGCGTGCCTGTAGGCTTACCAGAGCGCAATACATGTAGGCTAATGCATTGTTTTAAAGAAAAACGCTCAATACTGTCTTCAGTATTATGTTTTATTAGTACGAGTAAAAATAAAGAGAGAGAGAGAGAGAGAGAGAGAGAGAGAGAGAGAGAGAGAGAGAGAGAGAGAGAGAGAGAGAGAGAGAGAGGCGTGCATAGTTTACCTATCGCCCCTGCAGCTGGGTGGGGGGGGGGGGGGGGGCAATAGTTTTACTATGAGGGAGCAAAGAATACACCTGCCGTGATACTGCGTGTCGTAAGAGGCGACTAATGCCCACTACGGCTGTATAGGGTGGTCGCCGGACTCGGTCGTCTGAAACTCAAAACAAACCCGTTTGTTTTTTAGGCGACCGAGTCGGCCGATCTGCCGAGCCCATTCGTAGTGGTACTTTATGAAGGTACCGGCGTTCTCTATATGTACCACAAGAGAAAAAGTGATCAACTTTTCCAGCTAGACTTCTGGTGCTAGGTTTCTAGCGCTTGAAGCTTTCCCTTTAGACGTACCCACTAGAAAAGTTGGTCACTTACTCTCTTGTGGTACACATAGAGAACGCCCGTACTTTCTAGCCGCACTTGTCCCGCCTCACTCGAACAATCGCGCTGGTTTTAAAGAATTGAATTTGAATTATTTTCTGGAGTTGAAGTCGCCTGATCAGGGAGTGTACGGGTCTGTGTTATGTTTAGTGGCCTACATGCTTGGGAACGATTTCTACATTATATATTACTGTATTTATTGTGTTGTTTATTTTCGGCTTTCGTAAAAATAACAAGTTGCTTACTCACCTCAGGGCAATCACTGGCCTTTCTTCAGATAAAATAGGCACGTACCAGTTACACCATGTTTTGATTAGCCTTAGGCTAATTTTTTTTTTCAAAATGTAAAAGAATGTAGCAAGGCTCATTTTGGTGAGCTTGTGAAATCCATCAGGATGATCCTTCAATTGGCAAAAGAGATGATGGTATTCACCCTGTGTTGACCTCTCTTTATTGATTCCATGTTCACCGATTCTTCTCTTTTTTCTTGTGAGCGTAAGTAAAAGTTTCGGCAAAATGCTTTCCAATAAAAAGAGTTCGTCTTCTGAAAATGCCATGTTGACAAACTGCAAGATTCTCCCACTTACTCTATGTGCACCATTGATTGACCCGGCGCCTTGATTAATTCAAGGCGCTAAATTTCTGGCGGTAACCCACGCCCCCCCCCCCCCCCCACTCCGCCAAGGATAGAATAAGGAGAGTTAGAATAGACAACCCAAGCTGGAAAAATGACCAAAAGATTATTCAAATGATCGCATACTAATAAAATACTGCCACAGCAAAAACCACATTTATTGATTCTTGTAATTGCTTGATAAATATTCTCCTCAGTAGATGCATTGGTCATCATCAGACATTGACGAAGGAACTGTTATCATCATCATCATTATTACTACCATAATTATCATTATTATCATCGTTATTATTACTGTATAACAGTAGCAAGACCAACAATAATGATAATAATGATGATGATGATGATGATGATGATGATGATGATGATGATGATGATGATGATGATGATGATGATGATGATGCCTGCCGCGCACCCCTCAGAAGCCTTGCACCTTACAACACACGTCAAACTTTAGAAATTTGCAAACTATTGAAACTAGTCCTCACCCTCAACAATTTTTCTTTTAACAACCAAAATTTTCTCCAACTGACCGGCACGGCGATGGGTACGCCGGTGGCCTCTTCCTATGCCAACATTTTTATGGCTGAATTTTGGCGCAAATATGTCTCACCCCCTTCCCAACAAACCATTTCTGCTAATGCGTTACATGGACGACATTATCGCCCTGCACAATGGTTGCTCTGAAGCAACTCATAAATTCCTCACTGATCTCAACAAGGCACACCACAGCATCAAATTTACTTTTTCCACCCCAGAAAAATCCACTTGTCCCTCCTCATCATAAATAACCAAATTGAAACAGACCTGTACAAAAAACCTACAGATTCCAACCGTTATCTCCCACCTTCTTCAAACCATCCCAAACATATATTTTATTCTGTGGTCTATAGTGGTGCCCTTAGACTCCGCCGCATTTGCTCCGGTGAAAATTCTTTTTAACAACGAATAGAGGATTTCACAGCCAACCTTCTGCACAGTGGATACCACAATAATTCCATTACTCCCATAATCGAGAAAGTCAGCAAATTGAACCACACCAACCTTCTGACGTACAAAACCCTAAAGCCCAAACAAAAAAAGACCCCTTTTCGTCACAACTCATCACCAAAAATTACCCAATGTACACAAAATCCACGGCCAACATAAAAAAAATTTTGAAAAAATCAGACAAAATGAAAGCATGTTTACCCGTTCCCCCTCTGGTCGCACTACGACAGCCACCTAATCTGGGCAACCTCCTTATTCGCACAACAGCAGTAACGCCCACATCCTCACCTCCGACAAGCCCATGTACCTCACCTCAAAATTATCCTTGTCAAAAACCTAGATGCAAAACATGTGCTTACATGAAAGTGACCAACTTTGTAGAAGGCCCCCAATTTAAAAGAAAACTTTCCCACAGCATCACCTGTGAAACCAAAAACGTGATTTACCTCTCATCTCTTGTAAAGTCTGTCCAGCCCAATATGCAAGTCAAACTACCACCACACTAAGAGCTAGGTTCAATAACCATAGATGTTCAGTACAGAAAAACTCATGCACACCAGTCGGCCAACATTTCAACAGTCCTGGTCACAATGGAGCCCCCGACCCTTAGCTTCAGGGCATTGAAATAGTTCGTAACCCTACAAAAGAAAATCTAAACCATAGAGAATCAGTGTGGATTTGGAACTTGGGTTCTCACCAAATCCTCAGTGGTTTTAACATCGACAAGCCACGTTTCAGGGACCTAAAATTTACCACGTATGGTACTTATCACACTTTTTTGAAAGACTATGTTACCATACAACTATTTATACCCTAGTCAATGTAATATTTATGATTATTTGTCCATTTATGTCCAATGTGGACAAATACGGTGCAGTTTGGTCTTTGTAGAGGGGTGGAAGAAATACGGATGAGTCAACTTGTACTTTCCTACCTTGCCTTTGCGCTCGTTTCGAGAGGAAATAAGTTTCCTAGGCCTACCTGTGGGGAATTTAAAGTTTAACAAATTCCTTTGTAGACAATATATGCCACTACTACTAAAACATCTGCTACTGCTACAACTGCTACTACTACTACTACTACTACTACTACTACTACTACTACTAATAATAATAA
>NW_004797343.1:1340557-1347697 GCF_000002075.1 Aplysia californica
TTCTTCTTCTTCTTCTTCTTCTTCTTCTTCTTCTTCTTCTTCTTCTTCTTCTTTGATCTCCTGTTCTTTCGGCTACTGTTTTTCTTCCCCAGTTCGTCTTCCTCCACCCCCTATTCTTAATCCACCGCTGTTACTCACCTGTTCTTCCTTTCCATTCTTTATTCGCTTTTCTCCTCCTCCCATTCTTCACCCTCTGTTCTCTTCCCTCTCCCATTCTGCATCCTATGCTCCCCCCCTCTCTCTCACTCTCTCTCTCTCTCTTTCTCTCTCTCTCTCTCTCTCTCTCTCTTTCTCTCTCCCCTCCCCCCCCCTCTCTCTCTCTCCGTTCTTCATCTTATATTCTTTTACCACTTTCGTTCTTCATTCTCTGTTCTCAGCCCCCACCCCATTCTTCATCCTTTTATGCTCTTCCTCCTCCTGTTCTTCACCTTCCGTTCTTCCCCCTCCTGATTTCCACGATATAGGCCTACTTCATGCCCCTCTAGTTGTGTATAGCCTACTCCTTCTCTCCCTTTCTATCTTAATAACCACCAAAGTCGCCACCAGCCGCTCACCACTTTAGAGCTTACGAAAAATCTGCCAAAAGCAATTGTCATTTCCGTTTTTGCTTTCAAATTTAACCTCGCCGCCCTCCAAGCTAAAATACAAGACGTCAACGATAGATTTCCGACCAGGAAGGTGCCACGAATAGTCCTTAAACTCAAGATGTCAGCATTAGAATTCGACCAGAAAATTACAAGAATTAGCCCTTCACCTCGCCACGCAACGAGTTGGCTTGAATTCATTAACATGTTCATGGGGTAGAACAGCTTTTAGGATTACGGCTGCCACTGACACATCTCTTTTTCATAGGTTAATAATTATTAAGGTCAAAGAAATAGCGACCATGTTCTCAGTGTCTCGTTCGCTATATTTATCCTAATGTCTTCGCCCCTTTAAGCTTAGAAAAGTGGGATTGCATCTTGAATACCATTACACTCATATTCTCTTGTACCCCCCCGCTCTCTCTCTCTCTCTCTCTCTCTCTCTCTCTCTCTCTCGCTCTCTCTCTCTCTCTCTCTCTCTCTCTCTCTCTCTCACACACACACACACACACACACACACACACACACACACACACACTCACACATACACACACAACCATAGTTTTCGGTTTTGGACTTGAGGAGATGTGTTACTGCGCGTTCTTTTGCCCACGTGCGGGATGGGTCTTTCGGTTATTTCGCGATAGCACTCTTCGAACATTAATTTTTTGTCCTAGATTGGGCTTGTGCCCTGCATTGTTCTCAAAACCATCATGTAGTTATTGACTTCGTAAGGTTATGGCTTTTCAAGCGGCGTGCCTCTGAGGTTGGCCTTTGGTGGTGTAGTAGGAAGGGGTTGTTCACAAGAGGGCCATTTTCGTGTGGATTTTGTGATTTTACAGTCAGAGTTGTGGTCCGATGATTTCTTTGATTTGTGTGTGCACCAGCGTTGTTCCACACTTCAGGGAAACATAACTAATTAGTGAGTATGTGCATTGTCATTGCATGGTTGTGTGACTGCTCAGAGTCCTGCATTTTCCTTCGTTTTGTTTGCGGCGTGTGATTTTCTACGCTTTTGGAAGAATTTGAACTTTGGTAGCTTTTTCATTTATAGTCAGATTTTGATGATTTGAACGGTAGGTTTAATCGCTTCTCTGACTCTTTTTGGTCCAATCAGGACAGTTTGAATTTTTAGTTGTTGTTGCACCCCGGGGGGGGGGGGCTCTCGTGGCTTAGAGGTTTTTGCCGTTGGCCTCTCTTTTAAAGATCCCGGGTTCGAATCCGGGTAGCGACCTCAGCATTTTCTTCTCTGAAATTGTCTCCTTTCACCTCCTTTCCTGCTCTCCAGCAATGTTCTGTCGTCTGCTTTCGTCTCCTCTTTCTGCCCCCACCCCTTCACCTCCTTTGCACCTTCCTCTGGGCTCCTGGCTCTTTCTGCAGCCTTTCTACTGCTACTCTTTGGTTCTTCTTACTGCTGTCTTTTAGCTACACCCCTGATCTTCTGATAGGAAAGATCTACACCTAGCCTTCTCGGACATGAGCGAAAAATCTCGGAAGGCCCGTGTGTACGTTGCGCATGTTAAAGATCCCTTGGTGGTCTTAAATCGATAAGAGTAGGCTTCGTCAGCCACCCGGGCAACTTTCAAAATTTCATACCAACTGGAAACATTTAATGTGTCCCGCGCGCTCATATGACCTTATGCAGTTGCGAGCGCCGTAAACCATTTACCAAAAAAAAACCAAACAACAACCCCACCCTCTCGTGGTGCTCCCAGTTTGTCACACAGATGCTCCAGGGTACGAACCAAGTCACTGGCGGTATAACCAGTCAACAGAAGATCTCTATCAAGATGTAAAACAAGTCCTTCTCACGGGGGATGGATGGAGACAGGAGGCGTTTCATGCAGATATGTTTCAAGGTCTGGCTGCTATTCTCCGTGTCCGTGAGGAGAGGATCTCATCAGCAGAGGGACAATGGCCAGGGACTAACACAGTAAGTACACTTTTACGTAAGCCCACAGTGGTTCCTTCAACGTGCTGAAGGGCCGAGATGGCGTCAGTTGTTAACGTTGGTACGTCTGGTCGTGCTCTGAGGTGGCTCCAGGCTATGGACTCTGTGGTTACGATCACACGGTTCTGGGCCTCACAGTCAGTCCATTTCCTGCAAGCTTTGCAAACCTAGCGTGGATGTTTTTAATCAGCAGAATATTCGTAGGAGCTACGGTGTGGGTGCTCCGTGCTTGAGCTCCAGCCAGGAGAATGAAAGGATAGGCAGGAGGAGGAGCAAAGGAGGTGGGAAGAATAGGACAAAAAGGGCAGGGGCAAGGAGGAAATAACCCAGATGAGAAAGACTCGCCAAAACAAACTTGAGACTGCTGTTCTGGAACTGCACCAGTCTGAACGCAAGAGGGGAAGTCAGCGAAACAATTGCTTATAACTCAGATGTAGTATGCTTCCAGGAGACTAAACTAGGTCAAAGAAGTCATTCAATGTGGCAGGATTCCCGCCAATCTATACCAGAGAAGGTCATGGACAGATGATTCTTGTCAGAGACAACATTAAACACATGTTTAAAGAAATCAGCAAGGGCCAACCCTCGCCTATTGCGTATGAGAGAGGGAAACTTGCCTAGCCCGTTGCTTTAGCATGACCTCCTTCACACAGCTGGCCAACTCAAACATGGCGGACGCCGCTATTGAATGTGGCAATCACGTAGCAAGGCAAGAGAGAGGGGCGTACTTAATCTAGTATGAATCTATGCACACAGCACACACACACACACACACACACACACACACACACACACACACACACACACACACACACACACATACACACACACACACACACACACGCACATACTGTAGGATCCTGTTTGTTGATTTTTCGTCAGCCTTTAATACTATCCAGCCAGCTATCCTTTTAAAGAAATTAGAAAACATAGGTGTTAACGTCAATATAATTTCTTGGATAGGCAATTTTCTTACCAACCGAATCCAGTATGTAAAATTAAAACATTCTTCATTGACATACATTAGAAAAATACAGGGGCCCCTCAAGGATGTTTTTTGCCACCAATTTTATTTACACAATACACGAACGATTGCCAGATAAAACAGTAACAACAAGTTGATAAAATTTGCAGATCATGCAATCGTAATTGGGCTAATTGAGGCTGACCATAACGAAACCGCTTACAGGAATTTTGTACTTAACTTTTCTGAATGGTGTAAAAATCATAAGCTGCTTTTAAATATGAAAAAATCCAAAAGAACTTGTTGTTGATTCTAGAATAAAGAAACTGCCCCTGCAGCCACTCAAAATTAAATGTTAAAACATCGAGCAAGTGTCAGACTATAAGTATTTGAGTATTACAATAGACAACACACTCAACTGGCGTGTCCACACTTCTCTCCTGCATAAAAAAAGTGAACAAAAGACTATTTTTTCTAAGGAAGCAAAAGTATTTTAAAGTTGATAAAATATTCGTGTCCATGTTCTACCATTCAACCATAGAAAGTATGATCAATCTTTGTATAACAGCATTGGCCGGGAACACAAGACAACAAGATAAAGAAAAATTAAATTGACTAACCCGGAAAGCATGTACAATTTCAACATCTACGTTCCCCTACTTGGATGAATTGTACATAACAGCTTGCACAAAAAAATTAATTCCATCTTTTTAGACAACAAACATCTCTTGTTCCCTCAAATAAAAACATCAGTCAGAAGTAAAAGACCTAGGCTTCTGATCTCTAACAAAGAAAGATATAGATCTAGATCATTTTTACCATCATCTATCAAAATGCTTCCATCTTAACCATTTTGTATAAGTATTCTTACGACCTTAGAGCATGCATCAAAATAACATTGAGTGTGTATCTAGCTTACGATTATTATTGTTTATATTGCTGCTCATTTATATTATGCATGTGATTGTAAGCCTACGTGTGTGTGTGCATGTCTGTGTGTTGGTTTGTGTGTGTGTGTGGCTGTGTGTGTGTGTGTGTGTGTGTGTGTGTGTGTGTGTGTGTGTGTGTGTGTATGTGTGTGTATATGTTTGTACACGCGGTGAAACACCAAACCAATGTGCCAGGATCTGGACAATAAAGATGTATCTTAAAACGCAAACCTTTTACTAACCTCTCTCAACCCCTCTCTGTCTGTTTGTCTGTCTTTCGTTACTTCTACCGTTTTTGTCTCCTATCTTTCTCTTTCTCTCTCACTTTCTCCCTCTTCTCTCTCTCCCCGTTTCTCTCTTCCCTCTCTATCTCTCTGTCTCTCTGTCTCTCTGTCTCTCTGTCTCTCTGTCTCTGTCTCTCCCCCTCTCCCCCTCTCTGTCTGTCTCCATCGTACGCGCGGTGTCATGGTGTCCATTTCTTGATTATTATAATGGCCCCTAGTTCCCCCGTCTCTCTAATCCTTTCCTTAGCTTCTCTAAACCTTTTTCTCCCTTTCATACCCGTGTGTGTCTTTATCTCTCTGTGTTACTTTTTTTCCAAACTCTGTAACCCCAATCCACCCCCCCCCCAAACAAAAAAAAAAATCGCACCCCTCCCTTCCCTCAATTCCTTTTCTTTTTTCAGCTGTCGTAAGATTTCAGTTCCCTTTTCTTCCGTTCTCTGTTCATGCTCGAGTGTCTCCCTCATCTCATACCTCCTCTTGTCGCTTCTTCTGTCACCCATCTCTCCTCTATCTATCTGTATCTCTATCTGTCTGTTTGCTTTGGTGCCTGTCTAGTGTCTCACAAACGTAGAGTTTCTCTCTTCCTCTCTCTCTCTCTCTCTCTCTCTCTCTCTCTCTCTCTCTCTCTCTCTCTCTCTCTCTCTCTCACTTTCCCTAACTTCCCCTTGCTTTGTGTTTCTTTCGCTATTACTCTTGGCATGGGACACATGTATTGTATTTTTAGTTCCCTTCCTCAACTATCTCCGACGTGAAAACTTTAAAAAATCTTTCAGTAGAACAAAGACAGAAAACTAACAAAAATGGAAGTGTTTTTTTACTGAAAACGTTCGAGATGCATACAACGAATAGAGTATGAAATTATACCATTATTTTTTTTCTCATCTGTCTCTTTTTTCCTTTATGGATGGGCGCATAGATGGATGGGTGGATAGATGGATGGGTCTACAGATCGATGAACGGATGGATGGATGGCTGAAGGGAAGGATGGAAGAATGATGGATGGATAGATGGATGGATGGATGGGTGGGTGAATGAATGAATGAACGCATGGTTCGGTGGGTCGGTGAATGGATGGAGTTTCTTTCAGGTATTAATACATGTCGGTCGGATACAGGTTATAAGCAACTAAATACAAGTATTCATACTATATATTTCCAACTCTGATCTGGTGGAAAAGTGCTGTGTACAGCAGTTAAGTCTACCAGCATCTTAAATACTGAAATTATGTTAATAATCGATGGTTCGATTGTCGGAGAGAGGTTGGAGAAAAAAGAGAGAGAGAGAGAGAGAGAGAGAGAGGGAGTGAGAGAGAGTGAGAGAGAGATGGATAGACAGATAGATAGATAGATAGATAGATAGATAGATAGATAGATAGATAGATAGATAGATAGATAGATAGATAACTCTAGACAGATAGATAAATAGAAAACGAAAGAGAAAGGGGCGCTTGGGAAATGTTATAACAAGCAATGGAGGAAGAAGTGTGGGGATGGACAAGACTTGAAAAACTTTGTTTAAAAATTGCACTTGCAACACAATAAAGTAATATATTTAAGTGCCAAAAATTAGAGGCGTTACGAGGCAGTAACTAACACAAGGAAGGTAGAGAGATCAGGAAGACGCTTGTAGGAAAAAAGGAGCAAACCACACTAGAGCATTCGCCAAAGAGCCACGTAAAACACACAGGCTGTACTTTGCTTCTTCAGAATAAAAGTATTTTCCTCAGGTGCACAGTTTGCTCAGCTGGTAGCATGTTATGTAACGGTTCAGCTGACCCTGGTTCGAATCCCTAACGGGGCCGTCTGAACTTGAGTTATTTTGGGGTGTTTTTAAGGCGCGCCATCTGTCTGGCTTGGTCACATCGGAGATGAACGTTGAACTCAGACTGTCTCTTGAATAACCTTACAGTGCTGAAAGGGGCGTTAAACCTATAGACTGCAATTTTGTACATACTTATAGCTTTTTGACCGTTCATGTGTTAAAGTGAGACTTTGTGGCTTTCAGATTTTACTATATTTAGTGTAGGTGTATTCTGCCTGAAATAATCACAGTCGAATGCAAATCGAGAACACAACACCGACTCTCCACATTACCCGTGTCTAGTCTCTGGCCCAACACTTTAACACAATAAATGGCTCCAATATCCTCCATACTCTATACAAGGAAACTGGCACTGCTTTCGCGCATTTATTTATCGCTTGTCAGGGCCAGCGCTACTACAGGACCGCAGGACTCCCGAAAGACCAAGGCGTCCGCTGGGACAAATGACTCCTAATCTTTCATTGAGACATTACAGTCTGTTGGTACATCTCAGGAAAAAAGTGTGTGTGTGTGTGTGTGTGTATGTGTTTGTGTGTGTGTATGTGTTTGTGTGTTTGTTTGTTTGTGTGTTTGTGTGTGTGTGTTTGTGTGTGTGTGTGAGTGTGTG
>NW_004797343.1:1348024-1350029 GCF_000002075.1 Aplysia californica
ATAGATAGATAGATAGATAGATAGATAGATAGATAGATAGATAGATAGATAGATAAGAGAGCCGACAGAGAGAAAAAAGAAAGATAAAAAAGAATGGAGAAAATTAGAGATAGATAGAAGACAGACGGCGTACATGCGCGCGCGCACACGTGTGTGTGTGTGTGTGTGTGTGTGTGTGTGTGTGTGTGTGAGTGTGTGTGTGTTTGTGTGGATGTGTGTGTGTGTGTAAGAGAGAGGGAAGCGAGAGAGAGAAAGTGAGAGAGAGAGAAAGAGAGAGAGAGAGAGGGAGAGAGAGAGAGAGAGAGACAGAGAGAGAGACAGAGAGAGAAAGAAGGAAGGAGAGGAGAGACCGGCAGAAACACATTCACACCCGTTCTATAGTGTTAGTTTCGATGTGAACAAAGATCTTAAACAAAGTTCTACAGCAGTCATATTGGCCAGCTTCCTAGTAGATTATAATTTGCCCAATGTGCCTTGCACAACAATTCAAAAATCCTTAGTAAGCCCAACACAGCAAAATTGAAATCTCACTGACCACTCTAAAAAAAAAAGAACTTTATTTAGTACTATGATACTGAATATACTTGCAAACACTCATGTATCTCTTGAAAATGTTGATTATTCATTTGTTTAATCTGTATCTTAAAACTATTCACTAATTTGTTACAGAATCTTTATAACTGAGGGATTAAAGAAAAGTCAGTTTTGTGACATAATTTGTAGCCTTAGCACTTTCTGTCTCTTTTACTTTCTGTATGGTCCCAAATGCTGTGAGAAGTCCAGGAGAAGCAAACGACACAAGGGCACCCGCCAAGCACTTTCGAAATTCTCTCCAGACATAACGATTTTTTTTGCCAAGAAAAGATGCCAAACACAATGTATCTATATAATATATATATATATAAAAGTGGACTTGTGAGGCTTTGTGCACAAACTCCTCCCTTTTTACCGAATCCACACATTTGAAACTTTTCAGGCGTCCACAGCATCCATGAGGCTAGGGCCCAACTTTAACCATTCTAGTAGAGTGTAAATATAGTAAGCCAATGACTTTCAGTTGATGTTAATTCACCGATCATTCCTTTCAACGAAAGGGGGCCCAGCTAGTCTACAATAACCTGACATAACAGCAACAATTGGTATAACTTGATTATTATTCTCGCTTGGGGGGGGGGGGTGAGACTTCGTAACCCGGAACAGAAGCAAGTTCAAGCAAAATACACTCAACCTACTTCGCTACCTTAGAAGTACAATGTTCTATCTGCTCAGTGCCTAGTTCTGAGATATATGACGTATAACTTTTTTCGAGTCCAGATCTTTGAATATCTTAACAACGACTCCGAATAATTTTGCAATTCTGATAGGGGAGGTAGAACACTTGTTTTTTAACCCCATTGTCGTAGTAACTCAAAACGGCCAAAAATGTTTCTCTCTTCCTCAATCTCTCTCTCTCTCTCTCTCTCTCTCTCTCTCTCTCTCTCTCTCTCCCCCCCTCTCTCTCTTTTAAATCTAGCCGGTTAGATTTTGTAAAAAAGTGAATATTTTGGCCTGTCTCGATGCGGTCGAGAGGATTTTGGTAGACACACTGGTCCTAGTAGTTGTGTTGGTGTGTTGTCCTGCTCCATTGCAAGCGGAGATTGATTATAGATCGAGAGTCTAGCTGTTTAAGGTTCACTGATTACCACTAGTAAGCAAAACGAAGTTTTCAACTGCAATTTCTGAAAAATGTATCGAACTCGTTAGGCAAAATCCATCCGTGTATGACGCACCTTACCTCAGAACAAGAATACCTCTACACTTTCGCTCACAAACACCGCAATCATTCAAATCCTTGCAATTTCCGCAAATCGCCGTCGTGCCATCGCCGTTCCGTCACCGCACACCGCTCAATGTGAATCGGCCTTTAGTCTGGGTCATCCTGACAGTTGGGATTGAAAGGTTTAAAAGCCGGCTTCTTAAACTATTTAAACTGTGTCGATAGAGGCGTAAACCACCTTCAGTACCC
>NW_004797343.1:1350129-1359350 GCF_000002075.1 Aplysia californica
ACACACACACACACACACACACACACACACACAGGCAAAACACACACACACACACACACACACACACACACACACACACACACACACACACACACACACACACACACTCACACACACTCATGTTGTAATTCTAAGCTAACACGTCTTGGTGTTGATGCACAACGGATATATATTATATAGAGGAAGGCCTTAAAACGATTACAGACAAATAGAACAAGAATCAGGAATTATGGCAGGCCGCTAAAATAGCATCCCACAGTTTCAAAGACACTGCTAATCAGGATAAAAATGCAATATAATATGAGGACTTCTTTGAGGCGTTTACAGCAATTAAGGTCTTACACAAGCTTAGGAATCAGTGAGCAGCCACGGATAACGTAATAAAATCTTCAAGCATACCTGACTACAACAGAGAAGACAATGTGTGGGTGCGGAGGGATGAAAAAAAAAGGCTATTCACTAGCTACATTCTGCAAACTAATCACGATAAGGAGGCTGAGAGAACCGTCTTCTTTAACAATTACAGTTCACTTCAAGGAAAATACTATTGTAGATGAGTTGGTAACATCAGAAAGTATTTGAGGTGGTTATCGGGGGTGGAGGGGAATCTGCATGAACCCTGATGGGATTAGCTACTCAACAAATATGAAAGAAATGAGTAATGTTGACATTGAGGATAGTGGTGGGCAAAATCCGGATAAAGTGTTGGAAAACCGAATAATTCTTGTTCAAACATTATCCGAATTCAGGCTCTTTACTCTCTTTCATAACCCGTTTGCCGAAGTTGGTGCCGCCATAATGTTGAAGTGGTTGTAACCCGTTTGTAGAAGTGGTTTTAGACCATTTGCCGAAGCGGTTCATAACACATTGGCTGAAGAGGTGCACTAACATAATATCCGGATTTTGCTAAAGCGACTCATTGCCCAGCCTTAATTGAGGACAACAGCAGTGTTTTTATTTAAAGTTTTAGCTAACGTTCAACACAACAGGACCATAATAATATATAATTTCTGTTTAAAAAATAGCTTTCTGCTGCTCAATGAGAAATTTTCCAATTCGTCCCCCAACCTTATGTGTTGTTTGAGTTTGGCCTCTGAACATATCCCCTGAGCATTTGTGTACATGTATTTCAAAGAATTTTAAAAAATCTGCTTCATTAAAAAAACCTGAACAGTCTATATCATATATAACAACGACGACAAAACAGTAGGTACAACAATAACAACCTGCTTCTTACGAAAGTCTTTTGCCCATTAGTAGATGTGGGGTCAATGGAAATGAGTGGGGGTGGGAGAAGGGTCCGGTGGATTGCAGTGAGTGAATTGGGGGGGGAGGTGATTGGCCAGGATGGGGAACGGTGCATTGTATGTCAGCTATTTGGCTATCAAGATATAGAATAATGCATGGAGTCTTCTTCCATTGGCGAACGATCAACTGTACAAAGGGCATAGAATGTTGTAATTCCTCTACTCCAACCACCTCATCAGCAAAGTTAGCTTTCTTTGGTTGCTTGTCCTCTGTCTTTAACCTTGCTTTTGCATTCCAAACTTATGCCACATTGCGCGGGTCAGTAAAACTGTCACTGTCATGCTGGTCGTTTTGTTTTCAGGTCCTCTTTCATTGTTCCTGAACCTTTGGATGCAGCCGGATGCAATTTCCAGGATTGCCCGTTGTGTTTTTACCGTGTGGCCGACCTTCAGGACAGATACTTTTGTATTCATAGCATGCTATGGCTGGTCCTATAGTGTTATCTATCCAAGAGACTCGTTTCTCTTATGCAGATTCTTCATTTTGAGAATGTTTTATATAATAGCGGCAAAGAGTTACTACGTACTTGTCATCTGGTTGAGGCATAATTGGAATGTGTACGTACTTCTTCTTCTCTCTCCTCTCTAGACTGTACTGCTTGTGCTTGAGGACAACCTTTTTTTAACGGTTGTTTTCCTTGAGATATAATGTTTTATTGGTTCTCCCTTTCGATTCTCAAGCTCCGCGGTGATAAAAAATTGGGATTCCTGACCCCTTTTCCTGTGTTGTAGATTTTCCTCATTATTTACAAGAACAAAGCAATCCTTTTTTTCCCAATGGAACATCACGGGGGAAAAGGAGAAAGTGCTGTTGATTGCAAATTGCCGATCAAAACATCCAGTGATAATAAATTCTTGTGTGGCAGCTGCTGCATTATTGTACATGTACTACTGGATCTGGCCTCATCTGTAGTTTCATTTGAAGCAGACAGGAATTCAAGGCCGAAAGAAACGTCAGGCGACTCTGGTGATTGAGGTTGATTGCAAGAGGGTTCAATTGCCTTCCCAGGTTCATCTCTAGAGGAGCTTTCGTTCTCGAGTTCCCAGTCATTTCTGGCTTCTTGCGTCTGAGTTGAAGAGATTGCTTTTGCTGGAGGATGTGTCTCATCTTCAGGGGAGAGAGATGAATCATCCACAGCAACGAAATGGTTTGGAGTCCAAGATTGTTGACATTCCAAATTCCCTCATCATAATATTCTGATTGCCTCACCTTTGCTTTCACGTCCAAACGTGCAATAGAGAATGCTTCCTACCTTGTCTTGGGAACCATTTATGGGAGGTTACATTGACATGCTGACAATTGGACAGTCAATGACAAGAGCAAGGGACATGATAGTCCATACACAGGAGACAGAGTTTACATTGGAACAGGATTTGACAGCATCATTATAATCTGGATTAACAATTGAAATGTCTTAAACATTTAATTTGAGCATGCATTTTCAACGAGTTCCTTATGCGGTATTCTATAGCTCGTATATCATATGCAAAGTAGTTTCTACTGTGCGTATCAATTTGGGTTGATAGGGGCGTTAAACCTGTACCATTTCACCATTTTATCAATTTGGTATATTTTGTCTATAGCCTATTTTTTAGCCTATGGGATCGTCGCATCTCTTGTGAACAATGCAACTGATGGGCAAAAAGTTTCTTTTTCGCGTTATTAGAGTCGGATGTTGAGTTATGACAGCATTATTCCCTGTTATTTTTTGGTTTAAATAATTTTTTAGGATCAAGAAGTATCCAAATACGATAATATTGAATTACAGATCAATATTTTATCCACAGAGCGATAGATAGCATAGCAAATAACATCATATCATATAAATTTTGAAGAGGTTTCTGGAGGTTTCGGGTGCTTTCGGGTGGTTCCAGTGTATCTTTGGTGGTTTTGGGTGGTTTTAGGAGGTTTCAGTTATTTTCAGGAGGTTACGGTATGAACAAGTACCGTCGGGGGGAAAGGGGGGGGGGGCAAAAAGGTGGCGGTGTTTACGTCTTCTAGAAAACAGGTCGTAAATTTCCATCTCCGGCATTTTCAGCTTCAATTTTCTGTTCCTTTGCATTTCCACCCCTTTGATCCGTTTCTTTTCCAACATTGTATGTTTTGTATTGATGCGCTTTCAAGCAAAAGAAAAATAAAACCAGCCGCCGCCTAAAATAAAACTAGAACAATATAAAACATTACGAAACAAAAAAAGAAAAAAAACCCCACCCCACCAACCGAAAAAAAAAATGCACCAAAAACACAATCAAACTCAGCGAGACATCGGTTTCGATCCACGTGTGTCTTGTACGATATCTTTGACTAAGTCCAAAATTATGACTGTAGTTATGTTTTCACGCCTGGAAAACTCGTCTAATAGGCTTGCACATGGCGAAATAGTCTATTTCATTGAACCGAGTAGGCCGCGATTCTTTGTAAAATGAATAAGAGGGGTTGGGTATATATGTCATAAATAATTAATGCTGAGAAAATTGGTGTGAAGTGGGCGTATTTCTTAATCAAGGACACCTTCATATATTCAGAAAAATAACAAGATGACGAATCTGGGCACATTGTTTTTAGCAGTTTAATGATGATACAGGATAATAGATTCCTTGTGTAGCTGGTATCCCTTCTCGAAAGTACCCCTATGCTCTTAACAATTTGTTATTACCCCAGCGCAGCAGACAATTAGCATTTAGAAACCATCTCAACTTCCAGGGAACCGTACAGCGCAAGTAGCCATTTTACAGGTGCTAAATCATTAACATACTGACAAGATCTCGCTGTCTATGACTGTATACCCTTTCACTCCTGCTTGAAATCAGGAAGACTCGTGTAAAGTGCCTTTCCCAAGGATACAGTATCAGGTGTGTGCCTCAAACCCCCACCTGCAACCTCATACTTACGAGTCCAGTAGCTTATCCTCTTAACTTTACGGAAACCATTTAGTACTATGTTTCTCATCTCAATATACAGAAATTCTTTAAACATTGGGGTAATTTTGTCATATGGTAATTGTATTGACTGATTATAATACCATTTCTGTAACTGGTAATCACAAAATAGGGATCATTCAGCCGAGTACCAAAAAGATGACGTTACTTTAAACCTAAGTGGGAGGGGGTGGGGTGAGAGTTCGAAACCTGCAACAGAAGCAAATTATAGTAAAATACACTCAACCTACTTCGTTGCCTTAGAATTAAAAAGTTCTATTTGCGCAGTGCCAAGTTTTAAGATATGTGAAGTACGCCCATTGACACAATTTAGATCATTTAGGAGGCAGGCTTCTACCAGAGAAAAATCCGAACTGAGGGGGATACAGCAGCCCAGCAGAGTGACAGAGACACGATTTTCTTTAAAGAAGAAGAAGAAGAAGAAGAAGAAGAAGAAGAAGAAGAAGAAGAAGAAGAACAACAACAACAACAACAACAACAACAACAACAACAACAACAAGAAGAACAACAACAATAACAACAACAACAACAACAACAACAACAACAACAACAACAAGAAGAGGAAGAAGAACACACGCACAACAACAAAAACAACCATTACAACAACAGAAGCAATAAAACTACCATTGCAACAACAACAACAACAACCACAACAACAACAACAACAGCAACAACAACAACAGAAATTGCAGTTATATAGAGCACATCAACGCTCTACAGTATGCTCTACGTGCTGTCCAGCCATCATTACCCCGGCACACCCTAAATCACTCCTCCAGCTAGAGCAGCAGATTAAGCGCCTAAACACTAACAGACTGTAATGTAGTGCCATCACAGGGAACTGCATTCGAGAACGTAGTCGACAGGAGCAACTTAACATTCAGAGACGATGGTAGGATGACAAGGAGGGCTATGAGACCAAACGACTCAGACAGCGCTGTTGACCTGGCCTTCACCACTTTACACACAGCCACTATCAGTAAATGGAATGTTCTAGGCTATTTTGATCATGCCCATTACCCATGCTCCATCTTTGTCAACCGTTGACCGAGCAACAAAACTCAAAGACCACGAAGAAATATGTAAATCACTGCATGAGTGATGGCCCAATCAGCATAATGGAGGGGGGGGGGGGGGTTCGAAACCTGCAACAGAAGTAAATTATAGTAAAGTACACTCAACCTGCTTCGTTACCTTAGAAGTACAATGTTCTATCTGCGCAGTGCTCAGTGCCCAGTTTTGAGATATTTGACCTAAATATTTTGAGTTTCACAAGTTTTTTCGAGAGTAATTCTTTGAATATCTTAAAGGCAACTCCCAATAATCGTTCGATTTTTGACAGGATAAGTAGTAGAACATTGGGTTTCTAACCTCATGATTGTGGTAACTCAAAACAGCCAAAAAATGTCAGACAGAGCTTTGTAATTCTAAGCTAAGAAGTCTTGGTGCATTTCTGACGTTGAGGTATTATATATGTAGAGAGGAAGGCCCTAAAACGATCACTGACAAATAGAAAAAGAATCAGGAATTATGGGAGTCCGCTAAATTAGCATTCAACAGTTTAAAAGACACTGCTAATCAGGATAAAAGTGCAAGATAATATGAGGACCTTGGTGAGGTGTTCACAGCAGTTAAGGTCTTACACAAGCTTAGGAATTAATGCGCAGCCACGGATAAACGTAGTAAATCTTCAGGCGTACGGTACCTGACTACAACAGAGAAGGCAGTGTGTAAGTGCGGAAGGGTGAAGAAAAAAGAAATGAAATCACTAGCTACATTACGAAAGAGAATCACCAACGCAATGGGGCAATATGAAGATCTACTGACCACAGTGAAGAGACGAAAACTAAAATGGTATGGACATGTCACAAGATCCACAGGACTTGCCAAAATAATCCTGCAAGGAACCGTACAAGGAAAGAGAAAGAGAGGAAGGCAGAGGAGGAGATGGGAGGACAACATTACAGAGTGGACAGGAAAGACGATGGGTGACAATCTGAGGAGAGCAGAGGACAAAAATAGATGACGAGAGCTGGTTTTCCAATGCAGTGGTGCCCCAACGGTTGCCCCAACCACGGGATAGAAGAAGAAGAAGCTACATTCCGCTAACTGGCGTCGGTGGCCTAGTGGTTAGGCTCTCGGACTCGCAACCGTAAGGTCGTGGGTTCGAATCCCGTCAGGGACTCGACGTTGTGTCCTTGGGAAAGGCACTTTACACGAATTTTCCTCACTTCACCCAGGTGGGAATGGGTACCCGGCCATAGACAGCGAAAGATCTTGTCAGTTTGTTAGTGTTTGAGCGCTTAATCAGCTGCTTGCACTGTATGCTTCCCGGGAAGCTGAGAATGTTTCGGAATGTTCTATGGTCTGCTGGGGTAATAATATAGTGTAAAGCGCATAGAGCCTGCTGTTGAGCGGGGATATGCGCTATACAAATGCTATTTATTATTAACTAATCATGATAACGAGGCTGAGAGAACCGTTTACTTACTTTAACAACATTAAAGTTCACTTCAAGGGAAATACTATTACGGATGAGTTGGTAGCATCAGAAAGTAGTAGAGGGGGTTATCGGTGGTGGAGGGGAATCTGCATAGGACTCCGATGGGATTCGATACTCCAACATGAAAGAGAGGAGTGATGTTGACGTTGAGGGCAAAAATAGTCTTTTACAAAGATTAACTTCGTTACTGTGGCTGTCGTTGTTTTATTTTTTTCCGTCCTCCAAAGGGTAAAAGGATTGAAAAAGAATCTTGAAAATATACTCAATACCTCCCCCTATTTACGGCTCTAGATGAGACCGAAAGGGCTGAAATACTTAAGAAGTGTTTGTGAATTATTCTGATTGTTCTTTCCTATTCCAATCAAAGAAGGACATTGGTTCGAAACCTCAGCCTTTCAAAGTAATGCTTTGATTTGCGAGGCTATGTTCAACCTAAAAATGTAACGGCTCAGCTGCGTTTTCAGTCTTGATTGGTTAATTGAGCAAGGATGATTCATTAACCGGGCAATACCGTCGGCGACGGTCACTTTTTGTCAGCTGAACAGATAACAAGATATTGTTGAGAAGAAGTTTCGTCCAGTTTTAAGTAAATTCAAACAAATATTTATCAATGTCCAGAAAAAGCACTTTGCCGATTTGAAGGCGCTCAAAGACATTTATCAATGCTAGCTCGCAGCTTGCATGGAAACAGCTTCCTATCACAGTGCCTTACTTCGTTTTGGGCGAGGCTCAAACCGAACATCTCGCACTCAGCGGTGACGTCAGCCTCGTCAACGAATCCATCTTCATAACCTTGAAAATACCACTTCGTAATTGCCAATGTGGCTCCTCTGCCGCTTGCAAAAGAAGAATAAGTCTGACCTTAACAGCACAATAAGTATACGTAGTATTTCTCTTGTAATACAGTATATCACTGAACTGCTTCTAATTAGTGTCAGAACATATTCAGCATGGTCCTACTAGTAGTCTTTATTGCGTATTGAATTTTTGAGCCACACACGGTTTCGTTTGTTGCTTACTCCCCACTTTAACCTGACCTGGCTATAGCCAGATTGGTAATTACCAGGATCATTGAGTCATAAAGTAAAGACAATTTTTTTACGAGGTTGTCAGAGTCTCGGCCGAAAACAATGACCACCCCCCTCTCTCTCTCTCCCTTTCCACACTCTCTACAGCCAGTCTCTAAGTCCCATTTTAGCATTTGACCCAGTTTCCCCCCACTTAAAAACAGTGTTCTGAAAAGTGCGATGAAGAATGTTTGAATAAAACAATAGGAAATATTTGTGTGCTTACTTTGTTCAATGAGTGTATGTCAAGTACAAGATGACTTAAACACATTTCTTACAACTTTTTTTCTGAATATCTTGCACAAAATATTTGTACTAGAATGTTGTAATTTAGAACAGATATAATTCATTCAAAAGCAATTTGTTTTACATACGACTCATAAAGTAAAAAAAACACATTTTCAAAAAAACGGAAATGGCTTTAATATAAAAACCACCTAAAATGCACCAATTTAAGAGAAAAGGAAAGCTATGAAATGATTGGTTTGGCTTTCCCCCCCCCCCTTCTTTTTCTTTTTAAAATCTAATCTTTCCATCCATGTAACATTTAAACAATATTTCTTTTCTCTTACAGAGTTAATTTTTAAATAAAATTCTGGAATTCCGAGAACCAGTGTTCTATGCTTCCTACTTCGGACTCGACACATTCTAGTGCGTCGTTCGTAATGTTCAACGGTGGCCAAACTCAAGGATCCACCCAACCATGAGTGCTCAAAGCTCCCCCCTAAAAAACAAAAACAAAAACAAAACAAAAACAAAATCAAAACAAAAAAACAAAAAAAAACAAAACAAAAAAAAAACACAAAAACAAAAAAACACAAAAACACAAAAAAACAACAACAAACAAAACAAAAACAAAACACAAACAAACAAAACCCTGTATATTTTACAGAAGAGAAGGATGAGGATACCCAGATACACATCGTCGTTTCAGTTTCTATTCATTCCGATGCTTCCGCCAAAAACTCAGACTTACATTCTACCGTGTGTGTGTGTGTAAACGGAACAAAGCGCTAATCACATCAAGAGGGTCACACGTTTTACACACACACACACACACACACACACACACACATCAGTGGGTCAAGATCTCTTGAATGCGTGAGTGATTGCGTCTATCCATAAAGACATATTTGTGAAATTAAAACGTTTTTTATCGAAAGAATCTTCCACTTTTTGTTCCAAAGGGAAGGAGGGTGGAATTCTTGTACGAGTGAAAACCAAGTATATCTATCTAAACCAAGTCATTTTGATTGGTTGGGCACATGTGTACGTTTCTGAAGACTATCGTATTTCGGCTCTTTCACATTATGTACATGGACATATTTATACATTATATTGAAAGGTGACCATATCCCACAAGTGTTCTACATTTCTTGCATGTGCGTGTGTGTGTGTGGGGGG
>NW_004797343.1:1359818-1366363 GCF_000002075.1 Aplysia californica
GGGGTAGGAGAAATGAGCCAGGCTTTGCGGTACGAGACCTGGCACCAGCGTGACCAACCGTGAAATGACCGGTTTTGTCAGGTTTGACAGGATCTGTCGCAATAGCTATCGATCGGTTTATAATAGGGGTTTGGGTTTTGAGCAGAAAGGGGATGTTTTGCTTAATGTGTTTGTAGCGATGGCGCTGATTAAGTAAATTATATGTGAAAGTGCAGGCATGTCAGAAAGATAAAAGTTGTGTTTAATTGTTGTTATTTGTATAGTCTCTCTCTCTCTATTTCTTTCTTTCGTTCTTTCTGTCTGTCTGTCTGCCTGTCTGTCTGCCTGTCTGTCTGTCTGTCTGTTTATCTGTCTGTCTGTCTGTCTGTCTGTTTGTCTGTCCGTCTGTCTGTCTGTCTGTCTGTCTCTCTCACTCTCTCTCTCTCTCTCTCTCTCTCTCTCTCTCTCTCTCTCTCTCTCTCTGTTATTTGTTTGTGCGTGTGTGTGTGTCTGTGTGTATGTCTCTGTGTGTTTGTGTGTGCGTGCGTGTAAGTCTATAAGTGCGAATGCGTATTTCTATGTTTCTATGTGGGTGGGTGTGTTTTGTGTATGTATTTGTGTGTGTATTTGTGTGTGTGTGTGGTTCGAAAGGGGGGGGGGGGGCGCTCTCGTGTGTATTCGTATATTCGTAAGTAATATTCAAAACGATTGTGGAAAACCAGGTGACAACAAGCTAGGCAGTAAATCGTCAATGGCGATTTTGTAGTTTCATTCGTTAAAGTCAAGAGTAGGGGAGTTTCAGGACTTAATAAAAATATGGAGTTGGGGGGGGGGGGTTTTCCGTGCCCCCCTGAATGTTATCTTAATTTGATGTTTTGCAGTTAAGTTACTTCCCTGCTCTTTGTGTAGCCTTTTTCAAATAGTATATTTGGTCATCAAGACTTCTGAATTTCTTCCCTGGATGTAAACAAATCATATCGTGGACTTTAACGAACGGACTACAAGATGACCTCGTCAATATTACTTACTTACTATGCCGTCAGGTACATAAGGCGGAGAGCAGTCGACGCCACGCTTATGAATCCCTGGTTACGTTCTTCAATTTCGACAAATCCAGGCCCCGGGTGACTGCCTCATCCTTTATTGTGCCTCTATAGCTTCCAGTTGGTTTTCTTTGTTTTCTTTTTCCAATTGGTTTCTAATACCATATTTGATAGTGCAATCTTGTCTTCGGCATTCTTAGAACATTTCCTTAATCTCCTTCTCTTTATGGTTGTGTTGATATCTTTAATTCCACCCTTTCCAACACTTCCTTATTTGTAATAAATTCGTTCCATTTTATTTGTAAATTTCGTTAAAAATATTCTGTTCGGAAGTGTTTTAATCTTCTTTGAATTGTTTTCTTTGTTTTCCATATTTCGGAACCGTACGCCAATACAGCTAAAATAATCAATTGCTGTCATATATATTTAAATTCGTCTTCACTTAAATGATCTTTGACTTTTATAGTTTTTAATTCCACAAAAGCGATTCGTACATTTTAAGTCTTTGGTGGACGTCGTCAAGGCAGTCTCCTGTTTGGGATATAATGCTTCCAAGGTACTTGAACTTACTAATTTCTGCAAGGGTTCTCCATAAAGAGTGATGGGCGTCGTTTTAGATGATAGTCGCTGTACTTCTGTTTTAGAAACATTTATTATAAGGCCAACTTTTTCAGCAGCTTTTGCTAGTTCGGTTGTTGTTGTTTTTTTTATTGCATTTCATGTACTGTGGTGTTTAATAGGCAGTGGTCATCCGCAAAATCTAAATCTCCTAAATATGTGCTATTTGTCCATCCAATGCATGTTTCAATGTCTCATTACAAAATCGATCACAATTCCAAAATGTAGAGGTGATAATATATAGCCTTGCCTAACACCAGTATTTACTTCAAAAGGTGTTGATAGTTCTCCTGCAACTAGGACACAGAAGCTTGCATTGTTATATAATAATCTTTTGCAGTTTCTTATATTTGTTGGGATGCCATAAATTGCAAGAATTTTCCTCAGGGCCTCTTGGTCTATGCTGTCGAAGGCTTTTTTAAAGTCCACAAAGTTCAAAATAGTTGGGACATTGCATTCTTTGCTTTGTTGTAAGATGTTTCTCAGAACAAACAGTTGATTTGTGCAAGATCTCTTCAGTCGAAAACCCGCCTGTTCCTCTCTTTATCTCTCATCTATTGCTGTTATTATACGAGGCACGATAACAGTGCAAAACGGATGTGTTTCTGGTGGCCATTTTGGATATAACATTTTCATCTGCCCTTTGGATGTTGGAGAAATAAATCTCTCTTCCACCGAGTAGCCAGACATCCTCACTATTTGACTCATAGCTGAGGGTAAGAGGTTATTCATGGGCTCCTCTATTCGCCCTATGACCACTTCCCCGGTTGTGCAGCGGCATTTCATTAGAAGAGTAGTAGAATCACCAACCACCTCGCCCTCTGTAGTCATCGCCAATTGGTCCGCAGCTGCTTATTGGGTATTCGCTGCTGACCTCCATGTCTGGAAGCCGTCCACTATCCACCCCCTGCGACGCGCTGAGTTGGGGTGGTCGCTCCAGCTTTACCCCGTGAGTACCAATCATCAGTATTGGCCTACATTACAACAACAACCTTTGTGTCCGTGTGTACGTGGAGTGATTGGACCAAAACGTCCCAACAGGCGAACGGAGATAGTTTGTATAATTATATATATATATATATATATATATATATATATATATATATATATATATATATATATATATATATATAAAAATAGATATATATATATATATATATATATGTATATATATATATATATAATATATTTGTATATTTTGATATGTGTTCTACAGCGCTTGCAACTGTATTAGGTCATATGAGCCGCGGAACACATTAAACATTTTCAGTTTGGTAGGAACTTTGAATTTTGCCCCGTGGCGGCCAAAGCCTACTATTATCGATTTAGGACCACCAAGCAGAACTTGCGCACGTGATCTCTGAGACAGGAGCATGGCTAAAACAGCACCTGGACATGGATGGCTGGTGCCTCTATAAGTAAATCATTGATGGTCAAGACATGAGCATAATGTATATATAGCGGATTCCGCTTAAAACCGATCTCGGGTATTCCTAAAATAGCAGTAAACTGAAAGAAAACAAGATCCCCAATTGTTTGCCTTCTATTAATTTGAGTAACTTCTCTAAATTTTGAATTTTGCCCGGGTGGCGGCCGAAGCCTACTCTTATCGATTTTAGACCACCGAGGGTTCTTTAATGTGCGCAACTTGCACACTGACCCTCCGAGATTTTTTGCCCTTGTCCGAGAAGGCTAGGTGTAGATCTTTCCTACCAGAAGATCAGGGCTGTGGCAGAAAGACAGCTGTGAGGAGGAGTCAAGGAGTAGCAGTAGAAAGGCTGCAGAAAGAGTCAGGAGCCCAGAGGAGGGGGGCAAAGGAGGTCAGGGGTGGGGGCAGAAAGAGGAGACGAAAGCAGATGACAGAATATTGCCAGAGAGCAGGAAAAGAGGTGAAAGGAGACAATTTTAGAGAAGAAAATTTTTCGGTCGCTACCCGGATTCGAACCCGGGACCTTTGAAAGAGAGGCCAACACCTTAACCTCTATGCCACGAGAGCCCCCAGATAGATAGATAGACACAGATAGAGATAGATATAGATAGATAGATAGATAAAGAGAGAGAGAGGGAGAGAGAGAGGGTGGGGAAAAGAGGGAGAGAGAGGGAGAAAGAGAGAGAGAGAGAGAGAGAGAGAGAGAGAGAGAGAGAGAGAGAGAGAGAGAGAGAGAGAGATGAGTGTGTGGGAGTGTGTGAATCACTCGGAGCACCTAAACCTGCATCTAATTAGCGTAAACTGAGTTTTTACAACACCACACTGACTCCCTCGTTTTCAACGATTTTCCTATTGTCGAGTGACGCCAAATATAGCATCAGCGTGGAGCTACAGGCGTGAGAACAACACCACAATCCCCCCCCCCCTCTCCCCCACCGACCACACGGAAAGCGGTCAGTTATGTTATGTACTCATGACCTGTTGACCTATGTGACCAGTGAATACCGATTGGACTTGTGACCTTGAAAACAAATATTATGTTTTGGTTTTGAATAAGGTCATTAACAAATTTGGATGAATTCGGTAGTTTTTTTCCGTGGTACTTATAAATTTGACCATTTTGTAAGCGTCCAGAGCTTATGTACTTTAATCGAGGTTGAGCGCTAAATAAATATTGTTTATTAATATTTATTTTTTATTATTGCAGGTGCCGTAAAATTATTATAAAGCGAAGCTATGAAAAGTATTATTCCAAAATGATACCTTCTACTACTCCATTATGGGAAAAAAATCTGGTTTTCCCCGACTGAATCAAATTAATCAAATTGGCAGTGGCAGACTCTTCGTTGTCAGGCGCAGATGATATGAGCTCAAATTCCATGAGAGGGGGACTAATTTTTTTAAACCGAGTATCTCGGTCTGTTTGCCCGGGTTCGTCCAGACTTGTAGAGTGGAAAAAGCTCAATTCCTGAATGATTTAAGTTATGTCAAGGGGGGTGTAAAATGCTTACATTTACAATAATGGTTAGGGAAGTGAGTGTTTCTGATTGCTATTAGGACTCAGGCGAGTGGCTGGATTGCCTGAAAAGTGGAAAATCGAAAAGTAAAGAAAATCAGTGGCATCGTGTTGAAATAAGGCTCTCGTTAAAATAAAGAAATGGAAAAAATGGTCGTATTTTGTTCGATTTTTCTTTCTGTATGGTTTTTAATTGAGAAAAAAAAACCACTGATAAAAGACACAAAAATGTAAATTTGCAGTTTTTAAGGATACTCAAGCTTTGGAAGTCACGGAACTTTAGCGACCATTTGCTTGCTAATTTTCCCTCTAAACTAGGGCAATTCATCCTCCTCAAGAGCCAGATCTCAAAAGGGAATTGGCGATCATGTCTCTGCTGGGATTTTCTTGGAGAAAAAAAATCAAGTATAAAAATTTTTTTTAAAAACAACCAAAAACACAAAACAGAAAACACAAAAACAAAACAAAACGAAACAAAACACCACCCTTTCTTTTCGCGTTGTCTTGATCTACCCCTGCCTTTTTGTTATCCATTTTTGCAGTGGGCACAAGATGTTCAGGGTCCATCAACCATTTCAAATCTATATGGACAAAGTATTAAAACGATAATAAGATCGATCGATCGATTGATAAAAATAATAATAGTAATAATAATAATTATTATTATTATTATTATTAAAAAATAAACAAATAAACAAATGAACAAATAAATAAATAAATAAATAAATAATTTAATAATAATAATAATAATAATAATATTAATATAATAATAATAGCAAATTATAGGATTTATGCTGCACATTTCCATTTTCTAAAAACAGTGTTCTATGCGCATTAAATTAATATTTAAAAATATTATACCTTAAAAATGAATGGACATATTCATGTGTACGTAATACATAGCACTATGTATGTAGGAATGAATAGATAGATAGATAGATAGATAGATAGATAGATAGATAGATAGATAGATAGATCGTATAAATCACTTTCATAACCTCTTTTTTCCTTCCTCGCCCTACATTTTATTCAATCTCTTACAGCCTCCTGTAATGAGATAACCAGAGATAGATAGGTGAGCTCAACTTGAACGAGTCTTCATTTCGTGCCCTCGCTGGGCAATCTCATCCAGTCTGATAGTAGGGTAGCTCAAGATGTTTACTCGTGGGTGGGACGGGGGCGGGGTGGGCGTGTCTACTGAAGTCTAGTTGGGCCTAGTTTCACATTCTTTGGCCACGGGAAACAAGGTTCCGATGAGTAATAGAGGCCAAGTTTTTTGTAAATCCTATCTGGTGGTTCTGTTTTCACTATCTCTGGTAATTATCCAACTTTCATAACCGGGTTGCTCACGTGGTCTAATTGTACGGTGTGCGCCTCATTCAATAGGTCCTGGGTTCGAAACCTAATAGCAACGGAACATTTTCTTCTTCACATCTTTTCCAACCAAATATAAAAATAGAGAGTTCAAATAACAAAATGTATACAACATGCCGGTAGTCTAATCCAATTGAACATAGACAATTCAAACATCAAAATAGCGGGAGCATATTATGTAACACTAAGAAGCTCAAATATCAAAATAGCACTCTGAAATGTAACAATAGAGAGTTCAAATTCAACATTGTCAGTTCATATTCTACATTGTCAGTTCAAATTCAAACCACAGAGTTTTAAGCACAATATCTTCGATGTGGTCTTGAGCACCACCACCACCCCCCCCCATCTCTCTCTCTCTCTCTCTCTCTCTCTCTCTCACACACACACTTACATCCCCCAGTACAGCATCTGGCCTAGTGCTGGTGGCTGCGATGTTCTCATAATTGACCACTGCTGGCGTGTTGCGCTGCCCTGACCCCAGCGCTGTCACAGATAAATGGGGGTATTATGTATATACATCACACCCTGTCTGTCTGTCTGTCTGTCTGTCTGTCTGTCTGTCTGTCTGTCTGTCTGTCTGTCT
>NW_004797343.1:1366724-1375793 GCF_000002075.1 Aplysia californica
TCTCTCTGTCTCTTTCTTCTTCTCTCTCCTTCTCTCTCTCTCTCTCTCTCTCTCTCTCTCTCTCTCTCTCTCTCTCTCTCTCTCTCTGTCTCTTTCTCTCTCTATCTTAAATTTGTTCGAAGTAGTCGCACTACTTGACCGACAAATGCAATGTGCATCTGGCAGGGCCATTCGAAGACCTTTTATTTTTTTTTTTTAATTTGTCTAAAGTGTAATCTGGGAAGCTTTCTACTATCGATACCCGCTCACATTTCATTCCCGTGGTTGCTTTCCCAAATCTTTTGACAACGTCTTCAGTCAGTTTCGATCGCCGGGCGTACGGTACTGTATGCATTACTTCGGTTGATTTGTAATTATTGTTTAGCGAGCATTATGTAGGCCTAATTGTCACCTTGCAGAAAGGCTTCTCGTATACGGTACGGGTATTCCCTGTTTATCCCCGAGACTGACATTTTAATTTATTTTTTTCGTCAGGCATGCTTAGTAATTATGTTGCTATGTATTACAACAATGTATTGCTTCGACGTGTTGGATCTAACAAAACGAGATGACAGTTAGATCTAGATCTAGGTACAGCAGACGGAGAGACATGAGAACACCAAACAACGAACGTAGCTGAGAGACAGATATTCGAACAGTCATTGCTATCTTTGAACTCTCTATCTTGATTTATATTTGATAAGGAAAAGTTGTACATTCTAGATCTAGAAAGCAGACGGCTGGTATTGAAGTCGAGAGACGTGAACATAAACAAAGAAAATCGATAAGGGACAGGGTAGCTTCCCCTGACTTGGAGATGATGATTACTTCATAGCTTTGTGGTTTTTCGTTTTGTTGAATTTGAACTTTCCTGTGCTGCATTTGAACTGACAATAGCGAATTTGATTTCTCTTATGTTTACATTACTACAGTTCAAATATCCAAATCGTCAAATCAATTCAACATAGAGAGTTCAAATTTAACACAATGGAAAACGTAAGCAAATGTCAGCTCAAAAGTAGATTGTAATAACAGGAGAGTTCAAAAGTAAACATTTGGGAAAAATCAAATTTGTCATTTTCAGTTCAAATGCAACAAATGAAAGTTAAAGTCAACAATAAGAAAAACTATGAAGCTATGATGTAATCATCAGGGAAAGCCACTCTGTCTCTTAGCAACTTTTTTGTTTACTGTTCTCGTCATTCGCCTTTAATACTAGCCATGATTGTGCTTTCTAAATGTACGCAAAAGAAGTTATGTTAGTACTAGAGGTCGCAGCTGTGCCCCCCACGTAAACTCACTATGGCTGTGCGGGGACACTCAGCTCGCTTTTTTGTGTGTAAGTTTTGTTTACTGTGCTCGCAACCGGCTCTTATTTATACCGAGAAGACCCGAGAAGACCCGGAAAGACACTAAATGACACTAAAAGACATATATGGTTCATTCACTAATTGTTTATTCATTTGTTGTTTATTTATTTGTCACAAACAGACACTTATTTATACCGAGAAGACCCGAGAAGACAGCCGAAAAGACTATAGGCTATTCAAAGAAAGCAATGAAAAGTTTTGTAACCACATTTTTTGATTCCTTGTGGACCTACTCTTAAAAAACTTAAAACACTTACACTGACACTCATTTCTTTCATTTGCTTAAAGGGGGTATTATTATCGATCTGTTTGTGACAAATAAATAGACAACAAATAAATAAACAATAAATAAATCAACCATATGTCTTTTCGGGTCATTTAGTGTCTTTTCGTGTCTTCTCGGGTCTTTTCGGCTGTCTTTTCAGGTCTTCTCGGGTCTTTTGGGGTTTTCTCGGGTCTTTTCGGGTCTTCTCGGTAAAAATAAGTACCCCTCGCAACTGCATAAGGTCATATGAGCGCGTTGGACACATTAAACGTTTCAAGTTGGTAGGAAATTTGAATTTTGCCCGGGTGGCGGCCAATGCCTACTCTTATCGATGTTAGACCACCAAAGGATCTTTAACGTGCGCAACTTGCAGAAGGGACCTCCGAGATTTTTCGACCTTGTCCAAGAAGGCTAGGTGTAGATCTTTTCTACCAGAAGATCAGGGGCGCTCAAGACCATGTCGAACAAACTATTGTATTTAAAATTTAAATTATATGTGTTGAACTTGAGGTGTCAATGCTGAGTTTGAACACTCTATTGTTTAATTGGACAGCGCTATTTGGATATTTGAACCTCCTAGTGTTACATTTTCTCCCTATATTTTCATGTTTTAACTTTCTATGTTGAAATTGATTTGATTATGTTATATCAATGTTGTTATGTTTCATTTGAACTCTCTATTTTGATATTTGATCGGGAAAAGGTGTAAAAGTACAGTATGAGCAGGTTTTACAATTTTACAGGAGTCCCCCCCCCCCCCTTTTCCCCCCTAAAAAAAACCCAACCCAAAAACCTTAATGTTGTTACTAAGAAAACAAACTCTATGTAAACATCCCCAGTCAATACTTTTACTAATACAATTTTGATAATAACTTCTTCATTATCTTTAAAGCGAAAGTTCTTTTCTTGGTAACAACCTTCGGGGGGGGGGGGGGGGGTTGGCTCCCCTGTAATATTGTAAAAACTGCATACCGTAGAGCTATGGAAGTGTTGACCACACGATATAGTCTTTTTCAGCCCCTTTTAACCCTATCCGTACGCCATATTTTACTATCGTATCCATACGACGTGGGGAACTCTCTGCCCCCACTTTCCAAAGAGGAAATTTACTCGTTAATCCGATCCGTACGCTTTGCCTAGCAGTCTGTCAAAATAATTTTGGGAAAAATACTGAAAGTTTCAAAGAGATCTTCGCACTAGAAGTATTCTAGAATATGAAGAATGCAACCCCTGGGGTACAAAATGACCCCAGGTGTACGGCTTAATTAGTCATTGAGACGTTTCTACTCTTTAGGATTGGACTCATTCTTCCGAAACTTTCTTTAGCTATTGCGATTTTTCATTAACTGCTCGTCAAGCATTTTACGTAGAATGCCATGATATATATCCTAGTGTGACATTGTTGGTTACTTTAAGTGATATTTTTTATTATTGTATAATATCTACATTTTTAAAAACAAAATCTGATCACGGGGATCAATGGATTATCTTTTTAACTTTACATTTTACCCTCTTTTATCCTGATTATTAAGGCAACTTAAGCATGAATGATGTTAAAAAAAACCCCACCTATTGCAGTTTGTTGAGTAGGTGAACTATAATGTTTTATCTTTCGTCAAAAACAAAAAGGATGCCGTCAACGACGAAAGAACCGAGATAAATAAAGCACGACGATGTTTGATGCTTGCTCGAAAATAGTGTCACCCGAACTGCAGTGGAGGCGTTTTACATTTCGAAACTACAGTCAACAGAGTAGCAAGCGATCTTCCATTACCATTTCTGGCGTCGCACAGAATGCACAATACGAGACATTGGATTTAATTAATTAAGAGTTTCTCAAACACGTAACTCAAATTCTCGCTTCTGACCAGGTTTGATGACGGCGCAATATATTTTCTGAGGGCGTAATGTCTAGTTCCCGCCTTCTTTTTACAGAAGATGCGCTAGCCTATAAGTTGCTACCGAAATCAGCTACTGACTCAGATGTGCCTCGTGCTGGGGAAGTCGCCCACATTCGGTTCTGTTTATTTCCACTTTGATTTCCGTTCCAGCTCGGCTGTGGATTGCGTGGGGGGGAAGCTAGATCTAGTAGTTGAAATAAATCCCTGAGCTATAAAAAGCAACAACAAACGGAAAACACTTTGCCCTCCTTTCAATCCGTCCTTGAGTTCCAGTGTGCTTGGTAAGAGTTTTACGGCGCTCGCAACTGAGTAAGATCATAATTATGAGCGCGTGGGACTCAAGTTGGTTGTTTTTACGTTAATTTACAGCACGGCTAGGTTTTACTTTGTGAAGTCGGAATGATTAAAGTTGACGAAGTCATAGTAGAAATTTAGTTTTAAAAACATAAATTTACATTTTTAAATATTACTATCTACATCTTTGAGAACAGACAAATGGGTTTTTTTTAAATTGAGAATTTTTGTTGAGACCAATGATGGGGAAACATCCCTCAAATTAGTACATTTAAAATATTTCCTACAGGTCTCTTCAAAGTCTGAAAGGTATGTCTAACACGTAATTTTAAAAAGTAACTTGGTCTCCTATGGAGAGAGCCGAAGGTTTTCGTGGACTTATTTTGGGCATTATATTGTGGTGTTAGTATTCACTTGTTCGATCCATATCCCCCCCCCCCCCAACAGGATCAACAGCTTTTGCCCCTGCTTTTGAAGTCTGTCTGAGGGAGGTTGTTCTCCGTTGACCCCGACAAGAGGGACAGAGATTCCTTAACCAGAAGATCAACCTGGTCGCTTCCTCGAATGCCTACATGACTAGGTAGCCATGCAAACACAATGCGCTTTCCTTGTTCAGTCAAGAAGTGAACCCTCAACAGTAGTTTAACTATTATAGGGCTTGTGAAATTGGTGGGTGAAGTGAGGCAAGGCATGGAATCGCACAGAACTGGAAAACATGATTTGGGAGAATTTCCAATGCCATGTCAATTGCAATAGTCTCTTCACACACACAAAAATGAAGTCCTCTGGATGAAACCTTATGTGTTGAGAGTTATTTGTAGACAAGAAAGCGGAACTGACAGCGGAGTCACATTTAGAACCATTGGTGCAGGTGCATTATATATTGTGTGTGGATAGGTTTGGGTTATTTTATATATTCTTTACAATTATATTTTTTGCCTTGGTGAGGTCCTACGGATAGAGGTCGGGAAACAGAAATTGCTGTGTCTTTTTCTGAAAATTACTTATTTTCAAGGTCATCGAAGAAACCGAGGCCGAAAGGTCTGATAGTTTCGTCGTTGCTTTTGTATTTGTTTATGTCAGGATGAGTTTGAAAAATACAGTCGCGTGCTCGAATTTCAGGCGCTGAGCTTTGCTTTGCTTTGTTTAATTGGGGAGGGTCTCCTAACACCTCTAAATTTATTGTTCTCTTGACAGATCCAGGCTTGACTGCAGCTGCCAAGGCTATGGATCTACAAAACCTAATGTTCGAAAAATGCTTAACCCCATAAAGAGCCAATGTCCCCGCCTTGCCCTGAGAGGCTTTCCACACATTCCACGTAGAGAGCCTCAAGACTGTGGCCAACTTCTCTGTTGAATCTAATCCCAATGGGAAGACGCCTGCATTAGACAGGGCAAAAGTACCTCCGAACTTCGCTTACTTGATGGTTCAGGATGTCCTTCTTTTGCAAATACTTCGGACAGTCCTCTACGCTGGGTGTCCTCCCTGCTGACTTGCAGATTCTCATAAGTAGCCCTCTTTGCCACAGTGGGTGGCCTACAGTATTTGCCGGCACTTCAACTTTGCATTAGGTTAGGTATAATGGTTTCACTTCAAGCTTCAAATATTGCCTCGCTAGTTTTTGAAGGTCTTGGAAAAATCAAACGTCAGTATGCCAGTTTTGGTGCGAATGAATCTGTACTTCTAATAATTTGTCGACAGAGAAGAGAACAGAAGCTTTTTGATACAGATTTTTAAAATGTTTACCGGCGCCAGGAGATTGGGGGCGGGGGGGGGGGGATCTTTTGTAGGTGGAGAAACAAATTCAGAAAAATTCCCTGGTTGAGACTAAGTCAAAGGATAATGTGAATAATATTACACACACACACACACACACACACACACACACACACACACACACACACACACACACACACACACACACACACACACACACACACACACAAACAAACACATACGGGGAGAGAGAGAGAGAGAGAGAGAGAGAGAGAGAGAGAGAGAGAGAGAGAGAGAGAGAGAGAGAGAGAGAGATACCGGCCAAAGGCGTTAAGTTGTCGTTCTCTAGCTATCCGCTTGTCACACACACACACGCACACTCCTAAACGTATGTATAATAATATACATACATTGCATATTTCTTTCAAAGTACACACTTCGTTCCAACACACCAATGACCAGCCACACTGCCAAAGTTGTTTGCCATTCTTTGCCAGGTTGAACTCACCAACCTTGCTCGACAACAGGGGCAAGAGCTGTAGGTGTGTTTGTCCAATAAATGTTTGCAGATAAAGCTAGAAACCCCGAGCATTAAAAGATTCGATGTAAAAGTACATTATTTTATTTTCTTTTAGGTCGTTTTCCTGGCGAAGATACACATTCGGAAAAAATTCCCCAAATGGGACGTACGACTAAGGAAAGGATTACACAAACACACACACACACTCACACACTCACACTCACACGCACACACACACACACACACACACACACACACACACACACACGCACACGTACACACACACACACACACACACACACACACACACACACACACACACACACACACACAAAGAACCGACTAGTTGTGTGTAGCCTGAATAACGGGAACTTTCGTCTGAAGACCCAACTGAAGCACATCCAGATGAACAGTGTTTTCATGACCTCACATGTTTGTCCAGTCTAGCCGCTAAAAGGATTAATAAGAAACCAAATGTATTTGGGCAGTCTACACCTTAAACCTGTAATTGAATTTCGCCACGCTAATGACACCTGTGTACTTTCATTTAGACCTTCTTGGGCCTCGAATAAACGAAATCCTCTTCCAGGTTTGAAAAAAAGCTTTCAATTGGCTCTGTGGCTATTATATAAGACTTGCTTTTATTTCAGTGTCTCAGTAAGAGCAACAATAATCTAGGGGGATATATTGAATGAAATCTTATGATCTTTGATAACAGAGTTCTGTGGCTCGAATCCCGACAGAAGATATTATTTTACCGATCACTGGCCTATAAAAAGGGTTCTTTGTCCCATTTCTTGTTAGTAGGCCGGGTGGCAAACAGTACGTTCCTTGACTTACGCCCCCAATATTTGTATAAATTTAAAGGTTTTTTTGCGCATGGTGTCTCGGCGACCCGGAACCTGTACCATCGAGACTGTAAACCCCGGAAATAAGTAGGCTTATTAGATAAAAGATACTACTACTACTACTACTACTACTACTACTACTACTACTACTACTACTACTAGTTGTATCAGGCGCGGTTCGTCCATAGAGCACAGTCGTGCAGTGCCGCCCAAATTTTTGTGTGTTCTATTACGTAAATCAATCACAATAATGAAGTAAAAGAAGTCAGAAACAAACACTAGCTAAATATTATATCAAAAGAAGGTCCTCACTGTTGCCATAACTGTCATATATGTGTCTATAGCGCCGTAAAACATCTACTATGCCATGCCAAAGTCCACGCGCTTTAGCTTTACATAATAGGATGTTCAACAGTGTAACCTGACCTATAAATCACTCTTGGGGATAACCCAAGCGATGACGACACTCGTAGCGAGTTTGGCGGTACATTAATATTAATAAGCCGGCACATCTCAAATGTGCTCCTGCCGAATAGTGCCCAAACATAGCCCACAGTAGGCAGTCTAAAAATAAACGAGATAGATCGTACGCAATTCTTTGCCAATATTTTGTGAGCCCCGGAGCAATCCAGCGGAGTGCTCAAGTCAATTGTGATTGGTTCATTGTCTGTCTTGCCACTATTTTAAGTGACTCTGTGACCGTGAACCTGAGGGAGGTGAACGTGACCGTCCTATGAGTTGTGCCTTTGAATGGTTTTGTAGTGGAGTAGTGAAAGTTATTACTAGAGTGTTAAAGTTCCAATACAGGATGAACGAAATTGTTATTTAGCTAACAAACAAATTTATTACTAGAAATTAAAGCTACAAGTAAAAAGAATGAAAATAAAAGCACGAGGTCCTCCCTAACCAAAACAACGATCCTACAATTATGCACCGTTTCATTTACTATGCTCTTGACTATCTTCTGCATGCGATAGCTTAATTGTGCACGTCCACTTTTTAACTCCACAAGCCGCCCCTGACTAGTATGTATGTATGTACGAGGGGCGTACCAAAGGTTGTTTTTTTACCTGTGCATGAAGGAATAAAGGTAGAAAGCTAAATTTTTTTACTAACAGTAGTTAGTTTTAGTAGAGGTTTTACGGCGCTCGCAACTGCATAAGGTCATATGAGATACTAACCTTAATCTTTCTGAAACTTTCTGTATGTAGTTGCCACCCACAGTTATACATTTTTGCCATTGGTGAGTGACCATGAAAAGATCATGAGAATAGAAGACTTTCTTTTGTCAGAAAACCAGCCCTATGCCGTTTCTTTAACCTCATTGTCACTTTTAAAATGTCTCCCTTTTAAATACTTTTTCAGTTTGGGGAATTTTTAAAAAAATGCCGGACGGGGCTAAATCTGGAGAATAGGGTGGATGTGGCAAAATTTCATAGCCACTTTCTTGCGCAGTTTCTGCAGCTTTTCTTGAAGTGTGTGTTGGTGCATTGTTGTGAAACAGCAAAATGCCCTTTCCTCTGCGTTTTTCTTTTATAGTCTCTCGTAATTTATTTTAGCTGGTTAGAATAATGGTCTCCAGTGTTCGTATATCCATTTTCAAGAAAGAATGTCTTAATCACTCCTGCCTGTCCCCCCCAAAACGAGGGCGATTTTCACTGCATTGATAAAGATTTTGACTCAGGATCGTAGTGGTGGACCCATGTCTCATTCATGGCTACGAGTCTTTAAAAAAATAGTTTCAATTCTTGAAAACAATCAACACGTTGCACTTTTTGAGGAAGCGTCAATAAACTTGGACCCATCTCACGCAAACCTTAGTCATATTCAAATGTTCATTTAAGATTCGTTCAACTGATCCGATGCCAAGCTTACTCTCTTTGCTCAAACGTTTGACTGTCACCCGCCTATCAGACAACAAAAGTTTCTTGATTTTCAACAGTCACTGGGCGACCATCAAGATGGTCATCTTCAATGTCCATGAATCTGCATATAAATTTTTTTTACCCCAAAACTTTATCATAGCATAGGAGGGGCAATCAGTTCCATATTCGGTTTGCATTTCGTAAATATACCCTGTATTTGCTTGCCTTGCAAGAACAAAAGCTTAATTAATGCCCTGTGCTCAATTTTTTTCCATTTTTATGTTGAAGCTGGAGAATAACATACCCCCCC
>NW_004797343.1:1378956-1384049 GCF_000002075.1 Aplysia californica
TCTGAAGCAAAGAGCATACTTCCTGCGGACACTTTTTTGGCTGAGTGGCCCATCTTGTTATGTACTATCTTTGTATCGGTCGACAGTGTGCGTCCTCTAATATCAAGTGCACACTGCAATTTGAGTTCATTAGAATGAGTTGAAGCCAGCCGTATTTTCCTTTAGTGATTGGTCAAAAGCTACCATTATGTCTTAATTCTTCCGATATCGGCTTGATTCGACTGTGACCTTCAAAGTCAATCGGTCGCACTGTGCCCAAAACAGTAACTTTGCTCCCCCGTGGAGAAAAATCTAGTTGGCCCCAACTCAATTCTGTTGAATGCTATAAGCAGTATGCACGGGGTATAACAAAGATCACATCAGTGTCTGTGGTGTAGCAGTTGCCAGTTAAGCACTTTGCTGTCGCAAGTCGAAGACTTGTATTCGATCTCCTTGTAGAGAAAATTTTTATCGAGTATCTCCGTCCTTCTGCTGCAGTATCGCTTCCAGCTCAGAGCTGGCCATGACAGGCAGAATCGAAGCAGCCCGCCTCCCAATTGGCATACATAGAATAGAAGGGAGACAACACTTTTACAATTGCGCAATATTCTACTTAACGTTTATTATACATTCAACTATATATAGCCATTACCAAACCCGCCCGGAACCCTATATCTAACTGCTGAACATCAGTTTTTTGTGCGCTCTTTCCTTTTTTCTTTACTCCCCTCCCCCTTATTTTTTTCTTTAGCATTTTACACATATCATCTTTTGGAATACATTTGAAATCACGATTTGAGTAGGCCAGTGTATTTTGTCAAAATTCAGAAGAGTTCCCATTTAACACTTCGCGAACGACTTGAATTCTCCAAAATCGCAAATATTTAAATCGTGAGCGAATCCCCCCCCCCTTCCGCACGCGCACACACACACACACACACACACACACACACACACACACACACACACACACACACACACACGCGCGCGCGCGCGCGCGCATAAAAGTAATATACATACAGTACACCACGCTTAAAAAGCCAAAAGTGAGACCCTGCCTTTAGTCACGAAAAGAAGATCAACCCGCCGGCAGATAATAATTGAAAAATACTTAAATTACCTCCTATTTTCTCACCTTGAGGACATTAATTACTTGTTAGTGGAAACCACCACTCTGTTCCTCCGCTTGCGCGTGTAGAATTTTCTCCATTACAAAATATCAATTTAATGGGTTAAAAAACATTTTTTATCAATTTCATGTTGTTTCTTTTTCCATTTCTTTTCGTTTGGACTTTTTTGTCTTTCGTTGTGGTATCATATGCTTACGAATTAGATTCTATTTAAAATTCGAGATTAAAATGGAAAAAAAAATCACCACCTCAGAATTATAAAGTTCTGTCTGACATTAGGCTACTATAACTATGCTCAGAAAGCTTAAAACTCTATATACTCTGTCAAAACGTAAAAATATTCGGAGTCATTATCAAGGTGCATGTATTCAAAGAAATGCATTTAAAAAAGCTTGACACGTTATTAATCTTAAAAATTTCAACGTCAGAATTTTCAAAACTAGGTATTGAGCAGATAAATATTGGTAATTCTGAGGCAGTGAAATATTGATCCTCAGACACCAGCCATAGTATCCTGAGCTGCAGGCACATCGTGTCAACTGTCATGACAAACGTACATCATCCCTTACAGATCTGCGTGGCTTAAGGATCGCACATTAGTAAATGGTCATGTCTTTTTCCTTCTCTTATATTGACCATCATCATCATCATCATCATCATCATCATCATCATCATCATCATCATCATCATCGTCATCATTGTAGATAGCAGAATAAAAAAAGGGTATGAGACTTAGTAGACTTTTCAAATTTACTAAGTTCGACGTTTCGCCCGGTAAAGGGCTCCTTCAGGAACATGTACAAAAAATATCATGATCATCATCATGATCATCATCATGATCATCATCCTTATCGTTATCAACAGCCCCCTCCCTTTTTAACACGAGAGCAGACTATTATTTTGTAGCTAGAAGTCTTCAATGCCAAATACTGTAGGTCTATGTCTAAAAAAGAAGACCCATTTGAAGGGCGATAGCTGTCATCTTTGGACTAATTTCAACGAAACAACGAAGAAGCAAAATTCAACCAGGGGGACCTTACATTTGTCAAAATAAAATATGTCAAACACTAAGTTCTAAAAAAAATCAATTAAAAAAAAATGTCATCCAAAGTTGAGTGATTCGCCAAATTTTGCAACTTCTTAAAAATCAACCATAGAGGTCAAAGGGGAACAGCAACTGACTGTTGATGTCATTTTACCGGGAACAGCGACAAGTATTTTACTATATTTCTTTGTTACAGTTTATCTTGGTGTAATCGCTCACAGTATCGAATACAGCTAGACCAGATATTATGTTACATTTGGTGTCGATTTTCAGGTTTAAAAAAAGGGCCTAATTGGACAAAAGACTGGCTCTAAAAACGAAGTTTGTTCACCCACACGGTTGTCCTAAGATTTTTTGGGTTATTAAAAAATATTTTTGTGTGTGTGTATTTTTGTTGTGTTTTTGTTGTTTTGCTTTGTTGTTTTTTTTTGTTTTGTTTTTAAAAAATCATAAAGTCTTTAGTTTCATGTTGTTTAAACTTAACTGTTTGCAAAATGATGTCCACAAACACTTTATTATCTCAATAAAGAGAATAACTGTGTCTTTCGACCAAGTCGTCATAGTATACACTGTACAGTCACAGTTGCTGTGTGAAGGCTAGCAGCTGTGACGTCAGATGCACAACTCAGTGAGTGACCTCGATGCATGACTTCAACTTCAAAATTGACAATTCAAAGACAAAGTTTGCCAAAGTTTAGATATATGGCATCGAATTAGGTGTCCGCGCGAGCCACTTTGCTTATTTTGTACAGATTCCGAAAATAAAATCAGTTTTTAGCTGCGATAATTATTTTTAAAGTTTGCCAGCAAAGTTTAATGCCGCACGGTCTTAAACTTCAAAGGGATTCTGCGTCACAGCTTCTCTCTCCCAATCCTGGCTGTAGGGGATAGGTTAAACTGGCTGTTGCCCTTCCTCGTTGTGGTAAGAAACTACTACATGATGCAATTTTAATAAAATACTTCTTTTATGCTATCTTCTAAAATCTGCAGGAAAAAGACACCGGCGAGTCAATTTGTAAATTTTGAAACGCTGGTTCCGAATTTGATGTCATTTCTACGTTCGCACGTAGCATTTAATAAGTTTATATTATACAAAATGTTACTGTCGGCGCACCGCATCGATACCATGATCAATACCAGCAAGACGAAGTATTCGCTTTGTGCACTCAAAGAGTCTACATAACAACTCCTCTCTTCGAGCCAATTAAAAAAGAGTTCTCAAAATTTGGTTGCACCCTCTTCGCAAATGCGCACCCTTTGCGAACAGAGTTACCCTACTTGCGGGGGAAAAATCAGAGTGAAACTAACAAGTTTTTGAATAAATAAGAATTCAAATTCCGGAAGAACGCTTTTCTAAATGGTTACGCTGACAAAAAACTTCTTCTGGAGGAGGTGGCAACTGTTTTCTTCGTTTAATTTGACTTTAAAATGAGAGGGGAGAGGTCATTAAAATTTTTTTTAAACATGAAACTCCGCACTGAACGAACCCGAACAGCTGATGAAGGGCAGTCGATCTGCGCACGCAAAGGGGTGCTATTCCTATTGTTCTTCTGGAGATACGAAAGAAAGCTTCAAAACAAAGACGTCTGAGCCATTGCGCGGACTTTCGTGGACATTTTTTTTTAACCATCTTGTTAATATTATGTACCATATTTGGTACAGTCACTGTTTCCCTGATGCATTTTCCCGTGTTTTTAAAATAGAGTCGCGGTTCCCCGCTGCTCCGCTAGTCAAATAGTCATTATTTGTGTCTTGAAGAACAAATTTAGGCCAGAAAGGGAGGTAATGGCTATTTAAATCTTCAGATGTTGACCATTTCTCTTCATGCAAGCTCCAATACGTCACAGGAGATTTTGAATAACCAAGTGGTGTGTTTTGGGATCGATTCTTTGGACGTCCTGTTCAACATTGAGTTTCGACTGTTCAGTTCTTCGTGGCTGGTTTTCGTAGACTCTGTCACCCCCCAAAAAAAACCGAAAAAAAAAGAAACGCAACCCCAGAGGAAAAAAATTACAGGGAGAAATGAGGTGACCATTCATTTGTAAACGTTCGGCCTATGAGGCGTTCCCTAAACCTTTCTTACAACTGCACAAGGGCCACTCGAGACATATTTTGGAATATGGCCCCATCCCGCGAGAATCAGGCCTCTTTACCATAACACCCTCTCCTCTCCAAACTTCTCTTAAACTTTCTCAGCACAGTGAGATATCCATTAAAGGTGACTGTCGTGGTTTTACTGTCCTTGTCCTGAAACCAGAACGGGTCCATGACACCCTTTTATCTAAACGTTTTAAAGAGGTGAAACTTGCGTTTTACTCAAATTTGTTTGGTATTTTAAAAGCGTTATATTTCCTGGAGGTTTGAATGGATTTTCTTCATATTAAAAAAAAATTGATGTCCACCTGGTTGACCTGTATTTGTTTGAAGTTTCGTTAGCAATACTGTACTAATAATCCAGTTTTGGCCTTTTAAATAGGTCTTCTTTTTAAAAGAAAACCTGTACTAGAGATAGAGCAACAAACTAAGGTAGATCAAAAGCAATCTTAAAATGAATTTGCTATGTTATGGAGCTGAGACCTGACGGGTAACACAGGCGGTTGAGAGGAAGCTTTAAACTTTGTTTTGGTCCTATGTCCATTTCTTTTTAGCATGTAAATATGTTCTCATTGAGTAGGAGAAAAAAAAAATAATATGCCCATTTCTGTAGGACCAAACGTGACAGAAACCGAGAGTTTTTCGCAAGTGCATGTCAGGATGTCAGTTTTGCTGTCTTGGACGCTTGCATTCCCCCATCCCTCACTACCCATGTCTCTCAATCACATACATTGACGCGTGCGGGTACACACACACACACACTCACACACACACACACACGCACACACACTCACACACATACACACACACACACTCACACACATACACACTCACACACACACACA
>NW_004797343.1:1385579-1391384 GCF_000002075.1 Aplysia californica
CACACACACACACACACACACACACACACACGTTCACGGCCGCCAACACATATGCGTGCACGAACGCATGCACACTTTTCCCCCTCTCAAACATTAAGTATTCTCATCAAACACCTATTTTGCGTATCTCTCCTATTTCTTTTCTCTGTAAGAGTTTTTCTAGTAACACCTCTAACACTCTTCACTTATATGACCTTTTAGTATTGCAAGTGCAGTAAAGCTCTTACTACAACTAAATCAAACGTCAATAAATAAATTTTCCTTGGTTGAGAAGGATACAACATCTCAATTGAAAACCGAGATACTCGATATAACATTACTCTCCCCACTAGGTATCTAAGTCGGGTCTCTTACGTGCGTCGGCGAAGCGCCTAACTCTTCATCACATCACAGACGTCAGTGTGGGTGGTTGTTGTGGTGTAACCTTTAGCAATAGACCTGCACTGTGATATCCAAGAGCGTGCACTCTGAAATATGTCCGGTACGCTGAAGAGTGCACCAGATGACCCCATTTAACTTTCACATAAGTTTTCTTTCTGGTTGTAATGAAAGGTTCCATAATTTTTTTCCTTCAAAATGTATATTATTTTGCCATTAGTGACCGATTTAATTTTTGCCAAACCAGTTGGGCGAACATGAAAATTTGAACACGTTAAGCAGACAAAAATTGTAATCAGTAACAATATCTGAAATTTTAACGACTTTAATTAATTCCAAACATTAAATATAATTATGTGATGTTACAAAACGAATGTAAAATAGATTTTAGAACTGAGAAAACGAAATATTCTGACATTCATTGGCGATGGTACGCTTGAAAGAATTTCTTATGTAGAAGGAAGAGGGGCATGTGTCCCTTGGGCAATCTGCATCTGTTCTGAGTTGGTAAAGACATCAAGAAATACATTCCTACATCCTTTTTTACTTCATTTCCAACCGTTTCTTCCATTCTGCCTTGAACAGGTTGCATACGGGCGGCTTTCCTGTACCTGATTATTTAGCCTACGTTTGGGCCAAAATGTGTTTTAAAAAATCCAAGACAGTCCAGCGGGTTGACAACACAGCTCAGGATCGTCTTTTTTGCATTTATTTTTTGGTTGATTAAATGAAGTTGGTTTAGTGGTCCTATGGACACAGCTTAGATCATTTAGGAGGCGGGCTTTATCCTGCCTATGACGGCCAACCTGGGCTGAGAGACACACAACGACCCAACATAGGCCGTGATATTCTTTAAAAATTCTCCCAACTCGGAAATCAAGCCCGCATTTTTTTTTGCGTGCGACGACACAGCACCGAACGTCTACACCACAGTCGCCCGTGTTGGTCGTCTGTACAGGATCCATGCATTGTGAGGTGATGCTGTCATTTAGCTGTGGATGAAAAATAGACAATGTCACTTTTACGTGTGAATGTTGATCCTGTAAATGGCAATGTTGTGGTCCATACAATCAGTTCCCCTAAACGATTTGTTGTTTTGTGGATGTTGTGGATATGAAAATCACATCACCATAAAGAAATAGCTTACACAGGGACACAGATTCCATATCGTTTTGGTATTGCCGTTCAAAAAGTTTATCTGAAGAATGATCGATTCTGAAGTATCTGAGTACAAGTCAAGAGGAAGATAAAGAAAGACCTGGATCCAGGGTGTGAAGGATACCCTGAAATCATACAGTATTCCACCCAGCCAGGCCATCAAACTTCCTAGAAACAGGTAGCTCTTTCTGCCCTCGACGCCCTAGAGGTACAAGAGGACGGATAAAGTAAAGTATCTCTGAAGTTGTGACCACTATATTCCTCCAAAGTGAGAGAGCACCAGAAAAAGTGTGCAAGGTTGAAGAACATTGAGCATTCAATAGTCACATCATTTTTCATCAGTACTGTCTTCACCTGTCTCTCCATTTTGGATGTTTCTTTGCAGGATATGATATCTATTATGTCTGCATGACTTAACTAATTGTTGATTTCAATTTGGTCTACACGTATCATCTCATTTACTGTGTACAATCTGCAGATAAAAATAGGATAAACAATTGGTTAAACATTTTTAAAAAGAAATTGCAAAAACCCCACCGGTTTGGTTTACTTACCTTTAGTTTTATCAGTTCAACATAGCCTTAGACAAATTCCATTTCTTCTACAACCTATGAAAATACCACAAAAGAACAGGGACCAGAAAATTAAACATCTATCTCAGCCATGTATAGTATAAAAACCTATTTCAAGATCTGTAATGAGAAACGAATAAACGTGCCTCCGCCACGCCCCCCCCCCCCAATCCCCACCCCTACACACATACCCCATCCGCCCAAAATCGTCTTTATTCTTCTCGAGATTCAACAATAAATCAATGAAATGTGTTTTGAAAATCGAAAGTAAAAATCACATGTGTAGATCAATATATCTGAACCGGATACAAATTCCGACGTACAGGATGCCACCAATAAAAGTAAAACTACGCTATATATATATAAGCATATAGATCTTTTTTTGTTTTTTTTTTGTTTTGACTTACCTTTTCGTTTATGGCGCCCAACTAATTGGGTGGCAATACAACACCATGAGAAACGCGATTTTGATTAACTCATAGAAGACGCACTGTTTCGGAGTACATGTATAGATCTAGAAGCATAACTTCGTTTTTTCGTGCAGATATTTCCATTCTGTTTTCTTTGCTTGAAACTTTAATGAGGCAGGCAAAAATATAATATACATGATATGAAATTAATATATATGCAAGTTGACGTATTTGGTTTGTGCATGATAGTTCGACATGTGCCGCAACGTAGCCTTTGGTCTGTTACTAATTGCTGGTCGGACACATGCGTCCGCTCCGTCCTTAAAGCGTTAAGGAAAAAATAGATCGGGCGGCGAAAAAGTTAGTGACCGGTAAGAGGAACTGTTTGAAGACAAAAAATATTAGAGGGCTTTGCAAAATATGTTTTTTTAAAGTGTACTTTTGGGCTTACCTTTCATTTGTAGGTTGATTTTTATGGCTCTCTTTTTATTAAGTCGACGCCCTATTGGGAATTAAACAAAGGAAAATCGCTCTGGCGAGTAAAAATGTTCTGTAGCATAAAATTATATTATCCTTTCATGGTTTGGAATCAAAATATTTTGATTCATACAATTACTTGTCAGACGGGGGGCACTCAAACACCATAACCAACTAGTTGGGCGCTATGCATAAATGGGCTAAGACAGAAGAAGTGCAAGGGGAGAAGTACTCGCCTTTAGCTAGACTGGTGTTTTGCCCTTCATTTGTATGTAATAGCACAGCCCATGATGCGCATGTTTTTCATAAGTTTATCTTAAGGCTGCTTTCCATGGGACTGTTATATGCCGCGCCGAAAGCTGCGCCGATAAAGTCCGCTTCGAAAGCCGCGCTGATTTTCATTTCCATGGGCTAGCTGATGCCGCGTGTTTTTTTTGCCAACGTTCCATAGTATTCGCTCCATTCACAACAAGATGCAAGGCTGACACTGCTTGCAGCTGCTGCTGAATAATTACATTTAGAAGACACGTTGTGTTGCTAAACTATTATATAAAGAAAGAGAATGCACAGGTTTTGGGCTCATGCCATTTTAAAGAATAGGAAAGTTCATATATTACAGTGTGGCGAGGGAACAGGAATTAGACACAGACAAGAACAGAGAGTATTGTTAATTGTCAGTTGTAGAGAGGTGGCCTGAGCCGAATCAATTCAATCAATTTTTTTTCATAAACACTGTTTGAGAATTTTATGTTGGAAATATCTCTATAATCTTAATCTAGACTGCATATTGCTAGAGGGATCGTAACGATCACTCCCCCAACAAACAAACAAACAAACACACACACACAAAGATACACACACACACACACACACACACACACACACACACACACACACACACACACACACCTAAACACACCCCTACACAAACAAGAACAACCTTTCTTTGGTTCCCTCCCTACCCCCCCCCCTTCCACTTTCCCCCACCCCCCGCTACAACCCTGCTCGCGAGGGATCTGGACAGCTGACAGTGACAGACCGACAGACTGAAAGACCAAGGCTCAGACAAACCTCGCGGCGTGGCAAAAAAAAAAGACTCCTGTGTCAATTTTTGGGCGAGGCTTATATATTCTTGGCGTGGCATATTCTCTGCGACATGGAGAAGGGAATATACAAAATGTAGTGAGCAGTTTTCACAGCGGTGTTTGTGGTTAAATGCTGCGGCGGCATAAAACAGTCCCATGGAATGCGGCCTTTAGAGTGGAAAGAGCAACTTGCAGTTCAGCCTTCAAACTGTCCAAATATGGGTCCTCTTATGAGCCATGGTCTAACCCAACAGGTCCTTCTCCTCCTCTTCTCCTCTTCTTGCACCAGCACAACAGCAAAGGCACCATATTATGTGTGCATGAAATACGCATCCATCGTCTGTGTCTTATGACACATGCTGAAAGAATGAACACAAACATTATGCCCCCGTCTTTATATATTGTAACATTGCACGCCGACTAACTTGGCGACGGGTCGGCAAGATGGTCAGTATGGTCGGCGAGTTTGTCGAGATGTGAAATTTTACTCGGCCGCTACGTTTCATGACTCTGCAAGCGGCCTTGATTCAAACTAATTGCTCGGCAAGACGCTCGGTGAGATGCTCGGCAAGACACTCGGTGAGATGCTCGGCAAGACGCTCGGTGAGATGCTCGCCGTCCTAAATTATTGCTTGGCGAGTGTCTCCCAGAGAACTGGCCAATACATCAATGTTAACAGTCATGGCCAGATGCTCGTCACGATTAAACACGAATTTGGCATGATGTTATCGGGAATTGCTCGTCGTGACTCTTCTCCTGTATGTGTGAACACTGCATAAGAATTATACTGCATAATATGGTCATATGAGCGCTCGAAACACAAGTTGGCTGCAATTACAACATATCCAGCACGGCTTGGTTTACGTCAATATTTCGATTAAAATGTTCAAGTTAAAATGTACGAGTTCATGAAGTCTATTCGATGGCCACATAAAAAAGTCTATTCGTTGTTGTGCTGAGACTTTTATACAACGTTTTGAGATTTTTCTTAGTGCATAAATAGGATTATTGCAACTCCAAACAAAGGCCACCGACGTCTGTGGTGTTAGGAGCTGTCGCACGCAGGAGACCCTTGTTCGATTCCTGGGTGGGGAGTGGGGAGAAACTTTTCATTAAATATCTCGTTCTCTCTGCTGGGATGTATCCCTCTCAGCCCAGGCAGGGGCGAACGTTCGCCTTCTAAATTACCTCATTTGTGTTGATGAGTGCGGAAAAAAATCACCTGTATTTATAAAAAAAGGGAGGCCTCCATGTTTTGAGCTATCGCTACCTTAGAATGACAAAGTTCTATCTGACATTTTTGGCTGTTTTGAGTTACTAAAACCACAAGATCAGGAACCAAATGTTCTATCTGCTCTATCAAAATTGTAAGATTATTCGGAGTCTCGATCAAGATATTAAAAGAATTGCGTTCTATAAAGTTTGACATTTTGTGTAACGCAAAATTATTGACATCACATTTCTCAAAACTAGGTACTGAGCAGATAGAGCATTGTACTTCCAGGGTAGCATACTAAACGGCAATTGACACAAGTCAGAGCAATAGAGTGGGGCAAATGGCTGGCTCACTAAAACAACTACAGCAATACAGGCACAGCTTCGTCTGCAGCTGTAAAATGATTATCAGCAGCAGCAAAAGCAACAAAAACAATAAAAGCATCAGCAACAATAACAGTAACAACAACAACAACATAATAATAATAATAATAATAATAATAATAAGAA
>NW_004797343.1:1393535-1401035 GCF_000002075.1 Aplysia californica
AGAGAGAGAGAGAGAGAGAGAGAGAGAGAGAGAGAGCAAGGAGGACAGGCGTGGGAAGAGTGTCTTTACGTAAAGTTAGTCTGATAACCGCATTCGCGTCAATAGCTTAATAATCACCTGAAATTCAGTTTGGTTGTTCACTGTAACTCAACAACCGGAAGTTGTGTTCAAGCGCCTTGCAGGCTGCTGAAACAGCTGCATGCATTTTTTCACCATTTCTCAGGATTATGACTTTTGTTTTCTAGGAATTTTATATCATGTGAAAGCCCTTGATTTGCTTCCTCTAGTGGTGTAAAAATGTTGGATGTAAAGACAAGATCTAGACTAATATTAGCCATGGAACTTTTGATTCTTACCCTGGCCCTATTGAACTATTTTGGCCATGTTAACAGTTTAGTTGTGAACTCTAGATCATACCACCATATCCCTGTGTCATCTTATGTACACAACCATGATATATGTGGTAAACACACTGCGAGGGTCCAGTCAGACAACTCGAGCTTTCAGAACTGTGTCGGACAAGCGAGGACACACGGACACCCTTGTGCACTGAACCAAACAGGGAAAACAACTAAGTACACAAAAGATCAGCTGTTAAACGTAAACAATCCAAGTCTGAGTGCACCATCAAATGTGCTTACTACTTTGACCCAGTTAGGAGTTAGAAACAGCTGTGTTTGTCAATCAAAGGTAGTGAAGAGTGACAGGAGGGGTACAAGAAGTGGGACAAGGAAACAGAGAAAAATTATGGTGTGTCACTGTCATGGGATTCCTCGTGACACTGTTTCTAAGAATAGAACTATGACTACTGTGAACAAGAAAAATACAGATAGACACTCGTAATGTATTTCAACATAACTGTCCCAACTTAAGAATTGGCTGTATTAACACCCAGTCGTGCTGCAACAAATCAAATATTGTAAGAGACGTAATTGAAGAAATGAACGTCGACTTGTTGTGCATCACAGAAACTTGGCTTCGAACAGATGGCGATGAATCTATCATAGCCGACATTCTACCACCCGGCTTTGAACTTAAATATTTTTCACACTGCTCACGTGGTGGCGGAGTTGCTTTTATTCATCGGCGAGGTTTACCAGTAAAGTTCATCTGCGATGGTCCATCGTATGGCACATTTAAATCAGCCACTGCTTTCATCAGATCAGAGCAACTTACCTTCCGTGTGATATGTATATATCGACCGCCACCTAACAAGAAAAATAAATTTACAAGTAAAGAATTCTTCATGGAATTCCAAGATCTACTCTTTCAACTAGAGCAGGCTGCCTCCCCCTTTTACATCATAGGGGATTTCAACTTTCACTTTGATGTTCCATCTGTACCAGACACCAAACGTCTTGCTTCAATTCTTGACGATCATAATCTAAAGCCGCTAATCAAAGAGCCGACACATCGTAGTGGTCACATTTTGGACCTGCTAATTACCAACACCATTCTCTTCTGATAGCTGACATTAACATCTCCAAACCAAAACACGTAAGAAGAAGCATACTTTCAAGGAACACGAGAACAATAGACACACAGGCACTTCGGGATGACGTGAGCAAAACACTGACAAGTCTATCCTCCCTAGATGCAGACACATTTCATGACACTCTCAAAGCGGCAATCGACCAACATGCGCCAATGGCAAAAAGAAACATTTCATCGAGACCATTTTCTCCGTGGTTTTCACTTAATAATAATTGATAGCATTTGTATAGCGCATATCCCCGCTCAACAGCAGGCTCTATGCACTTTACACTATATTATTACCCCAGCAGACCATAGAACACTCCGAAACATTCTCAGCTTCCCGGGAAGCATACAGTGCAAGCAGCCGATTAAGCGCTCAAACACTAACAAACTGACAAGATCTTTCGCTGTCTATAGCCGGGTACCCATTCTCACCTGGGTGAAGTGAGGAAAATAAGTGTAAAGTGCCTTTCCCAAGGACACAACATCGGGCCCCTGACGGGATTCGAACCCACGACCTTACGGTTGCGAGTCCGAGAGCCTAACCACTTGAAATCAAAGAAGCCAAGCAACATCGACGTCAGGCAGAACGCAACTTCAAGTTCACAGATACATCTTTATTAACCACCGAGACAAAGTCAACTCAGTCATCGAAAATAACAAGAAAAGATACTATCTACATGAATTACAAGATGTTAAATCCCCCAAACAACTCATTCAGACTACCAATGCTGTTCTGATAAAAGAAACAATATCTCCTCTCCTCTCCCCTGTGCAACATCAGATGACGAACTTCGTAGTTTATTTGTGACTTTTTTCAATGGCAAAATTAATACCATACTCTCTTCTCTCGACCTAGGGCCAAATGGAAATTTAAAATTTTCAGAATTTACAGGACAGATATTAGATTCTTTTAGTCCAGTTACACATAGTGATATTTTAAATTGTATTAATGGGTCAACCATAAAAACATGTGACCTTGACCCAATGCCTGCTCATGTACTCATAACATGCATTGATATTGTCCTTCCTCACATTACTCAGATAGTGAATATGTCACTTGCCACAGGCACAGTACCTAATACTTTCAAACAAGCTATTGTAAAACCTTTATTGAAAAAACCCGGGCTTGATAGAAAATGAATTAAAAAACTATCGACCAGTTTCGAATTTGCAATTTGTCTCAAAAATTCTAGAGAAGATTGTTTTAAGTCAAGTTTTGTCTCACATGAGAAAAAATGGTCTTGAGGAAATTTACCAATCTGCCTATAAAACTCATCATAGCACCGAAACTGCGCTTTTAAAAGTAACGTCTGATTTATTGGATTCTGTTGATAGCAAAAACATCTGTCTTTTAACTCTTTTGGATCTGTCCGCAGCTTTTGACACAATTGACCATGCTATTCTACTCACAAGACTTGAGCGTTCATTTGGCTTATCGGGTACTGTGCTTTCATGGTTTAAGTCATATTTACAAGAAAGAGTTCAGTCAGTGCGAATTAAAAATAGCTTTTCAAAGCAGGTCAGGCTCCATTATGGAGTTCCACAGGGGTCCGTTCTTGGACCAGTGCTCTTTACACTATATACACAGCCGTTATCAAGCATTTTACAAAATCATGGATTGAATTATCATTTTTATGCCGATGATTCCCAAATGTATGTTCATGGCACCATTCAAGATCTGCCAAACATGATTTCTATTACTAAACAATGTTTTTATTAAATTAAAAAGTGGATGGCAGTAAACAAATCGAAACTAAACGAAGAAAAGACAGACATTATTCTTATAAAAAATCCACGATTAAATAAAGATATGGAAAGTGTCAACTTTGATTTATATGGGTTATATGACATCTAGTAAAGAAGTTGTCAGGAATCTTGGTGTATATACTGACCACCACTTATCAATGGGCTCGTTTGTAGGATCTCTGTCCAAATCCCTTTATTTTCAGCTGAAAAGGATAGGCCTAGTTCGAAAGTACTTAAACGAAGAGACCACAAAACACTGGTAACATCTCTTATCCTATCTAGATTAGACTATTGTAACTCACTCCTAGCAGGTCTGAACAACAAATATTTGAATCGTTTACAAGTAATTCAAAACAATGCCGCTAGACTGATAACAAGATCTAAAAAACGAGATCATATCACTCCATTATTAAAAGAACTGCATTGGCTCCCTGTAAAAGAAATAATAATATTTAAAATCTGCGTCATGTGTTTCAAATGTGTAAATAAAACTGCTCCTTTTTATCTACAAGAACTTATCAGTATACATAAGCCGGGGAGAAACCTAAGATCATCAAACAATAACACCCTACTTGTGACACCTGTAAAACCATACAAATCGTAATAATATGGAGAGAGATCTTTCTCATATCTTGATCCATTTATGTGGAACAGATTACCCATGAAACTAAGACAAATAAAAACACTTGATAGCCTCAAAAGACATCTTAAACATTTTCTGTTCCTACAGGCCTATCCTTCATAAGCTTTTAACGTTATTTTTCATTATAGTTGTTCTGTTCCTATGTCTGGATGAAAATAGTCTTTGTGTGTGTGTGTGTGTGTGTGTGTGTGTGTGTGTGTGTGTGTGTGTGTGTGTGTGTGTGCGTGTGTGTGTGTGTGTGTGTGTGCGCGCGCGCATTAATGTATATTGCATGAGAAGAAAGGAAGTAGTAAGAAAGGTTTTTGAAAAATGGGTATTCCAATGTAAAGAGCATGGAGCTACTTTTTTTTGGAAATGCGCTATATAAATGTTATTTATTACTATATTATTATTATTAACTAACGAGTGGAAAATAAATATTATGTGAACTGAAGGATAGTCTTCTTCTAGCTCTGTGATTTAACTCTTACTAGTCGTAAACGTATTCCCTAATTTGTCGCTGCTAGTTTAATTTACATACATTAACATTAAAATTTCCAACATAAGAGTGATAGGCTTCAAGCTACAAGCAGTTACTACTCAACCAATATTTTCAAAAAGATGGAGATTTGATGAGATTAAAGTTGCTGAGCAAGCAAGAGGATTAAATATATTTCTATCTCAAACAAGAGGATTAAATATATTTCTATCTCAAAGGAGAGGATTAAATATATTTCTATTTCATACGAGAACTGAAAAAACCTCCAACCAAAATAAAGCAGCAACTGCTCAGTAGACTTACCGACTTTAAAGAGTTAAAGTCCTAATGATAGCCGATTTGATATCTCTCTCAGCTGTCGTGTTTACAATATTAATGTTTTACGTAGTACGTACCTGGAATACCTGGGAGTGTCATCTCTGACTCGCAGATTGACGAGTAAATTGTAATGATCCCTATCCTTCATGGTTGCGAGCTGCCGTTGCACAATCTGCCATACCCCGACCAAGTCCGTCTTTTGATGTTGCCCATCCATCTTGCTCTTTATCTACCCCTGGCTCTCCTGCCCCACATTCTTCCTTCCAGCACCTCTTTCCCAGTGGTCTGGGTTTTACGTAGTAGTGCTTGGGAAATATACTTCCTACCTACCCTATCTACTGCCCAAGCAAAGCTGAATCATGCTTGCTTTAAGATCGTCTGTCAAGACGCAAATCGCCATAGGTATGTTGGGAGGAAGAGCTCCACTGATGTTCGCTGTCCTTTTCTTTCCCTTCATCCATCCTCCTCTCAAAAAAACCAAACTCACAACAACAACAAACAAAACAACAAACAAGACAAAAACAAAAACAAAAACACACACACACACAAGCACACCAACAAACACACACATTCACATTGACATACACACACACACGCACACACACACACACACACACACACACACACACACGCACACACTCAAACATACACATACACACATTCACTACTCATGCATATACACACAGAAACACACAATACAAACCCACCGACAACAAATGACAAAAACAAATTTCAAGGAAAGATAACCCTAATGAGTGTAACTCACATTTCTCGCCGTGACAGAGTTATCTCCCTGGCCCCACACCCTGCCTTTATGCGATGACGCCAAAACCCACGGAGACAACCTTGTTTAACTTGCCGACAGTCCTGGAATTTATAGAGTCATTCAGGTGGTTGGTTTAACACTCTACGCCAGCCGCATTTGTGATTCCACTGATATCAATGCTTGCCTCTCTCATTAGACAACTCAATTTGAAGGTGGATATGGTTGTTTCCTGGTCTGAAATGAGTCGATATAATTCGGTCTTGCTTCATTCGAATGCAGACAACAGGAGATATTGCGTTTTTCTGTCAGTCGCCTACACGGAAGCCAATATTTGTAATCACTAGCAGTCGCTACCCTCGAATTACACAGGAGTTTTTTTTTCTGCTCAGTATCTAGTTTTGAGAAATTTGATATAAAATTTTTTTGAGTTTCACAAAATGTCAAGCTTCTCCGAATGCACGTCTTTGAATATCTTGATAACGACTCCGAATAATCTTACGATTTTTACATAGCAGATAGTACACTTGATTGCTGACCTCATGGTTTCTGTCACTCAAAACGGCCAAAATGTCAGAAAGAACTTTGATGTTCTAAGGTAGTGATTGTAAATCCTGTCTAGTGCATACTTATACGGTCCCCGTTCTATTAAAATAGTCTGGCCCGGACAGTTTTCCAATTTTACACCGATTCTAAATCGCGCGTCCAAACTTAAACGTGTTTATATTTATTTTACGGGTAATTCAAAATCGACTTTAACTCTCAGAACTGAGCCCGTCTATCTGACCAGATGCTACGTTATTGTTTCCCACATTCATCGTTAAAAATCTTGTCAGTTTGTTATGTTTTACGAATGCAATCTGCAGCTCCCACCGTATGTTCCCTGGGAAGCCCAGAATGTTTTTAAGTGTTTAGGGGTCTTCTGTGGTAATAATAGTTGTAAAGCTTCTATAGCATGCTGGACAGCGTGGACATAATATGCGCGATATGAACGCAATTAATTATTATTATTATTATTATTATTATTATTATTATTATTATTATTATTATTATTATTATTACTATTATTATTACTGTTATTATTATTATAATGATGATTATGATTTTAATTATGAATATGATTACTATGATGAGATTTGAGATCGGTTAGCATTTTGTCTTTTTTGCAATCTATTATTATTATGATATTAATTATGGAAAATTCACAATATAAATGACAAGAATCAAGATCTACACATGCTGTACAAACCAAAAGGAGAAGTGAACACAAATTGGAAAGGCCAGAGAAAGAGGAAAACAAAGGCCAGAGGTGGTAGAGAGAGGGAGCGTGAGAGAGAGAGAGGGGGGAGAGAGAGAAAAAGAGAGAGAGAATGAGAGAGAGAGAGAGAGGGAGAGAGAGAGAGGGTGGACAAGTACGTGGAGGTACAGAATATAACGGAAAGGCAGGGCCAAAGGGAGGGGGTTACTGGTACACAAGGGGTGATTAGTACGTTACGTTTTAAATTTAAGGTCCCTAAAATGTGGCTAGTCGATGTTAAGGCCAGTGAGAATTTTGTGAGACCGCGAGTTCCAAATCCACTTTGATTCTCTTTGGTTAAGTTTTTCTTTAGTTGGATATTGAACTATTTCAATACCCTGAAGCAGCAAATCGGAGACTCCATTGTGATCAGGACTGTTGAAATGTTGGCCAACTGGTGTGCTGGAGTTTTTCTGGACTGAATACCAATGGTTATTAATCCTAGCTCTTAGTGTGGTGGTAATTTGACCTACATATTGAGCGGGACAGACTTTACAAGAGATGAGGTAGATTACATTTTTGGTTTCACAAGTGACGCTGTGGGAAAGTTTTCATTTAAAGTGGGGGCCTTCTACAAAGTTGGTCACTTTCATGTAGGCACATGTTTTGACTCTAGGTTTTTGACAAGGATAATTTTGAGGCGGGGAACATGGGTTTATCGGAGGTGAGGATGTGGGTGTTACTGCTCTAGTGCGAATGAGGAGGTTGCCAAGATTTGGAGGCTGACGAAGTGCAATCAGAGGGGGGTCGGGAAACAGGGTTTCATTTTGTCTGAT
>NW_004797343.1:1407301-1409008 GCF_000002075.1 Aplysia californica
AGAGAGGGGGGGGATGAGAGAGAGAGAGAGAAAGAGAGAGAGAGAGGGATGAGAGAGAGAGAGAGAGAGAGAGAGAGAGAGAAAGAGAGAGAGAGAGAGAGTCCAGCAACCAAAACTCCTAGTTTTGTTCTATCCGTAATAATGGTCAAACTTCTAGAAAAAAATTACTCATGCCCTTGATGAGAAACCAATAATTTGTCACCACAATTCCCATTAACACTCACATTTCACCCATAAACTTAACATTGCAGAGCGTTATATCACTGAACCCATTTAACAAGCGTACATTCAACTGCCGTCAGGCACGTCACTACACGGTGGAATCAGACGCTCGTCAATTTTTAGGCCTACGGGGTTATTGATACGATCACATTATAGCTTTTTGTCATTTATCCTGCTTTTGAGAAAAACAATAACCATCTATCTTACTTAAATAGAAGTCGTAATGTTTTGATTGAAGGATTTAGAGATACAGTTAGCGAGAAAACGGTCTCAAAAGTTTGATGACTTCGTGAGCTTGAGTGTCTTAGATCACTGCAAATTTACAATTATTTGTGTCTGTGATCAACGTTGTTCAGTAAAATCCGCAAAGAAATGTGTTTACGAATTGACTTAAATGATGTTGAGCCCCCCAACCCCCCCCAAAAAAGAAGAAAAATTGACCAAAAAATTGCTCGGCAAGAGGAAAAATGCCAGTCTCTACAATTAATCATTATTTTGACGACCGCCTGGTTTCACCACGCTGACTAACATACATTATTCAGGCTGAGTGGACTGGGATAGAGGTATTTAAAGCGAAGCCGCTCTGTAAATCTCTAAACACAACACCTTGTTTCATTACATACTTTTGCGCCAAAAGCCAGATAGGCTACAAACTACAGTGACACCAGAGAGAAAGAAAGAGAGAGAAAGAAAGAGAGAGAAACTTCGAAGACCTGTTTCCAGGAATGGATTCGCGGCTTTCGCTGATGCTGGTGTTGTCGTCGCTTGTGCTGATGGCGCGGGTTTCGATCTCCGTCGCAGCCGTGGCAGATTTACGTTAGTATGGAACACAGTTGTTTTGAGCGCTAATTGTTGTGTTAAAATCCCCTGTGACTGCACTTGATTTAGGCGCTATATATTGAACGTTTCTGTACACCAATTTAGTTGGTATCGACAAGGTTTTTGGGGTATTTTTTACAATAACCATACTATTGGCAATATGATATATGTTGCAACCATTCCTATGAATGGCCAAAGGAGTTAACATTACTAACGATAGTAATACTAATATTTTATTCTCGTAATGTTTACAAAAGAATCAAATTTCCTCTATTCAGAAAAAAAGATAATCAAAAGTGCTTTTTGGTCCCCAAGTATGGAACGAACTCCCAAATAAAATAAGATATGCCCCAAAAATGTACAAGTTCAAATAACATCTGGAGCATTTCTTATTCACAAATGCATCTGTCATAATGATGAACTGTTCTATATGCATGTGTATGCCAGACTGTTAGACTTAAGAAATAGCGTGTGAGAATAAGAGAAATAGAGAGAGTGAGAGAGAAGTAGAGAGGGAGAGAGAAAGAGAGAGAGAGAGAAAGAAAGAGAGAGAGAGAGAGAGAGAGAGAGAGAGAGAGAGAGAGAGAGAGAGACAAAGAGAGATAGACAGACAGAGACAGAAACAGAGACAGACAGAGAAGGAGAGAGAGAGAGAGAGAGAGAGAG
>NW_004797343.1:1409348-1415533 GCF_000002075.1 Aplysia californica
TATATATATATATATATGCACAATGCTGTGTTTTGCGCGCACACATGTCGATTAATTTTTAAGATGTGATGTCCTTTTTATCCTTTACGTTTCCCTGATCTTTCCCTTTTACCCATTTGTGTAGGTTCCCTAAGTGGGTTGCTTGCTCTGGGCCTACCCCTGCCTCGTTTGCCTTCAATTTTGCCAGTGAAAGCTAGATATTCAAGACCCTTATGTCTATTCAGTTGTACCTAAAACTGCATTTGTCGTTTCCTGATTGTTTTTAACAGTGAGCATCCCTCCTGGGCTGCACCAAGCACTACGTCATTTGATTTCTTTTCCTTCCACGACACTCTTAGCAGTCTCCTAAGAAACCACATTTCGAATAAAACAAAATAAAAAAAGGGGAAAACTGAATCAATGCTTATTTTTAATAATCACCCCGCAAATAAATCCCCAACTCAAAGACTTAAAAGAACAAAAAGAAAAACTAAAAAACAAATACACCCCCCCCCCCTTTCCACTAAAAACAAAACAAAACAAACAAAGCCCAGTAACGAGAAAACAAAACTATTCTCTGTTTCACACAGGAAAACAAACAATATGCCAAAACTTTCCGCTATTTTGGTATCCCCCACATCTTCAGTATTCTCTCCCTCTCCACACAAACAATACGCAAACAAAACAGACACCAGTCATAATTTTTATGACTGCGCTGTGTTGGAGACGCGCTAGAACGTACTCCCGCAGATCAATACATATTCTAGGGCCCGTGGCCGACAAGGCGTCTTCAAAGTTCTGTCATTTGTTGACAAATTGGCAAAATCGAAGTCAAATTCTCAGCAACAACTTGTCGAAGATTTCACACGTGAGATTACACCTTCATATACGCTACTGTAAAAAAGCCCCATATTAGTTTAGTTTTCTTGTCTCACTTCAGCTCCATTCGACTTTTAAATTATATATTCCTTTCTCCAAGAAAGATGCAAAAACGAAATTCTATTTTTATTTTTACTAATACTGCACCCCCCACCCAAAAAAACCAAAAACCAAAACAACAAAAACAACAACAACAAAAAAACAACAACCCTAAAACAAAACAACAACAACAAAAAAGAAAGAAAAACAACATAACAAAATAAAAACAACAGCGAAGACATCGGTGCTACGTGCGAATGTCACGTGTGTGTCTGTATTATATATTCCTGGATTATAGATGAAAACAGAAGAAAGAGAGGTGTTGACAGTCAAAGCACCAATGAACAACAGGATAAAACCAACAACAATAACTTTAATTAGTTTAATGCATTATATGCATACATGTATAACGTATGTCTGTTAAAATGTGTTTAAAAAAAAATAAAATAATAATTAGCCAAGAAAAAAATAAAACAATATAAAACAACCTGTAAAACACTCACACAAAAAAACAATAGTGTGAAATTAAGTTTTTGTGCATCACATTATAAGTTATCAGATTTTCGGTTACAGATCTAAAAGGGTCTTATCCAGCTAAGCCATACTCTGTTGCATTTATTGGTCATAATAGAAAACGACTTTCTTTTCCTACAGGCAGTTTATATTCTCGATGATAAAAAATAACTCTATGTAAATTAGTTATTACTGAATCTTCTGTGATGGTTTCAGCAGGTTCTAGACTGGAATAATATTTTTCTTGAGATCATGGCGGGCGTGAATGTTAACACAAAGCACTATTACAGAACCCCCAAAAATCTCCCAATTCACTAAATAGGGAGAGAGCAAATCTCGCATAAGGGTACAGAAAAGGGAATGGCGGTTACTCAGAGGTGAACCAAATTTTCATTAGTCATTGTAAGGGTTCAATGTCCCTTCCAACACTGAAAGAGGCGGGACCTCCAAATTTTAAATTCTTCTACAATAGGACCGAGCAAAACGATGGTGTTCCGGTTAGGTGCCTCGCTGTTGCACGCCAGAAACCCCAGTTTGAGTCCAGAGAGAGGAGAATTCGTATCGAGTATCTCTGTCTTTCTGCTGAGATACAGTATCTCTCTCAGCCCAGGTTGGCCCTGACATGAAGGGTCGAAGTCTGCCTTCTAAATGACCTAATTGTGTCGTTGGGGGCGTAGAAACACCTGTACACCCCCCCTCCCCTAAAAAGTCTAATCAAATAGGTCAAAACCCTTAAAATCTTCCCAAAAGATGATGTATGGTGCGACATGGTTGGCAGTGAGTTAACTCACTGCGAACACGTATTCTGGCAATTCAACAACGATGTTTCGATGTATTTTAATATTTTTTTAAAAAAGAATCATAAGTTAGATATTCATACAATATTCATTTGTTAAATTCGACTTTTTTTTTTACCTGAAACTTTAAAAGACAGGATATTACATCATACTACATGCATGTTATTAAACATGCAAATTTGGGTTTTTGATTCGTGTACGATGCTCCGAAAAGAGCCCCATCATCACCTTTATATCAATCTCATTTGTTTAAGTCTCAGTTGGAGTGTGAATGTTTGGTTGGTGCTCTGGTGTGGTCCGCTCCTTCTTTCCTATCAAACCTAATCAATTGTCCTTATCTCTCTCTTTTGTGTATTTCACTCTCTTGCAACAACTCTAACCAATTTTATGACCTAATTATGTTCATCATCATCCGGTGCCTTGCCTACTGCCGTGGGCGATCATGGACCTCCACTTCACTATGTTTTGCGTTGCAGCAATGGTGTTTGTTGTTGTTCTTGCCTCTCCTAGCCATGTTGTCATCTTGTCCAGTATCTTTTCCCTCTGTCTGCCTCTGTCTCTCTTTCCATCAAACTAGCCTGTTGTTACAATATTCTCCAATGCTTCTTTCTGCATTGTGTGTCCGAAGAAATGTGCCTGTCGCTTTCTTATATTCGTCATAAGTTGTCTTCAACCAAGACTTCTTCATTTGTTTTTCGAGCTGTCCATGGGATACGTAGCATGTGTCTTATGAACCACAACTCTGTCGCCACAATCGTTCTTTCCAGCTGTTTACTGATTGTCACCGCTTCGCATCCGTATAATAGGATTGACTCGATGTAACTTTTCAGTACTCTTTTTCTCGTTTCCAATGACAGATTGATGTTTGTTAGTATCTGTTTCATCTTGTGGAAGGTTGCTTTTGCATGCTTGGCAAACGCGACTTTTAATTTCGGTGTGACATCTACCATCTGATGATATAGTGGTCCCTAAATATTTAGAATGTTGTACTTGCTTGAGGATGGTATCGTTGATTTTGATATTGCATGTTGGGGTTGGAGTTTTTCTGCTTATCACCATTGTTTAGGTTTTCTTGATGTTTAGGCTTAAGCCCATGTTGTCACTCTCTTGTACGATGACATTTAATAGATTCTGCAGTTGTTCTTCATCTTCTGCTATTAGGACTGTGTCGTCTGCATATCTTAGATTGTTTATATTATGTCCCCCTATCGAGATACATGGCATTTCTTCTATGTGTCTCATGATATTTTAACTATACATGGAGAACAAATCTGGAGAAAGTACACATCCCTGTATGACTCCTCTTTTAATCTGTATGTATTCGCTGATGTCGTTTTCTATTCTCATTGTAGCAGATTGATCCCAGTATATGTTATTGATAATCCTTAAGTCCTTCCCGTCGACATTGAGAATTTCCAGCATGTCGATGATCTTGTCGTGTCTAACTTTTTCGAATGCCTTGGGGTAGTCTATAAAACATAAATGAAGATCTTTCTGAACTTCTAGGGCACGTTCTATTGTTGTTCTGATGACATAGCATTTACAGTGCCTTTGCCTTCAATAAATCCACACTGTTCTTGGGCTATTTCTGGGAGAACTTTATTTCTTATCCTCATTATAATTATTCTGAGTAGTATTATTGTTATGTGGCTCATAATTATGTTGCAAGTGCCTTAAAACTCTTACTAAAATCACCAATTGGAGTTTGTTACCAGGTGCTGATGGGTCTTGTTTTCATTACTGTCATTTTAATTATAATTATTCTGAGTAGTATTATTGTTATGTGGCTCATAATTATGTTGCAAGTGCCTTAAAACTCTTACTAAAATCACCAATTGGAGTTGGTTACCAGGTGCTGATGGGTCTTGTTTTCATTACTGTCATTTTATGTACATAATTACTGTACGGTTGAGAAAGTTCTTCCTCGTGTGGTTGAACTGGTTTTCTTGTTTATAAGAAATGTATCTTTCTGTGTGTATAAGGTCTTACTCTTAGTGACCATAGCATCGTCAATGTAAAGCGCTCACAGCTGATACTTGTATGGGGCAGAATGCTGTATAAATGCTATCTATCTATCTATCTATCTATCTATCTATCTATCTATCTATCTATCTATCTATCCATCTATCTATCTACTATTATCATCGGTCTGGGCAGGTTCGACTGGATTGATAAAAAGAACTGGAAAAGCTGTCTAACTTCCTTATTATGACTAATCGTCATATTCCTTTACGGTGATCTATCAAAAACACGGTCACCCCCTCCCCCTTACACCTCCCCAATTTGTTAGATTGACATAAAAATGATCCGTTTGTTTAGAGAATAAGAGGGGGGGGGGGGCTCTCATGGCCTAGAGGTTAAATTGTTGGCCTCTCATTCAAAGGTCCCGGGTTCGAATCCGGGTAGCGACCGAAACATTTTCTACGTTAAAATTGTCTCCTTTCATCTCTTTTCCTGCACTCTAGCAATGTTCTGTTGTCTGCTTTCGTTTCCTTTTTCTGCCCCCACCTTCTCACCTCCTTTGTCCCCTCTGAGCTCCTGACTCTTTCTGCAGCCTTTCTACTGCGCTACTCCTTGGCTCCTTCTTATAGCTGTCTGTCTGCCACACCCCTTATCTTCTGGTAGGAAAGATCTACACCTAGCCTTCTCGGACAAGAGCCAAAAATCTCGGAGGGCCCTTGTGCAAGTTGCGCACGTCAAAGATCTCTTGGTGGTCTAAAATCGCTAAGAGTATGTTTCGTCCGCCACTCGCGCAAAATTCAAAATTTCAGTATTAGGTGTGTCCCGCGCGCTTATATGACCTTAGGCAGTTGTGAGCGCCGTAAAACACTTTTTTTTAAAAGAGCATAGCAAATACATTGCGTTGGCGCCGTCTTATTAGGTGCTCATTCATTCGTTGAACAGCTTTTAGGAGGGTGCACTCGTACGTCAAATTACTCTTAAGGCTGATTTTAAAAATATTATTTTTTTGGAATACAGGCACCAAGTGTTTTCGGTTCCTAAGATATTCCAGTACCTGATAGTAGAAAGTTGAAAATCGATGTTTTGACCGGAAAACCGAGTTTTGAAGACACGTGTTTTCCCTCACGCAAATTAATTCTAACCCAAACACCACAATCCTTTTGTTGAAAGGAAGATGACGAAAGTGTGTATGCACGAAAAAAACAACCCTACAACAACAACAACAACAAAAGCTTATCGGAATGATTTGGACGTAAGCAATGACGTAGAACATTAAAAGGATTACCATGTCTACTTATCAAAAACTTACTTAATTAATAACAAATTTCACTTTTAACTCTTGTTTGTTTGACCTTCTGGTCAGAAATGTACTTTCTGCCAATGATTGAACCTTCATTAATGCAGTTTATGTGTTTATCGTCACCCACGCGTTATCGTCTTACTGAGATTTGTGAGGCATCGTGGTGAAATCAAACTCTCGTCAAAATAGAGCAATTTCTGTGGATTAACATTTTTTTAAAGATTTTTGGTTCAATGCCCAATGAAAGCAGATTCCTGCATTAGTTTTACTGAAGAACGTTGATAAAATGTAGGCCCTACATTTGCAGTTTCAAAGGACAAGCTTTGCAAATCACCAAACTTTGGCGACCATTTTCTCACAACTTTTACCTACGACAAAAGGCGAACCTCACCTCCTTCGATAGCAAACATCTCGACTTTTTTCTCACCAAAAGCAAGGCAAAAGAACTGGTTTGAATAATTATGACATCAATAGCTCCATTAGCCCAAGAGTTGACGAGCGTGTGATTCCACCGCATTGTGATGTATCTGTTGGTTTTGTTGTTGTCCCAGTTTCACATACTGTTTTATAAAATGTACTTCTAAAACGCCCACTAAAATTATATATTGAACGGTGTTTATCTATCTATCTATCTATCTATCTATCTATCTATCTATCTATCTATCTATCTATCTATCTATCTATCTATCTATCTATCTATCTATCTATCTATCAAT
>NW_004797343.1:1415903-1417205 GCF_000002075.1 Aplysia californica
ACACACACACACACACACACACACACACACACACCCACACACACTTGTCCATGCATAGGTGAATACACTTTTGATTACGCCGAACGAGTGCTTTTCTATTGCCTTTTATGTCATTCCTTTATTGCACAAGGCCGTAGTACACCTCATAACAGCGGAATGTAGAGGTATCAGGCTATGCAACTTAATTATACACAAACAATACAAGGTCATTTAAAAGACACTCTTTAACAATACAATTTCAGTCGTGAAGTGAACTTTCGCAGAGGTGAACAACTTGTGTTTCGCGCGCTCATATGACCTTAACAGTTGCGAGCGCCGTAAAACCTTATACTATACATACATACAATACAATTTTTGGGCATCGGTTTAATGCGTATATGAACAAATAAATTCTATAATTTAACTGACAGTCAGTGACAATGGAATGTTGTGGTGTCGATTTAATGGCCCTATAAACAATACCAAGTTATTTAATGGGCTGTCAAAAACAACAAGGGAGCTTTAGGTTTTTGTTTTGATGGCTCTTTAAACAATCAACCAGTGTATGTCCTTGGATGCCATTATTGGCATGAAGTAAAAAAAAACAAAAAACAATTACTGGGGGACATGATTTCAGAAATATGAATGTTTGGGGATCTTGAAAGTAGTAATGTTTGGATTATCATTCACTTAAATGAAAGCACAATGCCCGCCTTACTATTTTAAAAATGTTGAAAAGCCTTTAGATAAAAGCGGCAGCATCTTCACTACCACCACCACCACCACCACCACCACCACCACTACCATTACCATCATCATCATCATCATCATCATCCTCATCATCATCATCATCATCATCATCATCATCATCATCATCATCACCATCATCATCATCATTTCTAAACAAAAAAAAGCAGAGCAGGTAGGGAGAATTTTGTTGAACTTTCAATCAAAAACTAAAGGCCTAAATACAAAATACAAAAAGAAAATAAACATTGTTTTCCCCTTGAAATAGAATTAAATATGCCTTCTGTTTTGTTCCCCCTGTAGCCAAGCTGAATGTGGTGAAGAACCAGATCTCGGTCTCTGGATTCTCGTCCGGTGCGGTGATGGCGACCCAGATGCACGTAGCCTTCTCCTCAGAGATAATGGGTGCCGGCCTCATAGGAGGAGGTAATCACAACTCACTCACTCACTCACAACTTCAGTTTGTGAACTCTTTTTGACTTTCTTTACTTTCGTCTATCCGAGGTTGAAACATGACAAAACTATTCACTCTGACAGAGCACAATATTATTTTTATCCCTAAGATCCACCATCCCC
>NW_004797343.1:1419147-1421530 GCF_000002075.1 Aplysia californica
TCTTTCTCTCTCTCTCTCTCTTTCTCTCTCTCTCTCTCTCTCTCTCTCTCTCTCTCTCTCTTTCTGTCGCAACCCACTCCTCTCCCTACTTTCCTCTCTCTCTTGCTCTCCTCCCTCTAAACCCTCGATGAGAAATCCAATACTTCCCCACCCGGCGACCCAAAAATCATTAAAACTGGCCACAAATTTATGACCCCAGTTAAGACTACTGTGCTCGCAACAGTGAATGCACAATTTGTTGTCACACGAGATTGTCCTGTTAAAGTCAATAGGGCTCTTTCGTCCGTTCGATAGATTTTTTAAAAATCCCGTGGTAAAGTTTCACCTTTATTGAGAACAACAGGCAGCAATCAGGGTCACAACGAGCCCAGCGAATACAGCCCAATCCGCAGAGGAGCACGTTATGGATGTATCTTACCTCCAGATCTTTTTAAAATATAAAGGATAACGATACTAGGTAACATCAGTGCTATAGAAGGAGTCAAGGAAGGCGGCTGCAATATTAACAATCTATGGTATGCCGATGACAATCTTGATATCTGACTCTGTCTAACCCACAAGAGATTCTAACTAGAGGGATAGAGAAAAGTGAAGAGAATAGCAAGAACACCAAGAAAACAGAGTGCATGGTGATCTCAAAAGGAGCTCACTTCCCAGGTTGCAACACCAGTGGGAGAAAACTCGTGGGGTGAGCATCACATTATACAAGGACGAAAGAATAAAACAGTTACCTGATTACCTTGGTTACACAAACACCACATGCAAAAAGTGACACAGATGTGGCAAAAAACAGGCGTTCAATATCTAAATAAACTTTCAGCAATATGAAACATATCCTCCAGGACAGAAACATAACAGTGAACACAAAAAGAAGAACCCTGAAAGCGTACGTGTGATTAGTATGGGTGTGAAAGCTGGACTCGAAACAAGGCTATGGAGAGAGGACTGGAGGTCGCTGAAATGTGGAGAATACAAAGAACCTCATGGACAGACAGGAAAACAAACTGTGAGGCAGCGTGGTGGAATCAGGCTCTCGTCAAAATAATCAAAGTGAAGAAACTTGCATTTTTTCGCAGGTTTGTGAATTTTTATCAAATTTGGGTTTTTTGGCTCAACACTTTTCCTGCATATTAAGAAACTAATTTATGTGGGGATTTTTCGGAAAAACGTTGATTAAAGGCACAATATAGGTAAATTTTCTGTTACCATGGACTCTTAAGCATTAAGATGATACCAATAACTATACATGCCCAAAAATTGACGAGAGCCTGATTCCACCACGCTGCCTCACAAATAGAGAAGTACTCCAAATGGCAGGTTGTAAAAGATCAATGACAAGAATAATCAGAAAAAACAAACACTTGAAATTTTTTGGTCACATAAGAAGATCAATTTGATTGGACTAGAGAAACTGCTGCTGTGTTGGAAGGTAGAGGGAAAGAAGAACAGAGGAAGACGAAAAAGAACATGCACAGATGGGCTGAACAACTTTCCAACCAATAAATCAAAGAGAAATACCAATCTGATCAAGAAGACAGACAATAAGGATGGGATGCGGTACCATGATTGCCAATGTCTGCTCCAGACCTGTCGCCTGAAGAAGAAGTAGAGTTCAGTTTTAAAATTCTTTCAAACCCCAATTTAGTACATGTAAAATGTATTAAGTTTAATACAAACACCTTCAGGGGTGTGGGGTTTTCGTTGTTCCGGTTCCTACCGATGGACAGTCGCCAGCAGTCTCCATCCCCTTTCCCTACCTGTCTGTTACCCCACTACCCCCTCCAAATCTCCTTTTCTGTCAGTCTCTCCCCTCCCTCCCCTCCCCTTCCAATCTCCTTTTCTGTTCATCCCCCCTCCCCGCAAAAAAACAACAACACTATCCCTTTTCACTCTTACTCCCTCCTCCTTAACCCCCCCCTCTCTCCCTGGTGGTTCTTCCCCAGCTTGTTGTTCTGTTTGCAGAGTAGGGTCAATGCCCCTCTTCTTTCCATCATTTAACCACAACCCCCCCCCTCCTCAAATCTCCCTCCTTATTCCTACCTCCTCCACCCATACCTCCTGTCTCTCTCCCCCATTTTTCTCTCGCACTAACATTAACTTCTTTGCTTCTGTCAGGTCACCAAGAACTATGGTGGCAGTTGCAATGAAATTCACCCCTCCAACTTCATGAACAACTGTGACTACAACGCCGCATACCACCTCTTGGAGCACATGTATCCAGGACTGAAGGTAAACTGCCCTGGACTGGTGGTTATAGTTTGAGTTTTAAGTGCATGCCCCACATTTTTTAAAAACCCACACAAAAACATTTTCAAAAACCCACAGCAACAACGACTAACCGAAGACAAAGTGAAACAAATAACCCGAAAAAACACCACAAAAA
>NW_004797343.1:1422383-1425748 GCF_000002075.1 Aplysia californica
AATCCTCTCTTGCCTTTTGCATTTGCTTCCGGAAGGTGTCTTCAGTGAGTCGAGACGGGTGTCGTCTTACAAGGAAACAATTTCCTTCTCCGAGAGAAAACTATTTATTACTCGAATCAAATACGTGCAGCAAATGCAGAAAAAGGCTGCATCATGCAACATCCATAGAGCAGTGTGTTCAGGAAAGGGGTAAAAAAAAAAGATTAGGAATATTTTGTAATTTAATTATTTTTTGGCATACTTTGAAGAAAAATCATCTTATTATACTTACATTTTGGCTTAAGAAGACTATAAATCTCCAGTATACAACTACAGTTGGCGATATTAGATTTGAGCCAAAACTTCACCGACCCACAAAGACAGACCTTGAAAACTATGGCTTATCACAACGTTATAGAGCGGTGTAAATCCTTGCACGCTCTGACATAGCATGTTTGAATGTTGTTGTTTTTTGTGTGAGGTTTTTGTTGCTTTTATCTTGTTGTTTTCGTTTGAGGGTTGTCTTTGTTTTACATTTCACGTGGGTTTATTACAAGCATTGAGATATCGAAATAGCGAGTACATGTACGTGTATGAGTTCAACAATCTTTTCCGCTGTTTGGACATTTAAGAGCTAGAACCGCTTAATTGTACACCTATCTTCGATGAGAGGAGTCAAATCTTTATGAGAGACTTGAAAACCCCACGAAACGATCCCCTAGTTTTAAAAAAAGTCCAGTCTGACAGTGATTCGAACCAGGGCCATCCGTTCCGTAGTCCAATATGATACCCACTGAGCTCACGGAGCGCCCAATATGGGAAAATATCAGATAAGTAATTCATTAAGGACGAATATTGTTGTTTTTCGACTTCGTTTGAAGACGGAAGAAAGAATTATGGCTTCATCATTCGTATAGATTTTTCAGTTCTGTATTCTCATTTCGTTGGTGTCGCAGATAATCCATTTCAGTCAGGTTGGGTACTTTTTGCAAAACAGGCAAAAAGACTAGTTTTTGTTGTGTTTCTCCTATCAGGAATCATAAGAAGCAAGAAAATTGTAAGCCTTAACTACAGTATTAAACTGCTTTTTGGTGACGCTGAATCGAGCCTCTTTGATAGAGCTCTGGGCGGGTATAAAAAAACGAAAATTCTCAAAATTCGGACTTAAGTGGACTACTTGGGACAGCGACGATATCATAATATTATGTAAATTGGTGAATTATGTTTGATAATTGTGATGCCTCGAAAAATGTTGCTACACTGGTCTGCTAATCGGATAACATACCACGCTACTTCAGAATTACAAAGTTCTGTATGACATTTTTGGCCATTTAGGGTTACCTGGACCATGCGATAATAAAACCATATTTTCTATCTGCTTTATTAAAGTCGTAAGATTATTTTGAGTCGTTATATAAGATACTAGCTCGGCCCCCTTTCGATGAAAGGGATGATCGGTACTTTAACTTCAACTGAAAGTCATTGGCCTACTACCTCGACCTTTGCGAGCGCGAGGGGTTTCAACTGTAGAACGTCGTTTTCTTTTTGGCATGGTCAGGCGCTGTCTAGATCTAGATTCTAATCTAAGACCTGTTGACATTGTTCCCAGTAGCAAGAAAAAGAATTTGACAAAGGAGTCCAGAAATGGCGATGATGGGCATCAAACGAAAGGATCAGTCGAATTTAGCACCAATGGTGTATAAGAAAGAAAACATGAGGCAAGATCTAGATATAATCTATACGGGTCGCACACTTCAAATAATGCTCAGTATTGCGCGACAATGCGCGACAGTGATAGTATGGAACGGATTTACGACTTGAAATAAACAAACCTGGCGGATTTTCTAAAATTACAAAGACAGAAGCGTCTGCCTACCAAAGCGATCGGCGAAATAAAGAAATTTAGATTTTTGCAGCAAAACTGTCTCAAAACTGAAAAATACGAAGGGCGTCATGATCTTGAGAATATTTTAAAGAATCTTAGCGAAAATTTTTGAATAGCAAAATTCAGCCGCCACAAATAAATGATAGATTCAAAGAGGTGTTAACAAAAGCTTGACTTGGTGTGAAACTCAAAATCTTTGACGTTAAATTTCTCAAAACAAGGTACTGAGCAGATAGAACTTTGTAATTCTGAGAGGATGTGTCGTTGGGAAAGACACGATAACCCTAGCTAAAAACGGGATGGTGCACAGTGGCGACCAACAATGGTGTATTTGTAGTATATCTGTATTTGTTTCTGTATGTGCGTATCTGTATACCTGTGTATGGATGTATTTGCGTCAGCATTTATGTATGTATGATATATGTTGCACCATTGTTGACCAAATTTCCTCAAGAAGGTCAATTTAAGCGAGATTTCATTTGTATTTTCATCTTTCTGTTTTTCTTTCCCTGACTGAGTTAGGAACAGCCCACTCCCAGTGATAAGGCCGAGGGAACGGTAAGTAGGTCAATGATTTTGTCTTTAACATAAACAGTGTTTCACGTCATCATTTTCGTTTCATCGTTCCGTTGAAAGTGTCTTCAGAGCGCCACCATGGATATATATTTGACTTGAGACGCGGGCTACTTCTATCCCTTCTGTCATCAGGGCCAACCCGTAAAGAATGGGATGCCACATCCCAGAAGACAGTTGGAGATATTCGATTAATTTTTTAAAACTTCCTTGGAAAGCCTAAACAGATGGGTCGCGGAGAAAGTTAAGGATAGTAAAAAGTACAGCTGAGAGCATCTGAGCAGAGGAATAAATGGCGAACCATGACAGAAGATGTATGTTGCAGATTCGGCACTTGATGGTGATGGTGAAGGTTGTCACAACGGTGGAAAGGTGAACAAGATAACATTATTTCTTAAGTAGGCAGAGATGATTAAGCTACCTAAAGAATCATTTCCATACACCAATATGGAATTTCACTTGCCAGGTACACGTACATGACTAAAAACATAAGTTTCTACGACACAAGCTATCGAGATACATAGCATTGTAAATTGACTTGACTTGACCTCACCGACTATTTTTGCCGATATCTCGCTTCGAGGATTCCTGGTAAGTTCTTGATTTCTTCAGACCGGTTTACTTGTAAACAGCACTGCTTTGGTGCATTGCACTTTGATTTGGCAAAAGCGAAAATTTGTTAACATAATTAGCTGTACTTTAAATGTTATATTCATCACTTTGAAATGTTGTTTGTTTTGAATGAAACGCTGGGAATTATTCTACACTATTAAAAATCAATAAATAAGATTTCTGAACTGAAATACAATGGTCTGCACCTCTGTTAGTATACTTCAGTTACCCTGATGTAGGGCTTACCATGTTAATAAAGCCCCTTATATATGAGGATGTCATAGTCACTCCATGCCGGGGTGACCAAGGCACCCCC
>NW_004797343.1:1425880-1428188 GCF_000002075.1 Aplysia californica
GGGGGGGGGGCAATCTAAAATGTCTTTTTGAAACATTTAACAAATCAGGCTTTAAGTGGATGCTACGATCGCGAAAAAATAATGAATGCTAATTCATTTTTTGCTTTGATGATGATGATGATGATCATGATGATGATGATGATGATGATGATGATGATGATGATGATGATGATGATGATGATGATGATGATGATGATGATGATCTCACTTGTTACTTTTTTTTTTTACAGCTTGCAGACTGCACGTTGCATTCCATGGGTGTAACATGGGCAGGTAATTCCCTTGCTTCAGTTTTTCCCTCACCTTTAAAGAGGGCTAATCTTAAAGATGCTTGCCATGTCCAGATGTCGACAGGTGTGTCTGTAGTTGTTTTTTCATTATTTTTGTTTTAAATTAACGCGTAATCCTTGAACTACCGACGTGAGAGTTGTAGTGGCGAGACCCCTTTTTGGGAAACACAAAAGATATACGTTCGATTCAAACTTGGGGAGTGGGTGATAGGCAGGTGCTCTGGTGTGGTTTGCTTCTTCTTTCCTATCAAACATATATCGTCCTTATCTCCCCTCCTTCTTTTTATGTTTGTTACTCTCTTGTAACACCTCTAATTTTCTGGCGCTCATATGGCCTTATGCAGTTGCGAGCGCCAAAACACCTCTGCTAAAACTAAAACGCTTTATTGTTATTAATCGTATCAAAGCTGTCCTTCTCAGGTTGTGCGGTTGGTTGAAGCATGCCACTTGTTTGGGTTACCTTGGAAACACATGTGCCACTTTTCTCTAAAGATTTATTGCTCCATTCCAGTAAAGTGTAAATATAGTAGGCCAATGACTTTCAGTTGATGTTAATGCACCGACCATCCCTTTCATTGAAAGGGGGCCCATCTACTATATTATTATATTTGTGAACGTTCGTCACTTTGGCCGCCTAAAACTTCCGAACCACTTAACTTTCGAATTTGACTAAATTAATAGTGGTTCAGAATCAATTAAACGGTGCACAGTTTTATTGAGAAGCCTGAAGTCACTGTAGTTTAAATTTCAGTTTTTCATTATTAGTTTCGTTTAAATCTAATCTTGGAAAAGTCCGTCTTTCTATGTTGCCATTGTAAACAAGTGAGGTTTCCGTTCACTAGCCGTGCGCACTGTTCCACACCTTTGAAAGTATGGAGTGTACAACCAAGAAAGCGGAGTAGAGAGAGAATCAATCTATACATCTATTATATATTTGGCAACTTGGAAATACATTATATGTGTCACTTTTCTCTCAAGATTTATTGCTCCATTCCAGTAGAGTGCAAATATAGTAGGTCAATGACGTTCTGTTGATGTTAATGCACCGATCATTCCTTTCATCGAAAGGGGGCCTTGCTAGTAAAAATATAATTTAAATTGTTGAGCGGTGATATGCGCTATACAGTTAATGCTATCTATTATTATTATTATTATTATTATTATTTTAAAATCACTGAAGGGTGATAATTGGGTATTCTTAACTTAACCCAGCAAGTTCAAGTGGCTGAGGGGAAAAGAAAACGACAAAATAAGTTCGAGAGTCTTCAGGGGAGGGCAAAGTTTTGTAAAGACAAAAGTAGTCTCTGCAAGATCCGCACACTTTCCCTTTCGTTGTGGGGTTGAGAGTATTGGCATATTGGGCCGTCGGTGGAGAGGGGACGACGACGTTACTAAACTACCAAAAACCAAACGAAAAAGTAGCTCATGATGAATTATTTTTATCTCTTTAAACTGAGAGCTCAAAGTCTTGCCTAAGCACTCAGTTCTCCAGCCTGGTAGTGAATGGTTTAAACAGTTCTGTTTTTGTTCACAAACAGGCGTCTTTTCGAGTAAAACATGCTAAATTGTAATTTGACGAAACTGGTTGACGCCAATGACGACGACGATAACAACGACAACGACGACAATGATGATGATGATGATGATGATGATGATGATGATGGTGGTGGTGATGATGATGATGATGATGATGATGATGATGATGATGATGATGATGATGATGATTCTACAAGTCTCAACCCTTTTTTTTTACTTTCTAGGTTTTTATTTGTGTTTTGCCTTCATCCTACAGCTGCTGGAATTTGATCAGTCTGCCTTCACGCGGGACGATGCGTACATGAATACAGTTGGCTACATCTACATACCCACCGGTTGTGAAGACAGGGTTAAAGGTCTCTGTACACTTGCTTCCTTTTTTTGGTGGCGGTGATGTGTGTGTGTGTGTGTAGTGTGGCACACAAACACACACACACACACACACACACACACACACACACACACACACACACAGACACACA
>NW_004797343.1:1428288-1429635 GCF_000002075.1 Aplysia californica
CCCCCCGCCTCATTGCCCCCATTTACACGATCAATCTGAGCCCCCACTCCGATCCTTATGAACTCTAAAATATTGATCATACACCACCCCTCCCTCACATTTCAATGCAAGCTTAGAGAATTTCACCCAAGACCGTCTTGGTGTCTCCACGTGAGTCTCGAGAACTACTCATCCGTCTCTCGTTCTTGCCCTCAGCGCTCCATGTCCCAGGGTGGCCACACGAGGCTCCTGTTTGTTTACCTGGGTCCCGTCACTTCACAAGCTCTAGTACTATATTTAACCTCTTTCCTGAAAACCAGTTTTATTTTTGGCGTCAACGGCCTACTAGTTAGGCTACCAGACTTGTAAGATTGCGGGTTCCGGGGTTCGAGTCTCAGCTCGGTGTCCCTGGTAAAGGCACTTCACACGAATTTCCCACTAGGCTCAATCTTTTCGGAGACAGACGTTAAACATGTTCGTTCCGCCTCTTAAATAACCTTAAAGTGGTGATAGAGGCGTTAAACCTGCACCAGTTCACCATTTTTCCCATGTATATTTCCCTTTTTTTCTACAGCCTTCCGGTCCGGTCCACAAATGAAAGCGGTTCACGATATGATTCATCGCCTCATTGGAAAATAACGTCACACTCATCTCTGACGTTGGAAGGAAAATCCAGAAAATCCAGTTAACTTTTAAGGATGTGTGCTGACTTCACACAGAAATACAATTTTCACCTACAAAAGACAAGTTAATCAGAGAAATATACATTGTTGTGAAATTATTTTTAATGAAATTTTTAATCTCCGTGTTTCAAAGGATGATATAGAAATAGCTGGGGCCCCTTTCGATGAAAGGAATGATCGATGCATTAACATCAGCCGAAAGTCATTGGCCTACAATATTTACACTCTACTGGAATGGACCAATAAATCTGGAGAGCAGGAAAAAATTAGAAGGTTTAGATCTAGATCTATACTCTCAAAACAGTGCGCACGGTTAAGGAACGGAAACCTCAGTGAAGAACTTTCACAAAAATAATATGTATAGATAATATGCCATTTAGAAAATCACGCCAAAAATATATTTTTTAAAAGAAAAATGAGGAAAAAAAGATTTGTCTGATTTGTCTATACAAGTTAATTCACCTCCAGCTTTCGAAATGAAATGGTGTGGAAGAACTCTATGACTATCCTGGGCACAGAAAAAATAGAATGAAGACATACTAAGAATAGAAATACCAGCTGGTCCCCCAGAACGTAATGAAACTGAAGAGGAACTTCTTTGGGTATATCAAACGCCACGAGTATAATATACATGTAATATAATTCTGAAAATAAAGTTAGAAGGTTAGAGAGGAGTGGGGGGAGG
>NW_004797343.1:1431105-1433336 GCF_000002075.1 Aplysia californica
CCCAGTGATATGAAGTCAAGAACATCATTGTTCACCAACCATATTTCTTCAACGCTCCCACCCACCCACACAATCTAGATCACATTCGTGATGCTGGCTACTTTGACTCAGCCTCTCAAGGCCACTCCAGACAGAGAGGGATACATGCATTCGAACAGACAGATCGAAACACTCGATAAGAAAATAACATTTTCACTAACAATCAAAACACTTGCATCCCAGTTCCTTCACACAGTGGAACTATTATGCAATATATGTGAGGCAGCGTGGTGGAATCAAACTTGCATTTTTCCGCAGGTTTGTGAATTTTTATCAAATTTGTGTTTTATGGCTCAACACCTTTCATGCCCATTATATAACTAACTGCTGTGTGGATTTTTCCGAAAAACGTTGATTAAAGGCACAAAAAATGAAAACTTTCCGTTACTACGGACTCTTAAGTTAAGGAAATAACTAATCTTTGGCGGCCATTTTCTGGCTAATTTCACCTTTGAAAAAAGGTTTCCCCACCTCCTTCATTCGCAAATATCTCGACTTGTATTAAAGATGAATGGATATTTTTTCACCCAAATAATGACAAGTAAACAAGCTTTAATATGATACCAATAACTCTACATGCCCAAAGATTGACGAGAGCCTGATTCCACCACGCTGCCTCACATATTGATAATCATTCTAAATCCTCCAAAATTGTGAATAATATTATGTGATAATTGAAGTGCCTGCCAGGTCGTGAAAACAAAAATGAAGAAAAGAATTTGAAATGCGCGAATTGCCTATGTATTTTTAAAACGCTAAAACAATTTAGAATTAAAAGATCATCCGTCATTTTGGATACCAAATTTTTTTAAATACGTATGCATAACAGCATAGTTTTGATGGTATTGATATTAGATTTGGCTCAGCGATATTAGGGAAAATGAACTCAGGAATTCAAAGAAGATTTAGAAAGCTGTCAAATGAAATGTCGACAAACATTTTAGCAATAAAATTCAATTTTTATTACAGGTGATTACCTGTATTAGGTCCTGGAAAATGTTGGATTTGAAGATTTAACACCCCCATAAAAAGAGGAAGATGGAGATATTTAATTTGGTATCTTATTTGAGAATGCCATGGACAAGACTGCTTTACCAGATATGATATTGGAGACCAATAAATTATAGAGACGTAAGAAGAGATACACCAACTGGCACTTATAGGATTTTGATCAGTGATGAGGCAATCACCTAGGGCCTAGATGTATCAAAGCTAATTTTTTTTTAAATACTTGTACATAATAGCAACGTTTCGACAGTACTGATATCATAATTTGGATCTGCGATAGGAAAAACAAACTGAGAGTCCAACGAAGATTTATAAATCTGTCAAGCAAAATATCGACAAAGATGCTAACAATAAAAATTTAATGAATTTATTACACCCCAATAAAAAGGGGGAAGATGAAGATATTTGGCATCTTATTTGACAATGTCATGGACAAGACTGCTTTAACGGGCATGGTATTGGAGACCAACACATTATAGAGACGTAAGAAGAGATACACAAACTGGCACTTATAGGATTTTGATCAGTGATGAGGCAATCACCCAGGGCCTAGATGTGTCAAAGCTAAAGGATGTGTCGAACGGACTGACACTTCTAAGTAAGTAAATTTATTTAATAAGTAAGTAAGTAAGTAAGTAAGTAAGTAAGTAAGTAAGTAAGTAAGTAAATAAGTAAGTAAGTAAGTAAATAAGTAAATAAGTAAGTGAGTAAGTGAGTAATTACGTAAGCAAGCAAGTCAGCAAGAAAGTAAGTAAGCAAGTCAGTGGCATGATCAGGGTACACACAGTGAGTGTGTCACGCCGACCTGGTGCCGTTTGGGTGGACACATGTCTGTGCTGATGACACATTGCGCCCTTGTGTGACGCTTGGACTACGCCCCTTCCGGTGTCTCGTGTTCTGAGTGTGACGCCAGCCATTGGTGCTGCTGTTGCTGCTATTGCAGTACACAGAATAGGAAAAAGACAGAGGTCACTTCTCGGGTTTTCATCACGCTGAAGTGTAACTTTGTGATAAAGTAAAGTTGTTCCCGCATCCGATCCAGACATTGGGGATTGCTTTGTTAGTGAGACAAATTCCTGGGACTTCGGCATATTGTGGTAGGGTGGCCAGTTCCTGTTCACCCCGCCTTTACTTCTCCAACTCGAAGTCAGGTACCCATTACTGCTGGGTGGGCAGGAGGGGGG
>NW_004797343.1:1433612-1439919 GCF_000002075.1 Aplysia californica
ATGATGATGATGATGATGATGATGATGATGATGATGATGATGATGATGATGATAAAACAAAAAAGTATTATTGTTCTGTCCACACCTTTCATTAGTTTCAACTGTTGCTAGATGTTTTGATCAATAAACTATTGTTCCATCAATGTAACGATGTTTGTCATTTTTAGAGTTTTCTTATAATGCTTGTAGTTCCTGATAGGGGGCTTTTGTGGTCGAGAGGTCCAACAGGTTCCAGGTTTGAATCAGGATAGCGACGGATAATTTTCTTCTCTAAAATTGCCTCCTTTTACCTCCTTTTCTGCTCTCTAACAATGTTCTGTCGCTTTCTTTTGTCTCCATTTACTGCCAACACCCCCTCGCCTCCTTTGCCCCCTTCTCTAGGCTCCCTGCTTTTTCTACATCCTTTCTACTGCTACTCCTTGTCTCTTTCTCACTGCTATCTTTCAGCCACACCCCTGACCTTATGGTAGTTAGAAGCCCCGTGTGCAATTTTCGAACGTTAAAGATCCCTTGGTGATCCAAAATCAATAAGAGTAGGCTTCGGCCGCCACTCAGGCAAAATTCAAAATTTCCTACCAAACTAAAAACGTTTAAGGTGTCCTGGGCGCTCATACGACCTTATGCCGTTGCGAGTGCCGTAAAACACTTACCAACAAAAAAAAAGTTCCTGAGGATAGTGACTGGCGTCTGTGATGTAGCTGTCAGGAACTTCATAGTCGCACGCTCAAAACATGAGTTAGAATTATGAATGGGCAGAATTTTTTTTATTGAGTATAGTCTTTCGTCTGGGACGTTGTATCCAGCTCAGACCGGGCTGGTTCTAAGAGAGGCGTGGTCAAAACAGCCTGGCTCCTAAATGATCTAAATTTCTTTGGAAAGGGGCGTAAAATATAATATACAATAATGATAACTTCATGAGAATTGTGTTACTTTCCCTGAGTATTACTGTTCCAAATTAGTCATGACGTGGAGTTTTGTGGGTAGTTCACGTGTTTTCTGGTGTGGTTTCCTCCTTCTTGCTTATCAAACATCAGATTGTACCACCCGTATCCCCCCCCCCTCCCTTTTTCCTTTTTTTCAATGTTACTCTTTAGTAACACTTCTAATCTTCTGCACTCATATATTTGTATTGCAAGAGCTATAAAACGATCAATCTCTCGTGGAGTATCAAAGACATTTGTATTATTGGAAGGTTTTTATAGCTTAAATCCGCTATAGGATACCGATCCGTGAGGAAAAATATCCCCAACATGCAGGACAGGTAAAATTCAGACTGTTTGACAACTGAAATCCTCTAATTGTGCGCACTGGACACATCCATTGCGAATTGCGCCACAACGGATAATAATAATAATAATAATAATAATAATAATAATAATAATAATAATAATAATAATAATAAGAGCATTTGTATTCCGCCTTTCCCCACAGCATGGGCCCAAGGCGTACATAGGAGATTAAAAACGCATTCATACTAACACTACACCATACAAATTCCTCATGTGCGCACTTTTTGACAGCAACATTCTTTCAGACAATAAAAAATGCTCATACAAAAAGGCAAAGGTACTGTCCATTAATTAAAATATTTCTTAAATAGATATGTTTTGAGTCCCCTTTTGAAAGTATCAAGTTTTATTTCGCTCCTCAAATCATGAGGGAGAGTGTTCCAAACTGTTGGCCCAGAAAAAGAAAAAGCTCTCTCCCCATCATTTCTTCAGTGACACACGAGGTGTTGAAATTAGTCTAGAGCCACTGGATCTTAGTTCGCGTGATGGTGTGTATGGTACAATGAGTTCTTGAATGTATGTGGGAGACGGGTTAGTTTGACCTTTAAAGCATAGTAGGGCTAACTTATATTCAATTCTCGCTTTCAATGGAAGCCAGTGGAGCTCTTTAAGTAGGGGAGTCACATGATGGCGTTTTGATTGCTTTAATACTAGCCTGGCAGCATTGTTTTGAATGCGTACCTTTGCCAATGATGAGACATTCTACTTCAAGAGCATTTGTTTTTGAGCTGGTTGAGCATGGCATGATTTCTGTTTTGTCATCATTTCATTTCAATTTATTTTCAGTCATCCATGCTTTTACAGATTCAAAACATTCTGAGGTGTCTTTTAACAGAGCTTGAATTTTGTTGGGTTTGCAGACTTATAAAGTTGTGTGTCATCTGCGTACATATGGTAGGGCATGGAATGGTGTCTGATGGTACGACCAAGAGGTAAGGTGTACATAGTGTACTCAAATACATGTTGGCACGTGTCGTCTGTCTCTTTTCACACTTCTGAGCCGAGCCCCGCGGTTTTATGCGCTGTTATGTGAGTATACTTTATGTCTTGCATTTACGGGGGATAGTTCTGCCTCTGTATCATCTCACCGAGACCCCCCCCCCCCGGGGCTTCTTGTCTTTAGGTTGAGTCCCCAAGTTGCCTGTAGATTCCTGTGAATATTGGATAAGTACTGATTGTAACCCCCCCCCCCCCCCCCCGCCCCAAAACACTCAGAACCAATACTTAAGTTCAAATCCCTGATATAAAAGCTTATTTATTTATCGAGCATCTCCATTCCTGTACTGAAATGTTGTATTGTCCCTCATCTGAACTGTTTGAACAGAGAGGTAAAACATTTAGAATCAAAGTTACAATGTCTATGCAATTAGTGGCCCGAAAAGAGCAGGCGTCGTAGTGTAGTGTAACGCTTTTGAGCGCGATGCTTTTGACGCCATTGAAAAGTTATATCATTTTAAAAAAGAAACACAACTAAACCAATCAATAAATTATTATAATTTTGAAAAACAACAAATTAAATAACCCCAATAAGAATGAGAACAAAATATTTATCACTAAAAGAAACAGCAACTGAGGAGAAACCTGAGCAGGACCAGTTTGGGTTATGTTTTCAAAAGGCACAAAATAAATGAGTATAAAAATGTTCCACTTTCGATTAAGCAACACAAGAACATCAAAATGTTGATAGCTCTACTCGTTTGAGATTTTAAAACAGTTATATAGTTTGCGAAGTCAGCAATGGCCGTCAATCTAAAACCTGGCGGGGTTCGTCCTTAGCAGGGGTCTTAAATTCCAATAACCGGGGGCTGCTGGAGTGAGGGTCTAGGGGAGCCTGAGCCACATCTATTAATACTCCATTTAAAGAGATTCTGAGTATTTAAGAAATAAAAAGTACAATTTATCTAATGTTTTCTTTCTGTTTGTATACCACTTCAGAAAATGAATGGTTCTTCGATCAGGACAAAATCTTTTTGGCAAAAAGATGCGTGTGAGGAAAATGTGCAGACCGCCCTAACACAACATTGTGATGTGAAGTAGGCGCTGTACAATGTCGTCCTGTGGTCCTCACTTTTCCACCTGGCCACTGGATTTAGCCATCTCTTAGCAACAGAAGTGATCAAAGTAGTCAGTGGCGTGATATACAAGTTGATTGTGGAATTTACCTTTTATAAAATTCTGCTTTTAAAAAACATTAGGTAGGTTACTGTTCCGGGTGGCGAAAGGTGGCTGATTAATTTTTTTTCTCCATATTTTTGCTCTTTTAAATTAACTGAATTGTGTAGGTGGAGCGTAAAACATCTACCTTTTCAGCTCACGACTTTTTAGAAATTCGATGTTTTACTTTTTAGCCTTACGAATCTATCTGTTCAAAACAATTTTCAAAGTATTTTACTCAAAATTTTCTAACTGAGTTGTGTTAAACGCGGAAAAAAACTTGCTGAATGCCACAGTTTTAGTTCACTTCAAATGAAGTTTTGTAACAATGTCTCAAAAAGTGCTGCTGACTTCATCATTCTTTTGTAAGCTGTTGAAGCAATTTGTCCCTCTGTCCGGTGCGGCTCTCAAGGTCAGCGGCGTGAGACGTCTGGCTGCAGGAGTGGACGTTTAACTCTTTAAGGGCGAGACAGACATATTTCACATATTATGTGTCACCACACGTTGGAATCAGGCACCCTTCGGTTTTTGGGCATGTGGGGTTATTGGTGTCATCATAAAGGTTCTTAATTAAGGAAATAAATGTATCTTGAATAGAAGTCGAGATATTTGTGATTTAAAGGGGGGGGGGGGGGGGTGATTTCAGAGGTAGGTTGGAGGTGTGAGGGTCACCAAAGTCTGGTGATTTCCATACCTTTACATTCCTTGGAAACTCAAACTTTACATTTTTGTGTGCCTTTGATCAACACTTTTCAGTAAAAATCCAACTAGCAATTAATTTTTAAATGTGCATAAAATGTATTGAACCCAAAAACAATAAAAACCATTTTTTTAAATGCTAGAAAAGGGCGGAAAAAATACCAATTTCTTTGATTTCATTATATAGATGAGCGTTTTATTTCACCACGATGCCTCACATATGTCAGACAGCAGATTAATGATATTGCTGTGGCACATTTGGACGATCCTATACAAATCAGAAACACTAATGTATGTTTCGTATAATATGTCTTTAAGGATAGAGAAGACACTTTAATTTTATTTTTTTTAAACTAAGAACCTGAGATGAAACATATTTTAATTTGACTTAGATACGTAGTGAGATCTTTTCATGAGTCATTTGATGTAGGCCTGCTTTCTGTGGTTGCTATGGAATCAGCGGTCATCTTGAAATAAGGAATAGGAACTAAATCCCAAACGCTTCTTTCCCCCTCAACCAAGTTTCTCCATATGTGTCTAGAGTATTTGTCTCAAACAAGAAGGGTTTGAGCTATGTTTCAGGGAAAAACTGTATTTAGACTTTTACCAGCATACATAATACTGGTTTCGATGAAAGGAATGATCGGTGCATTAACATTCACTGAAAGTCATTGGCCTACAATAATAGTTACACTCTACTGGAATGGAGCAGTAGATCTTGGGAGGTGCAAAAAATTTGTGGGGTTTGTTTGTTTGTTGTTGTTTTTTTGTGTGTGTTGTTGTTTTTTGCAAAAAATTGCAAATGCTTTTCATGTTTGTAAACGCGGGAAGGTTTCTAGGTTTTTTTTCTAGATTCAGATGGGGCTGAAATTCACTAATCTGTAAACAATGTAAATTTTCCAATTCGACCCCAAATCAGAAGTTTCAAGGGGAGCCTGTATCCTTAAAGAGTTAAGCGCGCCAACCAACTCAAATCGCAGGCTGTAAAATTCCCCGGTCTCCTGAGCAGAAACGAGAGGCGGGAAAAAGATTGTTGTTGTGCTGAGTAAGGCAGCTCAGTTATGGGCATCGCGACGACACCCACCTTCGTCATGTGGCACCCATTATACCCGCTGCCTGGGAACTCGGTTTTGCCCCCCTAAACCCACTAAAACCCACGCGAAACTTGATAGAGGCCGCTGTCTTGCGTGTAACCCAAAGCCCCTGCTCCTGCCCCCAAACCTTGTCAGTAGTTTTAATAAGGTGCCAGACGGAGAGGACTAGGGAGTCCGAAGACTTGCACCAAGGTGTCGAGATACTAAAACATATAACATAGGAAGACCATAACTTACTTACTCTCTCACTTACACCATCAGATACATTGTGTGAAGAGCAGTCGACGCTTGCATGTCCCTGGCCACTTTTTCCAGTCTCGGCACATCCAGGCTCTGCGTAACCCCCTATATACGATCAAAATTGTCCAAAGCAGCCACCCATAGTCAAGGAGTAAAGTGGTTGTCTTAAATAGGACGGTGTCTTTGTCTTGGACAGTGTCAATATAATTATAATATTAAAAAAACCCCAAAGGATGAGTGGGAAGTGGTCGTTTGTACGGGTGATTTTTTGGGACGGTGTCCGTTAGAGCAGGTATTAAAACTCAATCGGTCTGGGGACCCAAATCAAATTGTGCTTACAGTCGACAGCCAGACTTGATAAACACACGATGGGCGTCAACCCTTTTCAAACAATGATTTGAAGTAAAACAAACACAAGTTGAAATGATAACAAATCAAGACATAGTAATTTTCGTTCTTTGTCCGGTTTGCCCGAGCTGGATTCTTAGCATCGTTTCTTGGCAACGAGCTTGTTTATGCTGGGAGTTATAGAAAAATGAAGTGTCGGCCATGACACTGAGCGGTATAGGAAGACCAAGTCTAAGCGTAATACATATTATTGAACACAAATCGTTATTTTCGCTTTTTCAAAAGGTATAGAGTTGTGGTGCGCGCTGGGGGTCAGCTTGTTCATAAGCGACGTTTGGTTACAAAAGGATGACAATAATAACAGTCATCATTATCATCATCATCATCATCATCACCATCTTAATCGTCATCTTAATCATCAACATCATACTTATCATCATCATCATCATCATCATCATCATCATCATCATCATCATCATCATC
>NW_004797343.1:1442133-1443626 GCF_000002075.1 Aplysia californica
CCACATACACACACACACGCACACACACAATCACACGATCACGCTACTGCCGCAGCCCTTCATCTCAAGAGGTCGAGAAGACCTAGCTCGCTTCGAAGCCAACCGGCCCAGCACGTTTCAACAGAGGTAGGAAAATGTGGAAATCAAAGAAATACAGGAGACGGAAACGAAAAAAGAAATTGCAGAAGAAATAAGAAAAATGGAACCCAAAAAAGAAGCGAAACATTAGCACTGGTTATCTGCCCAAAGGGACTGTCTAAAATGCTAGATAGAAGAAAGGGCAGGAGTACTTCCTGTCATACGCGCAATTTCAGGAGCCGTAGAAAGGCGCCAATATGCGGGCAATCGGTCTGCTGACTTTGACATATGTTCTGCACTTGGTTCACCCACAGATCTGTCAGAAACTTTAGGTTGCAGGGTTTAGGGATTGAGGGAAAAACGAAAAACAATATAAACCAAAACAAAAATCGTTTTAAGTCTTAGTACACGGAAGGTTATTCCCCATCACTTTGAAGACAAATTGTGTCATCCAATTTTTCAACGCCACAAACGTCCCTGTAACTCCACTGTTATTTAACCTTTTGCACGAAAGAAACACCAAACTGAGTAGAAATGTATTACTCATGCCGTTGGTTCGAGCGCCAGCTTGGTCTCACCTTGTATCCTTGGGAAAGGCACTTTACACGAATTTCCCATTGGGCTAGGTCCTTCCGGAGATGGACTTTAAAATCGTAGGTTTAGCCTCTTAAGAGACCTTTTTGATGACATGGGCGTTAACCCTATCCCACGTTATCAATTTATTTACAATAAAAGGTCAGTTTCAGTAGAAGCAGAACCGATTAAAATTTGCTGGGACGTAATTTTTAATAATGACTGAAAGCAACAGAACTATGTCGGGCGCCAGCTAAACTCGCTCGTCTTAAACTAAAAGTTAAATATAGGTGCTTCTAATTTCTCCTTTGTTTGGACCTATGCTGGCTGCATGTTCTGCGTATAATTCGGAAAAGGCGGGGGGGGGATTCAACACTGTTTTCTGGGTCAACCCAGTCTGAAAGGGATACAACGTCTCAGTAGAAAGACAAAGATGCTCGATAAAAATTCCATCCATACTCGAATCGAACTTACGTCTCCCATGTGCGATGAAGAATTAGTGTCAAGCCGCTACATTACAGGAACATTGTGGTTTTAAGGGATGGACTAGGAGAAGAAATGAACAAACTTAGAGCTGCACCCGTTTAAAACACAGCATCCTTGGACTGAGCACATACATTCTCCTGAAAGCGTGTGGGTGGCTGTGGCTCTGGTGTGGTGTTGCTTTTCTGTTTTACCAAACATCCCTTCTCTCGTTTGTATGCAACTTTCTAGATATATCTAGAAACACCTCTAGTCATCGGCACTTAACTGACCCCATAGTGCTGTAACTGCCGCAAAACTATTTCAAAATCTAAACTAGATACAGAAAACGTGGGTTGTCACCTCATATATTGTATAGT
>NW_004797343.1:1445170-1454157 GCF_000002075.1 Aplysia californica
ACACACACACACACAAACGTCTCCAAATAAAACACAACAAAAAGCTCTCTTTCCTTGGCCCTGAACCAACATTATTATTATTTTAACTTGGTAACTCTGTGTCAAATCATAGGGCGCATATAAAGAATGAATTAATCTAAGAGCGCACACAACGTCTTCCCATAAAAATTATAATGTTCGTGGCGCCGTCGGTAAAAAAGAAGTTCTTAATTAAACGTATCTATTGACTAGATTTCAGATGGACTGGTGGCCTGCTACCCCTCGTGAAAGTTTGATGTGATGGAACAGAGGGTGTCTGGAGCCTGTTCGTATCTTCCAAATAATTGGACGTTAGTATTGGTCTCACAATATAGTGGAATCAGACGCTCGTCAGTTTTTGGGCATGTAGGGTAATCGGTATCATCTTAAAGCTGGTTCATTTTTCTTTCTGACTATCGATGAAATCATACAGATCTATCATGAATAGAAGTGGAGATACTTGTGATCGAAGGAGGGGGGGGGGGTCGCCTAGTTTCAGAGGTAAAAGTAGCTAAAAAAGCAACAGCAAAATTTTCGTGACTTCATGGCTTGGAGACTGAAAATTTACATTTTTTGTGCTTTTGAAAAATGCTTTTCAGTAAAATCCAATTTGAAATGTTTTTTTAAAGGACATAAAAGGTGTTGAAGCAAAAGCAAAAAAATGGAGAAAAAAAATTGGCCAGCGGGCGGAAAAAAATCAATCTCTTTGATTTCAGTATTTTGACTAGCGCCTCATTTCTCCAAGATGCCTAACATTAAGATTTGCATACAGAATGATTTCCAGTCCAGCATTAACAGCAAAATTTAGATACCATTGGTAGTCAGTGTTTTTTGCTTCTCAGTTGAGCCAAATTAGATTATCTGAATTTAGGATATGGACTGCTTCGACCTGACCAGTCAAGGCCAAATCTGGTTGTAAATTCTGTTTCCAAGTTACCCGTAAGATTTCGCAAATTAATATATTCTCTCGTCTCACCTCAACATTTTTCTGCAGGGACATTCTTATGTCTTAGCGTACTGACTTCAGTTCAGATTTTTACGTGTTTGTCTGTCGACTTAGGTTTCGATATACAGAAATATTCAGCCCTGAATCGCCATAAATATGGGCGTTTAACACGTAATAGAAATCGACACAAATACACACACACACACACACACACACACAGAGAGAGAGAGAGAGAGAGAGAGAGAGAGAGAGAGAGAGAGAGAGAGAGAGGCCCGCACACACACTTTAGGGGACCTATCTTAAAGAGAAGAGAGGTATCCGTTACCCCCCCCCCCCCCCCACACACTTATTAGAACATCAAGGATACTCATTCTGGTCATCCAACAATGCTTGAAGGCGTTCTGTTTTTGGGCACTTTGGATTGAAAGAAGCAAAACTTCGTTATTCAAGTGTTTTTTTTTCAATTCATGGGAGAGAGGGGGGGGGGTGTTTGTTTTGTCGGTAAAAAAATATATATCTAGAAATATAAAAAGGCAGGCAACAAAATGTGTACCATGCAAGGCCGTGTTTCTGAATTGTGCATGATGGCTCAAAATGTACCCCAACATTGCCCCTGGTCTGCTGCTGAGCGGACAGATATTATGAGTACTTATGTCCTTATTGAGGCAACTCTCACTTCATACAGGAGGGACACATCCGGGTCTCAAATTAAACCCCACTCCTATTTCCGGGGGAACTTTTCTGAAAATGTTTTCATCGTAAAAGCTATCATCTCTGAATAAAAAGAAAGGAAAGAAATGAGCGAGTATGTTCTCGCAATGGTTTCTATAACATTTGCCCCAAAACAAAACCCATACATTACTGGGGCACCCCTCCCCCACCCTCCCTAAACAGAATCCATATATTATAGGACACACACAGCCCCACCCACGCTCGCCCAAACTCTCCTTTTTTTAAAAACAGTAACAAACAAGCAAAAACAAAAACAACACAATCCTATGCTGACTAACGGTATTTTTGTTTCCCCATATCAGGGGTGTGAGAGAGTTAAGGATAGGTTGACCAGATGTATTTAGGCACCTGGTAGAAACAGCCGGTGATCTAAGGAGTGTATCTGCACGAGGAAAAAAAATTGTCTAATGAATCGTTGAAGAAAACGCCCTTATCCTGAACTTTGAGAAAGGGGACACTTTTATTTCTTTTACAAAGACTACCGTGGGAAAACTTTCTCATTTGCGCCAATTAAACTGGTTCAATCTTTCAGATACCATGCAACTAAATGTAAATAATTAATTCGATAACTTAGAATGAAACTTAACTCACTCAGTGCCACGGATGAGAATACTCCCGAAACCTGGGCCCCGTTCACATGCAAGCGACGAGTGTTCTCGCATTAAGCCTCGCTATTGTTATAGAAAGAACTGCTCTATCTAATCTCTAAGCCATACCAATTTATTTGAACTAATCGTGATGCATTTTGGAAATGTCAAGGAGACATTTTTTGTTCTCGAACAGCCATTGAGCTCGCTAGTTTTGACTTGTTTTCTTGGGTATACCTAATTTCATGTTGCCATAACAAAACTGCCCAGTATATTATGAGGGGAGTTAAATTCCCTGTTGGAGCGTTCAGCATTGAAGGAGGTAACTACTCCGCTCGCCCTGGGACGAGGGGATGCAATATTTTGGGTAAATTGTTCCTTCTCGACTCGGGGTTCGAGGATCCTGTATCGAAATCTCCTTAAAAAGGTCCAGGAACAACATAACATGTCTATCACAGACGCTACACACCTAGCACAGGACCGAAACGTGCACCTCCCCTCGACATCCTAAGGATACCAGAGGAAGGAAAAGGTAAAAAGTAAAAAGTATGATTATGCTGATTTCAATTATTGTTTTAAAAAAGGCTGCACAAGTTAAAATCATTTGATTATGTTTATTGTTACGTTGACTGTGTGTGTTCTAGGTTCGAATACCCTGACCAATGTTCAAGGCACTTTGAAGGAAATATGGGCCAACCCTAGGAAAATAGAGACCAAAAACTCTATAGGGGCCTGGAGACCAGAGAGCGAACTGCAACCTTCGTACTAGAGACTGGAAAGTCCAATTTAGAGATGAACGAGAAGATTATTGTTTCGAATACCTGTAGAACTAACGTCAATCAAAGTGGCGATCCCTAAAAATGTTTTGCTTGATAGCAATTTGATAAGCTTGCTAACATTTAAACAGGAAACGTAATGCTATCCTGAACCGATTTAGTTGTAAATAACCGTCCACTCTACAGTAGAAGGAATTGTACATTAATAAATTATTGTATGTTTCTATCTCCATAATTATTTTCATGCGTGTTAATTATTTATGACATAATTAATAATATTTTTATTATTATCTCGAAATTTAGTTTTTCTTCAGTCTATCATTCCATTGCAATACAAAAGTGGGGGCGGGGAGGGTGTATTATTATGTTATTTTTCTGGGCGATGAGGACTGCAAACTTTCTCACTCTCCCGTTCTCTCTCTCTCTCTCTCTCTCTCTCTCTCTCTCTCTCTCTCTCTCTCTCTCTCTCTCTCTCTATCTATCTATCTATCTATCTATCTATCTCTCTCCCACTCTCTCTCCCTCCCCCCTCTCTCTCTCTTTCTCTCTCTCTTTCTCTCTCTCTCCAACTCTCTCTCTCCCTCTCCCTCTCCCCTCTCTCTCTCTTTCTCTCTCTCTCCCTCTCTCTCTTTCTCTCTCTCTTTCCCTCTCTCTCTCTCTCTCTCTCTCTCTTTCTCTCTCTCTGTCTCTCTCTCTCTCCGACTCTCTCTGTGTATGTCTGTATGTCTCTGTGTGTATGTGTATGTCTGCGTGTATGTTTGTGTATATGTTTATGTGTGTGTGTATGTGTGTGTGTGTGTACGTGTGTACGTGTGTTTATATATGTGTGTGTATGTGTGTGTGTATGTGTGTGTGTATGTGTGTGCGTATTCACCCTATTTCTCCAAAGATGAAGTCATTGACTGTTTCTCGAGTGTCGCCAAAACTCGCAAGTTTCAAATTCGAATCTGAGTTGGGCTCAATGTGTTCGACAAACTGAGATTATTAATTTCCACTCGCTTGCCATATGTTGGAGCAACAAGCAATAAGTTGTGTCTTTGACGACTGCTGAGAATTTGTTGAAGTCTGAACTGTAAGGTCGTGGGTTCAAATCCCGTCAGTGGCCTGACCCTCAGTCCCTCGGAAGGGCACTTTATACACATTTTCTTCACTTCACCCAAATAGGATTGGGTACCCGGCTATGCACAGCAAAATGTGTCGTTAGTTTGTTATAGTGTTACAGTGCATGGGAAGCCCTGAATGTGTCTTAGTGTAACAGAGTCTTCTGCAGATATAGATAGTTGTATAATGCATAGGGCCTGCTGTACAGCTTGTATTGAATCTATATATGTGAGGCAGCGTGGTGGAATTAGGCTCTCGTCAAAATAATCAAAGTGAAGAAACTTGCATTTTTCTGCAGGTTTGTGAGTTTTTATCAAATTATTTTTTTTTGCTCAATACCTTTCATGCCCATTAAAAAAACTCTTTTCTGCGTGGATTTTTCTTAAAAACGTTGATTAAAGGCACAAAAAAATGTAAATTTTCAGTTACCACAGACTCTTTAAGCTAAGGAAATAGCTAATCTTTGGTGGCTATTTTCTCACTAATTTTACCTCTGAAAACAGGTGACCCCCACCTCCTTCATTGGCAAATATCTCCACTTGTATTCAAGATAAATGGATATTGTTTTCATTGAAATAAAGAAAAGTGAACAAGCTTTAAGATGACACGAATAACTCTACAAGCCCAAAAATTGACATTAGCCTGATTCCACCACGCTGCCTCACATAGTAGTTAAAATGATATATCAAATGAGGCAGTTCAGAAATAAGCTTTAGTGGGCCACTTTGTAATGTAAAACAAAACTATTTGGAAGGGACAACGTTTTGGGACACTTGAAAAACATCAAGGCCTTGAACACCCTTCTCACATCTGAATGACAGAAGGAAAAAGAGGCAGGGAGATTGCATGAACAACGCACTTGTGATTTTCTTTTTTTGTTTTGTTTTTTTTTTTTGGTCGTTTTTTTAACCCTTCCCATTTCTATCAAATTGGTAATTTTGTATTTAGTAGTTCTACAAAATATGTAGCATTTTGTGTTAATAATTAACTGTTAGTATTAGTGAAAACACACAGGAGAAACGTTATGTACACGTGTATATAAAAAATATGTCATTGAAGTCCTTCCGTGGTACAGCGCACTTGGAGAACTTTTAAAGAATGAACGAATTCAGCAGTTCTACAAAATGTGCAGCATAATGTACAGCATTTTGGATTTTAGTATAAGTGAATACCCACAGGAGAAATGTATGTACCTAAGATATATTAGGTCCTTGAAGTTTTTTCTTAGAAAAACATACTTAGAGAACTTTTAAACGTGAATGACAGGGAAAGACCAGAGCAATAATATACATATTTGGAGAACATAAGATCTGTTACGTAAATGTAGGCAAGAGGACATGACAACCATAATAAAAAGGAGAAGGTGGAGATGAATTGGACATGTTCTGAGAAGAGAACCAGACTCTATTGTGAAGACTGCCCTCCACTGGACACCCAAAGGACGTCGCAAAAGGGGTAGACCCAAAGCGACATGGAGACGCACAGTAGAGACTGAAATTAAGTCCTGGAATCATTCGTGGGGAACGCTGACCAAGATGGCCCAAAACAGACAGAGCTGGAGATCCTCTGTTGCTGCCCTAAACGCCAGATGGCGTAATGGGTAGTAAGTAAGCAAGTTGGAGAACATAGAAGCAGAGAAATGAATGGCTTGGTGGCAAACTATGATCGCCGATGTCTGTTTCAGACCTGACACTTTGTGGTGATGATGGTGATGATGTCTGTGCTCAGTCACAAATAAGCCAAGAGACAGAAAGGTACACCCCCTCGATGTGACCTACAAATCTGAGACTAGTATGGTGTCAAGTGTTAATGAAAGCTGGCGAGGAAAGAAATATAAACACAGGTGACATTTTGTGGCATACCTACACGCTAACACATTCTTGTTCTCTCTTAATTTCTCCTAGATACCCTCCTCTGCCCCCATCCGCCCCCCGGATCATTTCTGCTCTTTCGCTATCTCTATTTATTGTCTGCGACCACCCACTTTCTCGGCATCTCTCCCTCTCTCTCTCTCTCTCTCTCTCTCTCTCTCTCTCTCTCTCTCTCTCCCTCTCTCTCTCTCTCTCTTTCTCTCTCCCCCTCTCTCCCTCCCTCTTTCTCTCTCTCTCTCTCTCTCTCTCTCTCTCTCTCTCTCTCTCTCTCTCTCTCTCTCTCTGTCTACTTGTCTATCCGTCAGTCTCTCTTCTTTCCACTCTGTCTCTCCCGTTCTTTCTGTCCGTCTGTCTGTCTGTCTGTCTGCCTCCCTGTATATCTGTCTGTCTATCTATCTATCTATCTATCTCTCTCTCTCTCTCTCTCTCTCTCTATCTATCTATCTATCTATCTATCTATCTATCTATCTATCTATCTATCTATCTATCTATCTATCTCTCTCTTTCTCTGTCAAACACACACACACACACACACACACACACACACACACACACACACACACACACACACACACACACACACACACGCACACATAAACACAAAGGCATACACACGCAGCCCCCAACCACTTCCTGCTCCTGTCCCAGTAAACACAACAACAAACGAAATGTCAGCCGTTGCAGCAGGCAGGAACCACTGGCAGCTCTGTGCTTACCTCACGTAACTGGCTTCCTGCAGGGGGCGCTTTACGCTCAAGAACCAACGGGAACAGATCGCTACCTTAGAATTACATTTTTCTTTCTGACCTTTTTGGCCGTTTTGAGTTATCAAGACCGTGAGTTCAGAAACTATGTTCTATAATGCTCTGTCAAAATCGTATGATTATTCGGAGTCGTTATCAAGAGATTCAAAGAATTGCATTTTTAAAATCTTGACATGGTGTGAAACCATAGAGTTATCTCCTTTAAAAATAAAGGGGTTTTTTTTTTGTATATATCTCTTTCTCTATCTATTTAATAATACATTTGTTTGTAAATCTAGTTGTAGAAAGAACGCTGTATTATTGCTATTCAGTAACCTAGATAGTACGCCACGGCGCCCATGTAAAAAAAAAAAGGTTAACAAGGACCAAGCCTCGCCTATCGTCTATGAGGGAGAGAAAACATGCCTTGTCCATTGCTTTAGCTTGAATTCCTTCACACAACTCGCCCACTGAAACATGGCGGACACCGCTGTCAAATGTGGCCATCGCGCAGCAAGGCGAGAGAGGGGCGTACTTTATCTAGTGCCTATAGCGTACATCTATGTGTGAAACTCTAAACGGTTAACATCAAAATCCTCAAAACTAGGTACTGAGCAGATCGGGCTTTGTAATTCTAGGGTAGGGAAATGGACCCAACTCCAAAATTGTCTAAGACCGGTTTACATGTTTTGTCTTTTATCTATCTTCTTTTCTTTTTAGTATTTGATTCTTAACCAAACAAACAGACCGGTTTCCATGTTTTGTCTTTTATCTATCTTCTTTTCTTTTTAGTATTTTATTCTTAACCAAACAAACAGACCGGTTTCCATGTTTTGTCTTTTATCTATTTTTTTTTTCTTTTTAGTATTTGATTCTTAACCAAACAAACAGAAACTCAAAAAGAAACCGGACCTGATGACGTCTCTGATGCAAAATAGAAGCAAAGAGAATGTGTCTAGCTCCAAACGGTTTTTCCTTTTAGATCTGATAAAACTCTCGGACTCACAACCGTAAGGTCGGGGGTTCGAATCCCGTCAGGGGCCCGACGTTGTGTCCTTGGGAAAGGCGCTTTACACGAATTTTCCTCACTTCACCCAGGTGGGAATGGGTACACGGCTATAGACAGCGAAAGATCTTGTCAGTTTGTTAGTGTTCGAGCGCTTAATCAGATGCTTGCACTATAATATGCTTCCCGGAAAGCTGAGAATGTTTCGGAGTGTTCTATGGTCTGCTGAGGTAATAATATAGTGTAAAGCGCAAAGAGCCTGCTGTTGAGCGGGGATATGCGCTATACAAATGCTATTTATTATTATTATTATCATTATTATTATTATTATTATTATTATTATTATATTTTTTACTTTTCGTAGTAACATTTGAAGACACAGATATTCATGAAACATCAATAGGCAAAATTAGTTGAACTGGTCTTTGATTGTTTAATAAATCAGTTCTTTTTAGCCTCTTCTATAAAATGAGTTTCTTGAAAGAAGGTCCCTCTGTGCCCAAAACCATGTAATCCGAAGCGGCTGACCAACACGAAGTAACTATATATTATATTCATTATGTATTATTATAAATGGAAGGCTGGGCGACTGGGAGGTTGGGGGGGGTGGGGGTTGTCGCCGTAAAGTACATAATGTACTTATGTAAACTGTCGGCAAAGACAAAGGTGAAAGGGGAGAAAATAGGAAAGACAAGGGATGAAAGGGTGAGAGAAGAGGAAAGAATACAAAGACGGAGGGAGAAGACAGGAGGAAAGAAGAGAGAAACGAGAGCGTAAGAGAGGAGGAAAAAACCCAGAGGAAATGCGCAGAAGTAGACACCACAATACAACATGTATTATATCATAGCATGAATGTTTGTGTATGGTTTCACACTGTAAGAGTGGTTGCTTCTCCTACTGGTGTGCAGTGGAGGGTAGTACAAAATAGCAACAACAAAACAAATCCAGAAAAAACCCAATCAAACCAAAGATTAACCAGTAAGGTAAACAAGATTTTATTTGATCCTTCTCCACTTCTTGTCTGTCTATTTTTGGGATACCGCAAAACGTCTTCAGGCCCCATGTCCACAACCTTTATGGGTCAAAGAGCTCGAGCTTCTTGAACGAGTGACCCGTTAACCTTTTCTTAGACAGGTGCCACTAGGGTGAGCAGAGAATGGTTGGCATGTAAGTTTTACTATATAAAGGACTTTTGAACCGCCCCCCC
>NW_004797343.1:1456739-1459974 GCF_000002075.1 Aplysia californica
CTTTGACACTTATATGACTTCTTTGTGTTGCAAGTGTCACAAGTTTCGCTGAATTTTCACTTAAACTAAAACTAAAAAAGGCAACCTTATCTGACGTCTGAGAAGTAGCTGACTCCTCCGTTGCACTTTGCACGCAGAGGAAATGAGTTCGACTGCAGAGTGGTGGAGTTTTTATCGAGTATGATGCGTTCTATTCTTTTCAGCCTGGGCTGGTTCTGACAACCAGACTCAAAGCAGCCCGTCTCCTAAATCATGCAAATAGTGTCGATGGGGGCGAAAACAACTTCTGTCGTCAAATCTTCTAAGGAAACCTGAACTTGAATGCCTTTTTCAGACGTCACCGTTAATAAACTTGCGCCCGTATAGTTATAGAAGTATAGTTATAGAAGTATAGTTATAGAAGTATAGTTATAGAAGTATAGTTATAGAAGTATAGTTATAGAAGTATAGTTATAGAAGTATAGTTATAGAAGTACAGTTATAGAAGTATAGTTATAGAAGTATAGTTATAGAAGTATAGTTATAGAAGTATAGTTATAGAAGTACAGTTATAGAAGTATAGTTATAGAAGTATAGTTATAGAAGTATATTTTATAGAAGTACAGTTATAGAAGTACAGTTATAGAAGTATAGTCATAGAAGTATAGTCATAGAAGTATAGTCATAGAAGTATAGTCATAGAAGTATAGTTATAGAAGTATAGTTATAGAAGTGTAGTTATAGAAGTGTAGTTATAGAAGTGTAGTTATAGAAGTGTAGTTATAGAAGTGTAGTTATAGAAGTGTAGTTATAGAAGTGTAGTTATAGAAGTGTAGTTATAGAAGTATAGTTATAGAAGTATAGTTATAGAAGTATAGTTATAGAAGTATAGTTATAGAAGTATAGTTATAGAAGTATAGTTATAGAAGTATAGTTATAGAAGTATAGTTATAGAAACCAATATTATGCCACCTGCATTTTCTTGAGTGCTTTTAAAGGCAGGTGAATTCTTTCAATACCTTCACTGATTCTTTTGATCTACAAACACTAGCTCTTGCTGCGTTGAGACTAATCTTTAGGAAGTGCGGCAAAGGGTAGAAGTGGAGACACTTTTTCACATCAATGTCGCCAAACGCAGGTAGAGACGGAGGATTCTGTCGGTAAAGTCTATTTGATAGACTCTGTCGGTGGGTAAAATCTGTTTCAAGTCTTCAGTCTTCTTAACCTCTTCTCTGCTGAGTTGACGTATGTGCTCACTTGTCATCTCCTGGTTTTATTTAGAGTTTTACGACATTTACAGCACAATCAGGTCATATTAGAGCCGAAGATTAGAGGTGTTGCAAGAGAGTAACAAACACAAAAAGAAGGAGAGATAAAAAGACGACAGATATTTAAAAGGAAAGAAGGAGCAAACCACACTAGAGCACTTGCCAACCACCTACCTCGTAATCTCCAAAATCGGTCCACTTACACTGCTTCAACTGGTTTACAGAGAAAGCTATAGTAGGCCTATTCAAAGTTACAGCTTGTGGGGCTATTTATTCTTAAATATGGCGGTAAATGTTAAGCCTTTGTGCTTTATCTCTTTTGAATGAACATTTCATTCTGTCTGTACAGAAGTAGATCGAAATGTCTCTTCAGTAGCATACGTTGTAGATGGAAATGTCTCTAAAAAAGCAGCTGGAAATGTTAATGTCTCTACAAACGTGGATAGTAATGTCTCTACAGAATCAAATGTAAATGTCTTAACAAAAATAGATGGAAATGTCTCCACAGTAGCAAATGGAAATGTCTCATCAATAAAGTGTTGAGATAAGTTAAAATTATCTTCCGCAAGTGACGTCATGCTGCCCCTCCCCCTCCCCCTAGTCAGAGAGTGAAGACCCCGGATGTAAACAGGAGGTCAGGTAATTTCCAATGGAGAACTCAAGTAAACTTTTTTAAGAGCAAAAAAGTACATCTTTCACGATCTAGCAGGTTTCTAATATGCAAAATATTTAGCTGAAGATCATTGTTATTAGAATGATTATCAATGTAATGCATAAAATCTCCACCAATTGGAGGATCTATGGTGTACGTACTTTTGGCAGTTTATATACATAGCGTATTTTTTATGTCAATTTTGTGACATAGAGCCTAAGCAGTTCCCAACACCTCAAGTAGATCTTTGTCGATTCAGTTATCCAAGACTTTCAGTTTTTAAGTTGAGCTTGGTAGTTTTGTGATCGGGGAGAGGCATCATATTTTTAAAAATCTATTTTTAATTGATGAGTCACAGCACTTTTAATTAGTGCTTTCCTTGCACAGGGAATACTTTTAGAGTCATTGTATTTTTCGGCAGAAAAAAAGAGTTAATAAAAGTTTATGCATTAAAGCAATGCATCTTAATTTAAGTTTTGTGATCAAATTCAAAGGTAAGCGAATATAAAGTATATCTAATGGTTAATAAATCCCAGAACACACTACCAGTCGAATTAAGTCGAAATGAGTTAGGGCCATCCATGCAAAAGCTATAATTTTGGCACACTAGAACCAATTTGAATTGCAGCCTTGAAAAACAAACGCGTTTCCTTTCGAAGGTCGCAATCGAAATTAGTCGAATTTGCTTGAACTTCATCAAAATGGTAGCTTTTGTCCCTCCTTGGATAAAAAAAAACGGCTGACCTCGACTCACTTAAATGAACTCGATTGTCAGTGTGTATCCAGTATACGTTTGAGATGTGGTGCTGTGGCAGAATAACCATGATTAGCAGGAACACAAAAAGACAAGCAATTGGGTGTGTAATGAGGTATGTCAGATTCTCAACACAAGACAAACACTGCTGAACAAAATAACATGCAGAAAAAAAAAACAATACGTTGGTCACTTTACACGACACCAGATCATTATGAGAGAAGATCGAGCTCGAAGGAAAGATGCGGGTCAGGAAAAAGGGGTGGACAAAGATCAACGTGCACGGATAACATCAAGACACGGACTGGCCTTAGTGTGGCAGAATGTGAGACAGCAGCTGGTAACTCTGAGGCCTGGAGGGTCATCACACGTCAACCTCTTCATCTGAGATGGGATCTTCGGGTACCAGGTACTCCGTAAGAGAAGATAACGTAACTCATGTTTTCAGATAAATCCTGAGAATTGTAAGTTTCGTTTTGTGTCATCATCGATGTCTTTTGAGCATCGCATTCAGATGCTTTTCGATCTTGCTTGTAAAAGAGGAGGAGAATATGGAGGAGGAGGAGGAGGAGGAGGAGGAGG
>NW_004797343.1:1462119-1463457 GCF_000002075.1 Aplysia californica
ACACACACACACACGCACAAACTATTGAACAGAAAGTTGAAACTGGATGTTCAACAGTAGGTTCAGAGAATCGACCCGGAAACAATCCAGGACTTACTCAATATTTCCAGGGGCGTGTTCGGGCTTGTCAGGAGAGAATTACTGGTCAACACCTGGAGCATAAATCATACAAAGACCACCTTGAAAAGTGTCTGTCTTAGATAGACAGGTGGCCGTCCTACACAGCATCGTTATAAAGTAAAAATAAGCAGTACACAAAGGAGGAAATGGGAAGTGGACGTTTGTTCAGGTGATTGTCTTATACAGGTGCCCGTTAGAGAAGGTTGGACTGTAATTACTGGTTTGGTTTTTGCTACTTGATATCAAGTGTTGAACATAATGATGTGCTGATAGAATTTGTTGGAGTATTTTTTTCCCTCCTGGTCTTTGTAAACTAGACTGCAACATTATAGATCTACAGATAGTTTCATTCTCTTTCGTTTCAGAAAGAGATTTAGATTTACAGCCCTTGCAACACAAATATTATGTTTAAAAAATGCGGAAGATGAGAGGTGTTACTAAATGCTAATGTACAGAGGAAAGAAGTAGAAGAGATACGAGTGACAAATGTTTGATAGGAAAGAAGAAGCACACTACACAAGAGCAGCCGCCATTCATCCACTTTTAGCCTCTACTTCCCGCAACTGCACACACTTACATGCTTTTTTCTTTCATCTTTATTTCAGTTCTTTCAGTACATATTTTATCTGTTTATGTTCAGTTCAAGCCCAGGAGAGTCTGTAGTTGGTAGGTGATCTAGTGTGGTTTGTTCCTTCTTTCCTATCAAACCACTCTCGTCTTTATACCTCTCCCTCTTCTTTTCTGTATATATTACACCCATGCAGCACCTCTGATCTTTGACACTTACTTTATCAATTTGTGTTAAATGTGATGTAACAGTTTACGTGAACTTATTGTAAGGCCATGAGCTCCAATCGGACAGGTGGCAAGTTCATTTCTTAGCTTGGTGTGTGTTGTTCAATTCAGATAATATTAGTTTAGTTTCAGTAAGTCTTTTGAGGCACTTACAACACAAAGATTGTGCCAAAGATTTGAGGTGTTATAAAAGAGGAGCATACTTTAAAAAGAAGGAGGAAAGATAAGGACGACAAATCTTTGATTTGAAAGAAAGGGGCAAACCACACCAGAGCACCCTTCAAACACCCGCGATCCAGTTATGATTATTTTTCAGTTCAGTTTTTGATCAATAGTATAATAATATATTAGCAAGCGGTCAGATATGGCTGAGAAACGTTTGTGTGTGTCTGTGTGTTTGAGTGTGTGTGTGTGTGTGTGTGT
>NW_004797343.1:1464009-1465128 GCF_000002075.1 Aplysia californica
AAGAGAGAGAGAGAGAGAGAGAGAGAGAGGACAGAAAAAGAGAGAGAGAGAGTAATAATATTATACAATGATACGCACAAACGATGAGAGTTTGCTTGGTTAGTTGGTGGGGGGTGGGGGGGGGAGGATTCTTAGTCTCAGCTTTTTTTCTAAACTTTTTAAAGACAAGTACAAAAAAGTAAGAATTAATTCGAAAACTTAACTAGTGCTGAATTTTGTCGTCATCGGCACATTTAGCTAAATATTAATATTACTATGTCCACAAAATTTTTGCTACGCCGTTCCGTCTGCAGTTTTGCAATAGGCACTTTTTAATGTTTATATTTTTGTTTTGTTTTTGTTTGTTTTTGGTGGGGTTTTTGTTTTGTTTTTGGGGGGGTTGTGAGGGGTGGGGGGGCGAAGAAGGACGGTAGGATGTGGTGAGGAGGTTGGGGTGGGTTAGGGGTGTGGGGGGAGGGGGCTGCCTACTCTCTCTAAACTTCCCTTTGTTCCTCTGCTTACTCCCCGTTTATGCACACTCACTCATTGAGTACAGAAGAACTAGGCAAAAGAATTACAAATAATGCAAGACTGCTCCATTCAGCACCCCCCCCCCTCCTCCCCCGGGGCAGGGCATCTTTCGTTCTGGCACCGATGGAGGTATTCAAGAGCAGTGAGCGGTAGCACACTGCAAGGGGAGACAAGTGGTGTGAAATTCTGAGACACGATTCCATTATCTCATGCTCTCGGCCAACTCTCGGCTCCTGAAAAGAAACCAACCGCAAGAAAAACAAAAAAACATGAACAAAAACAAAAACGAAACGAAAGTGAAGAAACGAAACAAAACAAAATACTCCACACCTCCGTCAACGTTCACACTCCCCTGTATTTGTTGTACCCCTCCCCCCTCCCCCCCTCCCCACACACTCATACGTGTTAGTCTTTGTGTGTTGTTTTGTTTGTTTGCTTCTCTCTTCTTCTTCGCCCTTCTCTCTCCCTTCCTCCCCCGTATTTCTGTCTCACACTCCCCACCCCATCCCCTCTCGCTCCCTCTTTCTTTTTTTCCTTTTTTTTCCCTCTACGCCACGCTCCATCAACATCCTCTCCCTGCCTCCTCCCTCTTTCCCCTCTAGTTCTGTA
>NW_004797343.1:1465393-1466916 GCF_000002075.1 Aplysia californica
CTTTTTTTTTTTAACTTTCCTTCCACTTAATCTCACTCCACTCCACCCCACCCACCCCCTACCCGATCGTCCTCCAAATACAAACACACAACTCTCTGGGTTTCTTTTTTGGTAAAAGTTATTTCAGATTAGAGGGAAAAAGCTGGGGCTCTCTCTATTTTGAATCTCAAACTTCTGCCTTGTCAGCCAAATTTCGAAACAAAGTGCAAGAAAACTAAAAACAATGCAGCTGCCGTTCTTATCTTTTCATTCGGAGTAGGTGAACCACTCCAGAGATGAATTTTCTCGAATCCACTCATTGAAAGTTCTTTTGCCCCCACCATTAAATATTCTCGATTGTGGTACAGGCCAAAAGTAAAGCACTCAATAATTGATCCTTCTCACTTTTTCTGCTTCAAGTACTATAGATCTGAAACAGACATCAACGATCACGGTTCGCCACCTATTTTTCTGTCTGATGCTCTGAAAAGAAAACTTGTAATATCATGGTCATTTCACGTCCCAAACCTTTTCATGTTCTTTCATTAAGTTACTTATGGTCTTCCTCCGCATCTTTTTCCTTCTAATACTCCAGTGACAAAATTCTGACTAAAAATAATAACTGGCGGGAAGAAAGTCAAAGGTTAGGCACACCCAGACAGAGGGTTAAGGACAATCATTAAAGTAGTCTTTGTTATGACTATCGTGGAAAAGGGCAAAGGTCACTGGGGTGAAAGTCCTGAGGTCAGCTATTTTTTCGGTCAGCGGCGAGTTGCAGAGAAAAAAACATTAAAAACCAAGAGGAAAAAACTGAAACGAAAAAGGAGGACATTAAAGAATAGAAGAGGGATGAATGGAAAAAAAATGCTGCGGGCAGGCGATTTCTTTATTTGGGGGGAGGGGGAGGGAGTTTAATTGAAAAACCATGAAATGTGGATGAAAGAGGCTAGATTGGCAGGGTTGGCTAGACGTAGGTACCAAACTTAGATGACGACAGTCTGATGGATATAACATAGCGTCCACCAAAACTGCTGTTCAGGATGATGTACCAAGCCCAAATATTTTTTTTCTTTAAAAAATATTTTTAACTGCAATTTTTAAAACTGTTGTATAGGTCACATCATTTGATGAATTTTGTATGTTCCACGTTTTATTGAAATTAGTGGAGAGGCGGCCGAGTTATTACCCTTTGGGTCCTCCCTCATTTTTTTATACACCCTTTGTGTTACCAGGAAAATATATTTCGTTGAAATTCAACTTTTAAATATTGTGAAAAGCAAGAAAAGCTATGTAATGTTGGTTATTAGTTAAAACAATGGAACAGGTTTTCCTCCTTCCTTAAAGAAATCGACTTTTGGGTTTCGTTATTTGAACAGCATTCCAACACTATGGTGAATAGTGGTCGAATCAGTTTGTAGTTACATGGACCAATAGCCTGGCTGTCCTTTTTGTCATTAGTGCGTACGCTATTTCAATAGTGAATGGGACGGACAGAAGGCAAGAGAGAGAGAGAGAGAGAGAGAGAGAGAGAGAGAGAGAGAGAG
>NW_004797343.1:1470208-1472255 GCF_000002075.1 Aplysia californica
TCTCTCTCTCTCTCTCTCTCCCACTCTCTCTCTCTATCTCTCCCTCTCTCTCCGTGCGCCACCACCGTCCCCCCGCCTGAGACTCTCTCACATTTTTTTCTGTTCTTAAACCCCTGCTCCTACAAACCCAAACAACACCCCTCCGCCCACCCCCACCCGGGAAAAAAACACCAAAACCAAACAAAAAGAAAACAAAAACTTTGTGCAAGGCACAACGTACACAGAAGTCAGCTGCAAACAATTACAAATTTTCCTCCGCCATTTTGAAAACGTAAGCAGGTTGCCTCCCCTGACGAGCAAGCCCCGCCCCGGGACAACCCCCAGATGTGTCGAGGCTTCCGATTGGTCGGAAGGTGGGAGACCTTATATTAAAGCATCAGCCCATACTTACTCTGTTGCTGGCAGTCGTAAAGACTGCGCAAGTAACGACGTAGTGAACTAAGGGATTTATTCTCTAGGCAGCAGTAGAGAAGATCTACCCGCTGCCTGCCTACATCGGGCTAGGGCCAGTCCCATAAGACCACTTGCGACAACATCTAGCACCCCAATCACTGCAGGCGAACGCTCTGCAGTGTGAGGAGGGCAAAGGACCCTTTCCCCAGGAAAAAGTTCATGTTGTGACGTCAAAGCGTCCAGCTTTTAGACAATATGGACAGGCGCGTAAGCTGGATGGAGTGCGGGCTCGTCATTCTTGTGACGATCGCAGCCACTGCCTACGCAGCACCTCACGAGACCGTGAAATCAAGTAAGTGGACACTTTCTCTCTACTAACACATCATCTTTTGTCTTGTCTCGTTGTATTTTATCATACTTAGCTGTTCTGCTCAATGTCGGCCATTTTGGCAGCCCATCTCGGCTTCTCGACTCAAAGTTGGCCATTATGCGTCTGCTGGAAACAAAAGATGAAAAAGAAAAGTCGGATCGAACCTAAATAAAAGTACATTTTTGGGGTACCTTATCAAACACGGGTTTCTATTTTGCGTCCGGTCATGAGCACCTGGTAGATTATTTGCATGACCCCAAAAAGTATGTATTGCAATTTTTATTTGCAAACCGCAGTGCATTGTGGTCTATGCATAATTTTGTATTTAATTAGACAAATTTGACATAGTTTTTGTATATTTTCTCCTCTTACGTAAGAAGCAAGTCCACAAAGGAATTATTTCTTATCCTTGACATTTGTCAGCCCCGGTAATTTCGTTGTGGCAAAATATCGTCCGCCATTTGCAATTTGTTTGCAGTTGTGCAGCAGAGCCTCTGTCCGTTGGAAAGTAGGTCAAATCTGCTGCCACGTTTAGCAGCCTTGACACGTCACAGATGACACTTGAAGTTGAACATTTAGCTCAAACTCCTCAAACTTTACTACTAATCTCAGCTTTTTGTAAAAGGTTTTATGCAAGTTTATGCCATTGGTTCATCACTGAAAACTTAGAGAATAGATTATCCTTAACAGTCTAATTTTTTTTCAGCAGCTGGGACTTTGGAAATTGGACTCTGAAAAAATAATACTTCGAAAAATGGACATCGCTTTTATTTATATTTTCAATAAAAAGATATGCAGAAGTGTAGTTGAAAACAAAAACAAAAAAGTTTCTCTTATAATTCTTGAGTCATTATATTGGGGAAGGTACTTCTTTTTTCACGGGGTTCTGGTTTTAGTTTTCGATGTTGGAAGTTGGTGGAAAGGCAAATGGTCACAAATCATTTTTCTTTGCAAGTCATTAGAAGTGAACCCTTGGCTGCATCTTCGAGTCTTTGAAGTCCTAAATATTATTCCGAAATACCGGAGAGGAATGGAACACAGTGAAAGGGGGTGGGGTGCTTCTTAATATTAAGAATAGCTAGTTATTTTGTAGAGAGAAATCATGGAATGGGGTTCAGAATAATAGTTTTTTTTACAGGAAGTTCGCATGAAAGTCAGTAATTTTACAACACGTCAGCAATGGATCACTGGTCGCTTCTTACTGTGTTTTACAGCTCGTGGTAACTCGTCCAACTCAAACACACACACACACACACACACACACACACACACACACACACACAC
>NW_004797343.1:1474928-1478361 GCF_000002075.1 Aplysia californica
CCTCTCTCTCTCTCTCTCTCTCTCTCTCTCTCTCTCTTTCTCTCTCTCTCTGTCTCCCTCTCTCTCTCGTTCTCTTTCTCTCCCCTCCCCCCCGCCCCCTGTTTTCCTTTCGTCCTATATTTGCTGAGTCCGCAGATTGTGTGACCGAGCGGCCTTTTCTCACTCACGAAATATGGTTCTCTGCTAGTCGATATTTGAAGCTGTTGGCCTTTAGTCCCGTCTTCTGTTCAAATATCCATGGGCATCTGCCTTAGGTTAAGGGTAGTGTTTCCGCGCACTATGAACTCTCTCACACTATGAGACGTTCTGATCTACCTATCCGCTGAAGCTCGAAAAAGTAAAAGCTGAATCAGAAAAGTGAAAAAGATTCTGGATCGGAAAAGCAAAGTAAAAGCTGGATCGGAAAAGTATTGATCTATCCTTTATAGACTTTCTTTGAATACTCGGTGTTTCCCTCTCCGGTTTATTTGTATATGCGGATGTATATGTTCCTGCATGTGCATGTGTGTGTGTGTGTGTGTGTGTGTGTGTGTGTGTGTGTGTGTGTGTGTGTTTGCTTTTTTGGGATCTTAAAATAACTTGCTGTGGGGTATCTAGTCAAGCCATTTAGTCAAAAGCTCACTAGTCAACAATGTAACATTTTCCTCAATGGTGTTAAAACCACGTCTTTAGCCAAGAACGTAGGCAACACAAATAATGACGTTTGAAATGTGGTGCTACTGGAGAATAGACAGATTCAGCTGAAAAGTAAAATGAACCAAAGAATAGTAATACATTGTACCAGATTCTCCACACAAGAACAAAAACTGTCAACTAGAGAAAAGGGAGAAGTAATTCATCGTGTAGCGGTATTCTCAGTCCGTGCGCTGGAGCGTTCAATCTTACTCTCCATGGATTGGACCCGGCAAGCAGATTTGGAGAAGCCTGCCCCAGACATCCAATAAATTGTCCCGATAGGCCGCAACACGTCTTTCATAATTTACAATCTCCATGTTGTTACAGCGTCAGAGATGTTTCACGTCGCTTTGGGATAAATGCATAGATAAATTCAATGTTATGTTTTTAACAAATATTAGAAATGCCAAGAGATAGGTGCACAAGCTGAGCACAACCGCTAGTGTAAATGAAGTTTTTGAATGCTCAAAAATGTGGCAAACGCTACTCTGCTAGAATTGGCCACATTAGCCAGAGTGGAAGCCACAAGTCATCTTAGTCGTTGTTTCTTCTATTTCTCTTTAATAAAATGTTCTCCTCTGCAGATAAGTCGTTCATTGTCAGACATAGAGGGACCAACTTTTAATATCATTATTCTGACACAGGCCAGTTTAATGTCCTTTTTGATGGGATTGGTTGTCTGTACGTCGCTTTTGTAGTTAGGCTACCAGACTCGTAATCGTGATGTTTATGTTCGGGGGTTCGCAGTTTAGGCCTGACTTTGTGTCCTTGGGAAAAGCACTGTGCACAAATTTCCCTCACTTCACCAAGGTGTGAATGAGTACCCAGCTATAGACAGCAAAAGGTCGGGTCAGTATGTTAATATTTTAGCGCCTGTAAAATAGCAGCTTGTACTGTATGCTTCCCAAGAAGTCGAGATTGTTTCCCATTGTAAAGCTCATTGACCAAATTATACTATTTATCTTTTATTTATATCTAACTATCTCTTTCTTTCTCTGTATCTCCAGACTGCTTCTTCCGCGGCGTGGAGTACCTCCACTTGGACACCTGGTATCCCCTTGAAAACAACGAGTGCCTTCAGTGCCAATGTCTCAATGGAGATGTCAAGTGCCAATTCATCGAGTGCGACAAGTTTGGTAAGTTAGTCGCTTTGCGGATTATATATCATTAACTAGTTTAGAAGCTTATTCCCTTCACAATTTCTTCCATTAAAATTTGGAACTATTGTAAGATATTATTTGGGGCGGGTTTTTCATACGTCCTTTAAAAAAATCATTTATTGTTAAAAGATGAGGTGGTGGGTCCACTTTTGTTCGAAAAAATGAAATAACAAAACGTGGCTTCTCAGAACTGAATGTAGGTAGGCTGAGCCTTGCTGACTCGAGCAAATCGAGAAAGCGTTACATGTTTACAGTAGTGTGCCCTTCGTTCTAACTATTGATGATGGCCTTCGCCCTTTGTCATTAAACCCGATTGTTTCTATGCGAAATTTATTTTCTATTATGCTAGAAGAATAGTATATCAGTCACCAAGTTAATTTGATTTTTTTTTTCTTCTATTTTTTCAGACTCTGCTGAGACCAAGACTGCTGTGAGTATAATAATACAGTTTCTTAATTGCTGGTTTCCAAAAACAAGGATTTTCAAAAGCCACTGCTTTCTATATTTGTACTAATATTTGAGCCTTGAATATACAAGGTCGCTATTTTAATGATTGGCATATAGATTTAAAAACTAGCATAAACTGCAAAAAGAAAATCTAAAAGACATACTAGCAATATGATTTTTACGGTTTTGCCAGACAGACAAACAGACAGACAGATAGATAAATAGATAGATAGAAAGATAGATAGATAGATAGATAGATAGATAGATAGATAGATAGATAGATAGATAGATAGATAGATAGATAGATAGATACAATTAGTTAGGTAATTTTTTTATTATGCACTTCTTTTCTTACAGATTCTCGGAGAGGCTCTGGATGCCATGCGTGTAAGTATAATTCTGACAAGCCATTGATATAATAATGATCTATACTTTAAAAGAAAAAGAAAGGCATAACTGCATTGTTGGCTACTTCATTCTTTACTAACAGGTCAATAGTTTAGATTGTAAATGAACAAACAGTCCAAACATTTGAACTGACTAAAAGCTCTGCAGAATACAAAAAAAACCACAACCCAATAGTGCTGCAAGTCTCGCATACATGTTTTCTCATTATGAAACCCCAGACGTATGGCTCCCATTCACCTAATAATAGATAATAGATAGCATTTGTATAGCGCAAATCCCCGCTCAACAGCAAGTTCTATGCGCTTCACAATCTATACTATTACCCCAGCAGACCTTGGAGCATTCTGAAATAACCTCAACTTCCTGGGAAGCATACAGTTTAAGCAGCCATTTATAGGCGCTAAAACACTAACATACTGACTAGATCTTTCGCTGTCTGTGGCCGAGTACCCATTTCCACCTGGATGAAGTGAGGAAAGTTCGTGTAAAGTGTCTACCTACGTCCTCTCCTACTATAACGATAATTCTCAACTTGCAGGGATCCGGCGGAGCCCAGGGACAGCGCGGTTACCAAGGTCGTCAAGGAGAGATGGTAGGTGACGAATAAATCTCTTCTCTATAACAGAATCGTTGTTGTTGTTGTTGTCGTTGTTGTTGTTGTTGTTTTTGATGTGTGTGTGTGTGTGTGTTTGTGTGTGTGTGTGTTTGTGTGTGTGTGTGTGTGTGTGTGTTTGTGTGTGTGT
>NW_004797343.1:1479486-1483330 GCF_000002075.1 Aplysia californica
ATGAGGATGATGAGGATGATGATGGTGATGATGATGGTGATGATGATGATGATGATGATGATGATGATGATGATGATGATGATGATGGTGATGGTGATGGTGATGATGATGATGATGATGATGATGATGATAACCTAATTAACCCTTTGTGTTCCACCTGTCCAAAGAGCACTCAGTTAATTAAATTCCCCCAATCAAAGTGTTCTGATTATATGATATATTAACCTTCTATATAGATTAGCTTTCCTCAACAAAATGGTTGTCATAATAAATAATAATACAATTCACAAAAGAAGTAAGGACGATCATGAGGATGATAATGAAGAAGATAATATTGATGGAAATGATAATGATATGGCTTAACCCTTTGTGTTCTCACCTCTCCTCAGAGCGCTGATGCCGCCTACAGGTCTTACTACCCTAGCAGCTTCAGCAACAAGGCTGGTGGCGCCCAGTTCCAGCCTCAGTACCTGCAGGCTCAAGTGGTGAGTTCACCAAGGGAGATGGGAGGGGGCGGGGCTTAGGAAATGGGAGGGTGGGGCTTCGGAGATGAGAAGGTGGGGCTTAGGATGAGAGGCGGGACTTGAATGAGATGCATGATGATGATGATGATGATGATGATGATGATGATGATGATGATGATGATGATGATGATGAAGATGATGATGATGATGATGATGATTGTAGAAATAGACCAAGGAGTAGTTTTCGGACATGAAAAAATAATTGATTGCTTAAAATGACTCGGAGTTTTGTCCTGAATGCTTCTTTGGGAGCAACTGAAAAAAATGAGGAAAGTGCTGTATGTATTACTGGATAGAAAGGGTGGGGGGGGGGGTAGGAGACTCACAAAGAGGTAATGGTGACCGTGAGGATGATCATGAAGAAGACAGTGATGGAAATAAGGAATGATATTGCAGAGAGAAAAATAATGAAATACTAAATCCAGAAACAGAGTTTGTAAACAGAAAAAGAAGTACTGACTTTAATTTTGCACCTATACTATAATATATGCAAGTTGTGTCTGTCCAGAAACACGACAGTAACATTAACTCTTTCGGGGCGAATCTCATTTGTCGCAATATACTTGGAAATAACTGTTAATAGGGTTACTCTACAGAAGATGTGTTCTGAGAGAGTTAACATTTGTCATCGTTTTTCTCCAGGGCCCCATGGGACCTCGCGGTTCTTCTGGACCTCCTGGATCCCCAGGACCCCAGGGAAGCATGGGACCCAGAGGCGAGCCCGGTGACCCTGGACCCCCAGTAAGTGACCTCACGAGTGCATGTTTTTAGTTTATTTTTAGTAGAGGTTTTACGGCGCTCGCAACTGCATAAGGTCATATGAGCGCCAAGGGATGGATGTCAACAGAGAAGTCTTTACAGGGAATCAGGCTTACTCTGCTCATCTCTCTAGCTTTAACAGCACAAAGTTTGTTTTGACTTTCAAGGCGCCCCGGAAATAGCGAGTCACAAGAGTGTGACAAACATACAAAAGAAGAAGGACTCACACAATGTCACCAACCATCTTTTCAGGGGAAATAATTGTGATCACAGCTGTTCCTCTTTTCCAGACTAGCATTGTTTGAGTTATAGCCCTTCCTCGCGGCCTCGTATTCTCTTACTCCAAGGAGAATGATAGCCATATAAAGAGAAAATGATGCACTCATGCTCTTACTCTTTTGTGTATTTTCATTCACTCTCTCATTTATTCTTTCTTTATTACACACACATCTACTCACACACCCAAGAAATTAATCAATCAATCAAAAGATCAATCTGCTGATCAACCAATTAAATAACTTATCTTTAATCAATAAACTCGTCTATCAATCAGAGAGACCATTTCAATGTTAGGAAGCAGTATTTCAACACACTGTTGTTCTCCCTGTCTCCTTTTCTCTCTCTTTCCCCCTCTTCCTCTCTTTTTATACAGCTACGCGTCTCGTTGCATTTCTCTCTCTCTCTCTCTCTCTTTCTCTCTCTCTCTCTCTCTCTCTCTCTCTCTCTCTTTCTCTCTCTCTCTCTCTCTCTCTCTCTCTCTTTCTCTTTCTCTTTCTCTCTCTCTGTGTGTGTGTGTGTGTGTGTGTGTGTGTGTGTGTGTGTGTGTGTGTGTGTGTACTCTACTCTTTCCCTTCCTAATACGTTCTCTCTTTCTATCTATCCCCCATTCCCTCTCAATGACATATGTACCCATCCTCAGGGATCCGGCGGACCCCGTGGACCCCCAGGACCCCCTGGACTCCCAGGACCCGAGGTGAGTCATGTGATACAGGAAGCCATTTTAACATTTGATGATATAGATCTAACACATTGGTGTAAGACTCGCCTTTCCTCACAAGAAAAATTGTAACTGCAAAGCAGTGTTTGCATTTTTTACTTTTAACTATGTCGCTTATTTACCTACATAAATCGATATTCTTAGCGTAATCTTTTGGAATTTGAATCATAAGATCATCTCTATCTCACTAAATTCATCCCCAAAACTTCTAAAAGGAAAACAGTCAATACCCTTTTTCTTTAATTCACTGTTAAATGTTGAACCAGAATTTTCATTCGCCTCCCTTGTATCACTTCAGTGACCAACCAAAAATCACATTAATATCGCTCTGTGAACTCTCACCTTTAACCTTTGCCCCTTTGCCTCCAGGGTGACAGCGGCAGAGATGGACAGCCAGGACCCGCCGGTACCCCAGGACCTCGTGTAAGTTTTTCTCAGTTTCCTCCTAGGAAGAGTACTACAGGACTTGTCACAAAAATAGGTCATATAAGTGCCGAAGATTAGAACGTAACAGATCAGACCCCCCAAAAAATAAAGGAGGAGAAATAAGGACGACATGATATTATTTGTTTTTGTAGGGGGGTTTTTGGGGGGTGGGTAAGGTTTTACGGCTCTCGCAACTGCATAAGGTCATATGAGCGCGCGGGGCACACCAAACATTTTCAGTTGGCCGAATTTTTTAAAATTTTGCCTGGGTGGCGGCTGAAGCCTACATTTATCGATTTTAGACCACCAAGGGATCTTTAAGGTGCGCAACTTGCACACGGAATCTCCAAGTTTTTCGCTCTTGTCCATTTTTATTGAAAGATGATTGTTGTGGGCGTTTTAAATACTTCTTGAACAATCACAAGCTGATGTTAGGGGAAAATGATAGAGGGGGGACATCAAAATTCGTATGAATATTAGAAAGGGAGAGAGAGCAAGAGAGAGAAGGGAAGAAGGAGAGAGAAAGATAGATCTACAGGTAGAGGAAGAGAGAGAGAGAGAGAGAGAGAGAGAGAGAGAGAGAGAGAGAGAGAGAGAGAGAGAGAGAGAGAGCATATTATTATGCCATGTTGTAACATACTGAAAGCCTCAGGACATGAAGGAAGGGGGGGGCCAACCTAACGTTTTGCTCACTCGCGCACCCAAAAATCACGTGTTTGCAATATGGCGTTTGTTTATATGACAAGCAAACACAATATCCGGCTGCCTCCCCTAAATGTGTGAGTTTGGTCGTGTTAAGGGGGAAAAGCCTGAAGGAAAACGAAAGGCTTGAGTACATTTTTGAACTCGAATTGATAGTAATGTGCAAACGAAAGATTGAGGTATATTCTAGAAAGTGAAATGGTGGTTATTGGCTATCTGTATTGTGTTGACAATTCTACCATCCACACAATGAACTCGCATTGCAATGATTAGAATTCTAATGTCTTCCTTCACGCTGCAATATTTCCGTTCACGACGAAAGTTATGGGAACAATGATCAAGATGATTAGAAACGTGAATAAGAATACAGCGGATAACACTGGTTTTGTTTTTTGTTTTTTTATTTGTAGGAGTTTTTCTTTTGGATATATGTGGG
>NW_004797343.1:1483539-1493956 GCF_000002075.1 Aplysia californica
CCCGAGAAAAAATAGAACACCAAACAAACACACAAGCAAACATACAAACAAACAAAAAACAGTGACTCTGCATCTGCATCTGAGCACTAAAGTCAGCAATTTCGAAACTCTTACTCCTTTTTCTTGTCATTTCTATGCTCGTAATGTCTTTTCCCGAAATCTGACAATGACGTCACTCTGTCCATCTTTCCCTCCCCAGGGTCCCAACGGTGGCCCAGGAATGCCCGGTATGCCCGGACAGAAGGGACATCGTGGATTCAACGGATTCCCAGGAAAGCGCGGAAACGAGGGAGCCTCTGGCGAGCCCGTGAGTCTTAAACATTTATTTAGACGATGATTGAATGTTGAACTTTATTCTTATTGGTTCCTCGTAGTTTTCTCAGAATACAATTGACATTTAAAATGAGTAATGTTAATATCTATTAAAATTACCTTCCCCGCTCTTAACCTTCAACCTTCACATCATTGAAACACAATATTTGATTTCAAGTTTTCCTTTGTGTTTGTTTCGATTAAAAATGTTCCTGAAAAAAATCATAACAAAATCTCAGTTCTGTTGCGCATTATTCAACATTATTACCAAAAGTTACCACCCTCTTTTTCTGTCTAAAGTTCATTAAATTTCATACAATTAAAATAACACAATCTCGGACTTCATTATGCAAAGTATACTATTTCATTCGGAAAACTTTCAAACCGACTCCTCTTCGTGTGACCTTCAACCCCTCACCCCTCACCACTCACCTCTCACCCCTCACCCCTCAGGGAGACTCTGGTTCCCCCGGACCTGCTGGACCCGCCGGACCCCAGGGCCCCCGTGGAGCCCCCGGAGATAGAGGAGAGGATGGTGCCAACGGAGCCTCTGTAAGTACTACATTTGGATTACTTTGTTATTTTAAAGACTCACCTAAAATTCGAATTAGGTTCTGATTGTTGAAAGTTCCTTCGTTTCTTTCTCATTTTCGATGGCCTGGATGTGCTGCACCAACGACATTAACAGCAGCAGCAATGACCAAAAAAAAAGTGAAGACAACATGACAAACAACAACAGCAAAATCAGCTCACATCATTTTCGAAAGCTACAACAAAAAAGAGAAAAACTAACAGTCGTAGAGTTTGTCACATGTCTTTTTGAAAATAATTTTATAACCTATAAACTGTTGACCCCCATACACTATTTTCTGTTTGTTATCTGATGTAGGTGTATGCTTATTATTGCTCAAATCAAATACATCTTTTTAAAAGTGTTTATGTAGAATGGTTGGGAAAGTTGGTTTTTATCTTTAATGTCGCCAGACTTTGTGTAAAAATAAAAGAAATAAATCTATTACTTCTATAATTTTGTTTAACCTTTACCAGAAACTGAAAGAAATCCCCGGCACCGAAGCAAAATAATAATAATATATGGTCATACAATCATTCTTCTAAAAGACATAAGATGAGTGTAGTAGTTGGGTCGTTTTGAAGCTGTGACATCACATGACATTTAACCTTCCAGGGACTCCGTGGTGTTGACGGTATGCCCGGACCCTCTGGACCCCCCGGACCCATTGGACCCACTGGACCCCCAGGAATCCCCGGACAACAGGGACCTAAGGTCAGTACTGAACCGTCGGACTTATCAGCTCTTCGCAGCGTCCCTTTACTGGGCTGTTTTACATCTGACGGCAAAGACAAGAGTTATTAACAATATTCTGGGCTTGTCGAATTGATAAACAAAACGCTGCCTTTGTTTGATTAGTAAAAATAATTATCTTATTGTTGTAGGATTAGTAAATGGTATCCTGTTGTTGTTGTTTTTTTAATGATTAATAAGAATATCTTGTCTTTGTAGGATTAATAAACACTACTATGTAGGATTAATAAACACTACTATGTAGGATTAATAAACACTACTATGTAGGATTAATAAACACTACTATGTAGGATTAAAAAACACTACTATATAGGATTAATAAACACTACTATGTAGGATTAATAAACACTACTATGTAGGATTAATAAACACTACCATGTCTTTTTAAGGTTAATAACAATATCCTGTATTTGCAAGGTTAATAAATGTCCAGTCTTTGTATTAATAGCACCCTGTCTTTGAAAGGGTAAATGTACAGCATCATATCTTTGTATTTCAATTCTGTTCTGTTTGTGAATTCATCATTATTTGATCCTAATATTAATGCCTTTAACCACCCTGTGGATACATTTAAGCAACCTTAATCAATTATTTTTAACTTGAAATTTGCCTGTGATAGGGAGAGGCTGGTGCCCCAGGATCCAAGGGATCCGTCGGACCCCAGGGAGCCCGCGGAGAGAACGGACGCCCAGGATCCACCGGAGAGGTCGGACGTCCAGGTGCCACTGGAATGCCCGGATCTACTGGAGAGCAGGGAGCTCTGGTGAGTTCGCCCGACGTCTTAAGAACGTTCTGCTTTTTATTCACCGTCGTTGTCTCCTCACTTTCTTTTGTTTGTTGATTCACTCTGGTAATGTCTCTAATCCTAGGCACTCGTGTGTCCCGATTGTGTTTCAAATGCCATAAAACTGCTACGAAAACTAAACTATTTTTTTAAATCTGTCGATCCCTTTGTCTGTTCATTTGTTCAGCTTGACACACATTGATCTATATATTTCACTCTCATTTGTTTCGTATCTCCTTCTCTCTCTCTTTTCTCTCATTCTTAATGCATGTCACACACACACACGCGCACACACACACACACACACACACACACACACACACACACACACACACACATTCACACACACACACACACACACACACACACACACACACACACACATTCACACACACACATTCACACACACACACACACACACACACTCTCTTCTTTCTCTCTCCTGTTCTCCCTCTCTCCCCTCCTTCTATCCTTCTCACCCTCTCCCCCCTCTCCCCCCCTCTCCCCCCCTCTCTCTCTCATAGCAAATTGTTTCATTTCCTCTTCTGTCCATCCTCAGGGAGACCCTGGAAACGCTGGATCCCCCGGATACCCCGGACCCCGTGGACCTAGCGGTCTGAACGGCAGCCCTGGACTTCAAGGCAACAAGGGAGCTCAGGTGAGACAATAGTTGGAACTGCAGTCGAAACTGTCTGAGACGACCACGCATTACCAAGGAGAAAAGTGGCTGTATTAGACCGATGATTGTGTTATATGGGGTCTTTATATATCAGACAGGTGGTCGTCTTATACCGTGCCATTATAAGATATATGCAAGAGAGGAAATGGGAAGTGTTTGTTCGTCTAGCGGGTAACGTTTTTGGTCAATGTTCGATGAAATTATTGATTTCCTGGAAAGCATCTTTTTTAACACCTTTGTTCACTGCTGAATCAGATTTTTTGCTAAATTTAGTTGATGCCAGGGAAATCTGCTTTTGAAAGCCTTTTTAAGCTCAAAATTTCCACCAAAAAAAAGTTCCTCACGCACTTTTAAAGTCCTTGAAATTTAAGATTATGTAAAAATATGCCAGTTACCTATAACTATTTCTAATAGATTTATATTTGTTTTAAAAATTAGTATTATGCCTTTTGGTTTTCAAAATTTTAGGATTTTCCTAAGTATTAGATCTATATAATTTCAATATGGCCGCCAGTATTACAAAACATATTAGGGTTGAAAATTTGGTTAATGTTTTGAATTACTTCTTGGAGGGTACTGCAGATTATGTAAAAGTTTGCATTGAAAAGATGCATCAACAACGAAAATAGCTTTTGTGAGTAGCTAGACCCCTTAAACAAGTGGTCGTTAGATCAGGTTTCACTGCAATCGTCAGATTTATTTAGAATGATGTACAGGAAAGTGTGAAGACATGAAATTTTATCCAGAGGCTATTCGACCAGGATAGGGCTTCTTGAGAGTTAATGCAGTTTAAAGCCAGGCATTTAGGAGGTTAAACCCATTATTATTTACTGACCTACTGACTGACATACTGACTGAATGACTGGCTGGCTGACTGACTGACTGACATACTGACTGACTGACTGACTGACTGACTGACTGACTGACTGACTGACTGACTGACTGATATACTGACTTACCGATTGACTGACTGGCCTACTGACTGGCTGACTTGCTCACCTCGCCAGGGAGACCCCGGAGTGCCCGGATACAAGGGATCTGCTGGAGAGAAGGGAGCCCCAGGATCTGCTGGTGAGCTGGGACGTCCCGGTCTGCCCGGACCTGCTGGAGCCAGAGTGAGTTGTTGGACTTTGTTTGTTGATTGGCTGTTGTGCTTCTTTGTTTGTTTGTTTGCTTGTTTATGCCACAGTGTTCCAAAGTGAACGTTTTGTGTGTGTGTGTGTGTGTGTGTGTGTGTGTGTGTGTGTGTGTGTGTGTGTGTGTTGTTTCCCCACAGTGTGTGTGTGTGTGTGTGTGTGTGTGTTGTTTCCCCACAGTGTGTGTGTGTGTGTGTGTGTGTGTTGTTTCCCCACAGTGTGTGTGTGTGTGTGTGTGTGTGTGTGTGTGTGTGTGTTGTTTCCCCACAGTGTGTGTGTACGTGTGTGTGTGTGTGTAATGTGTTTGTTTATGTTTTTGTATGTGCATATGTTCGTTTAGGTTACAGTGTACCAAGGTCGATACTTGCGTTTGCTCGGGTGTGCGCTCGCTGTATGTGAGTGTGTGTGTGATTGTGTGTGTGTGTGTGTGTGTGTGTGTGTGTTTTTGCGTGTGAGTTGTAACCTGAATGTGTATGTTAACGAGACTATTTTCTTCCAGTAACACATAATATGACTATACGTATCCGGGTTTTTTTTGTTTTTGTTTTTTTCTTATTCGTTTATATTTTCGGGGGGGGGAGGATGTTCTTGTTCTTGTTCTTTTTTTTTCTTTTTTTTTTTTGCCTACGAAGACTATTTTGACAAATCTATTTTACTTCCTACAGGGAGAGCGCGGAGCTCAGGGACCCATCGGACCCGTCGGAAGCCAGGGAGACCGCGTAAGTATGAATATTCATGAGGCAGTGCGTCATAATATAGTTGAAGTTCTAACCTGGAAGTTAATGAGAATAGCAAATAGCAGTTGGACATAAATATTACGAGCTTCTTCTTTTTTTTTTTTAATCAAAGATAATTTATATTCATAAACCATGTTCCACGTATACAACAGTCAATTAAATAATGATATCTATTTGACAGTACCGCTCTTTGACCATTTCTTTTTTTAATAAAATTGAACTGGACAGCATAATTAAGCCTACTACGTAATATCATTAGTATTATGAAAACACATGAGTCAGAATATCACAATAATTAAAGGTATCTGCTTAAAATGTTTACTTTTTTATTAGAAGTAAGCTTATTGAAGGCTACTTTTAAAACATGTTAACACAGGGTTCTAATGTTGTCATTTGTGATCTTGATTGAAATGAGCAGTTCTGAGACACTTTTCTAGATGTTTAGCATAACCCCTATCTCTGTCTCTGTCTCTGTCTCTGTCCCTCTCTCTCTTTCTTTCTCTCTCTCTCTTTCTCGGTCTCTCTCTCTCTCTCTCAGTCTCTCTCTTTCTCTCAGACTCTCTCTCTCTCTCTTTCTTTCTCTCTCAGTCTCTTTCTCAGTCTCTCTCTCTCTCAGTCTCTCTCTTTCTCTCAGTCTCTCTCTCAGTCTCTCTCTGTCTGTCTGTCTCTCTCTGTCTCTCTCTCTCTGTCTCTGTCTCTCTCTCTCTCTCTCTCTCTCTCTCTCTTCCTTTCATATGGTCTATCAACATTGAATAAGGACTTACGGCTCAGACACACACACACCTATAGCCACCAAACAACCTGAACTCTCCTGAAAAATGACACAAATCCCTCGTTCCACTAACGTTTTTCTTCGCGTGTGACGTCAGGGCGTGCCCGGATCCCGTGGAATGCCCGGATCCCCCGGATCCCCCGGATCTAAGGGAGCTGAGGGAGTTGATGGAGAGAGAGGACCCCGTGGAGAGCCAGGCAGTGCCGTGAGTACATCAGTCGTCTTTGTCTGTCTGTCTGTCTGTCTGTCTGTCTGTCTGTCTGTCTGGCTGTCTGGCTGTCTGGCTGTCTGGCTGTCTGGCTGTCTGTCGGTCTGTCGGTCTGTCGGTCTGTCTGTTGATACGACGTGTCCCGGCATCCTTGTCAGATGGTCGTTGGTGATCACTCTGATGTGACCTGCACCTCCTAATTGTTCAATATACCTGTTATTTAAAGTATACTCAATTCCCATGTGGAAAGGGGGGTGGGAAACCAGTGGTATGGCCTGCTTTTTTTCTTCCCTCTATTTTGTTGTCTGTCTGTCTGTCTGTCTGTCTGTTTGTCTGTCTGTCTGTCTTGCGTTTTTACTGCGCTGAATGACCATAACTGTGTCTATGTGCTTCTCAAAGTAATTAATCTAGAGTAAACTAACCAATTACCTTTAGTTTGTCTAAGTGATTCTGTTTACTTTCTGCCCCAAGCATAAGTAGGCGCTTCCCCATTGCATGCACGAGACAAAAGGGTTTTCTTTTTGGGGGGTTAAAAACATTTTTTTAACATGTGATCTACGCTACGTCATGTACTGTATTGTTTTATTGTTTATTTAATTTTCTTCCAGGGAATTGTCGGCAGAGCCGGACCCCCAGGACCCAGCGGAGAGCTCGTAAGTAGAGGAATATCTTTAATTTTGGTTTTGTTGCACCTTTGAGAGGGAGAGAACAGTGTGATATGAGACTGAAAATGAGAGAGAAACAGAAGAAAAGTGTGTGTGTGTGTGTGTGTGTGTGTGTGTGTGTGCGTGTGTGTGTGTGTGTGTGTGTGTGTGTGCGTGCGTGTGTGTGTGTGTGTGTGTGTATGAAAGAGAGAGAGAGAGAGAGAGAGAGAGAGAGAGAGAGAGAGAGGATAAACAGGAGAGTGATAGCGAGAGATAGATAAATTAGAGAGAGAGAGAGAGAGGGAGGGGGCGAGTGTAAACATGAAGTTTGCTTGGAATGTATAAATATACTGGGACGAGGTTTTTTGTCTGTTATCATATACGAGGAGATTTTCCCTTCTATAGTCAAATCTTGCTGGGTTATTTTTCTCCTGTTCTCTTCTTTTTTTCTTTCTTCTTTTTCACCTATATTTATGACAAAGTCTTAAAACTTCGTATTTATTGAAAGACTCTACTGTGGTTTACATTGTACCTGTCTGGACTAAACACTTTATAAGTTTTTGCATAATAATACATTAAATTATTTTTGCTCTCTCTTTATATACCAACGAGGAATTTCTCCTCCGGAAAAAAGTGAATTCTCCTCATTTATTGATCTTATCACATCCTTTGAGCAAGAAAATTATACATGATGCTCTAGTGTATTTTTCCCCTTCTCTCCGACCAAACATCTATCGTCCTTATCGCTCCTTCTGTTGTTGTTTTTTGTGGCTCTCTTTTAACACATCTAATCTTCCTCACTTATGGTATGACCTAATTGTGTTGCAAATGCCGTAAAATGTTTACTAAAAACTAAAAAAGCATCCTTTGATCCTCCCACCAGGGACTTCCCGGACCCCCAGGTGCTGATGGTTCCAGCGGACCCCCAGGACCCCCTGTAAGTAGAAAGTGGCAAGAATCCTTAAGCTTATACAATTTCCTACATTTTGTTCCCTGGGACATACCAAATTGTTTTTGAAAGAGCTGGTTAAAAATTTGTGAAGAATTACAAATTGCAACATTATACCTGTATTGCAATTGATTTGTTTTTCAAAATTGTCAGAGTGTTCTTTTTTGTTACATAATAGTATTGCTAATTGCATTTATAGTAATGAATCATATGAAATGAGACCAATAAAAAATTTTACTTAAGCTTAATTTACGGACGTTATGATTTTGAGTACATGTAAATTCGATTCTTGTCGAATCACATTTCTGTTGAAAGATCAGGTTTTAAAACTCGTTAAAGCCTCACAGTAAACGTTGAAATAGTATAAAATAGCTATTTTGTTTGGTTCACCTCAGGGACCCTCTGGATCTGATGGACGCCCCGGACAAATGGGACCCCCCGGACAGCCTGGACCTACTGGTCTCCAGGGCGCCCAGGGACCCCAAGGAGAGAGAGTGAGTTGCTTTTTACTTTCTGGAACAGTAACTGAACACAGGACACAGATAATAAGTATTACCAAACGAGAGAAAATTTTGATTGAGTGAGATATGTGAACTTTGAATATAATTTGAAAGTTTTGAATGGAATAGAAAATGTTTTTGTTGAATATGGACGTTTGAATAGAACTGAACGTCCTTGGTTGGACAAAGAAGTATTTGTGAGGCAGCGTGGTGGAATCAGGCTCTCGTCAATTTTTGGTCATGTAGAGTATTTGGTGTCATCTTAAAGCTTATTCACTTGTCTTTAATTGGATTTAAAAATATCCATTTATCTTGAATAAAAGTCGAGATATTTGCGAAAAAAGGAGGTGGGCGTCACCTGTTTTCAGAGGTAAAATTAGTGAGAAAACGGCCGCCAAAGATTAGTTATTTCCTTAGCTTAAGAGTCCGTGGTAACTGAAAATTTACATTTTTTGTGCCTTTAATCAACGTTTTTCGAAAAATACAGACAGAAATGAGTTCTTTAATGAGCATGAAAGATGTTGAGCCCAAAAACAATAATTTGATAAAAATTCACAAACCTGCGGGAAAATGCAAGTTTCTTCACTTTGATGATTTTGACGAGAGCCTGATTCCACCACGCTGCCTCACATTTGGTGGAATATTAATGTTCATTCTGAGTTGGAAATGAAGTTTTTGGAGAAACATTATAGGAAGGTATGAATATATTGTATGACACGTAATATTAATGATATCTTTTGAACTTGTTCTCCTCCAGGGATCCCCAGGAAAGGCCGGCATTGCTGGTGGCCCCGGACAGAGAGGACCCCCCGGAGATGTTGGCCCCAGCGGCGAGCGCGGAGAGAGAGGAATGCCCGGACCCGAGGTACACTCATAGACTTGTAGTATTGTAATATCTTAGACCGTGCACTTTGGTGTATAGACTTGTATTTTTAATATTTTAAACCGTGCTCTGTAGCGTATTTCTGGTCCGCTATGGAACGCGATGTTAGAGCCAAATGAAAGGAAACCACGGTAACGTGACGGGTGATTCGACTGTTTTACATTCAGTCACAGTTCAATTAACAGAAACAACAACTACAGTAAAAAAAAAAATATTTTAAAAATCAATTACAGCGGTTTTAATAACGACCACAGAAAAAAAAAACATTATTGTAAGCAGCGACGGTAACAATTAATATGACAGATCTGATTGTGTTGCAAGTGCCTTAAAAATGCTACTTAAACTTACCAAAACTCGTGTTTTAAAGAAATGCGTATATTGTCACTCTAATCTGTCTTTGTGATTGTTCCAGGGAGAGCCCGGCGGCCCAGGAGGTGTAGGACCCCAGGGACCTACTGGATTCCAGGTACGTTAGTTTGACTCACAGTTTATGATTTATGTAGTATGATAGTTAGAAATTTTAATGTTCAAAAGCATTACCTATGGACTTATGATCGGACACATGTGTCTGCTACTTAATTAAAGGATTACCGATTCTTTTACTTCATAACGTTTAACGAGGGGCGTCTTTGCTCTGACTATGAAGGAATTGTACAAAAATAAAACTTGGGGAATGACTTCTTTCTTTTTGAACGCTGCACGTAGTTTTTCGAAGAAGTCATTGTCTGCTGTGAACTTGAGATCATTTTTAGTTAGTCTTTGAGTAGCAAGAGATTGTGCTAGATTCAATTGAGACACTGTAAACAATGGAATCTCTTTGATATCACTCTGTGATCAATTTTTTTAAAATTAATGAAACATCGTCGTCGACAATTTTGATAGAATTCAGAGTATTTAATGCAATCTTGCACGTTGCTTTGATCTGTCTAGATTTGGCGACCCAATAATTCCAAGGCACTGACCCATCTACACACAGTTTTGAGATAATTTGCAAAGTTTCTCACTCGCTATACATAACTAAATTGAAAAACAAAAGTTGTTTAGTCATAGTTAAACGTCATTGCTGCAAGGCAAGACAGAGTGAAGTGGAGATCCATGATCGCCCACACCAGTCGGCAACGCAACGGATGATGACGAAAGGTCTTTTCATATGAGATTCTAAAGACATATTTTAGTAATTTTGTATTTTTCTTTTGGCCAGGGACCCCCCGGACCCCAAGGACCCCCAGGAGAGAACGGAATTGACGGAGAGGGTGGCGTGCCAGGAGAGGCTGGTGCCCCTGGACGTCCCGGATACCCCGTGAGTTCATGAGTCTGTCATTTTGTATGTGTGTATTTGTTCGTACAAGGTTAACAGACTTCAATTGCAACAACGACGGTATAATTGTTACGTGTGTGCGTGTGTGTGTCTGTGTGTGGATGTGTGTGTGTGTGTGAGTAAATGTGTGTGTGTTTGTGTGAGTGGTGTGTCTGTGCGTGTGTGTGTGTG
>NW_004797343.1:1495865-1501568 GCF_000002075.1 Aplysia californica
CCCATTCCCACCTGGGTGAAGTGAGGAAAATTCGTGTAAAGTGCCTTTCCCAAGGACACAACGTCGGGCCCTTGACGGGATTCGAACCCATGACCTTACGGTTGCGAGTCCGAGAGCCTAACCACTACAAGATACAACTCATGTAGGAGACGAAAACAGAAGGTCGGAGAACACTTGCGAAACCACATGCGAAAAAGATGAAGAAAAAAGGCCAAAACAGATAAATTAACCAAACTTAAATTTTGTAGGTTCAAGAATTTTTTGCGAATTATGGACACATTTTTGGTGTGTATGCCGAAGCCGGCTTTGGATTTTTTTTGTGAGGGGGTCCTCACCCATTGGTTGTATAGATATAATATATATTTTATATCTATTCGTGTTGGTAATTGCTTTCCTCTCTCCACTCTTCAGGGTGCCCCAGGATCCCCCGGACAGAAGGGAGACCAAGGATTCCAAGGAGCTAAGGTAACGTCTTACCCATTATACCCTTAGTGAAGTGATTACGTCATTTGCATTTACCTATATATTCGGCCATCTTTCTGTCTGTTTACCTGTTTGACCGTTTAGCAGCCATCTTCGTGTATATGTAAAGATATATTATGTGTTCATATATCTGTGTTGTTTGTTTGTCTTTTTAGCTGTTTTCGTGTATATTATGTAAAGATATATTATAATGTTCATACATCTGTTGTCTGTCTGTTTATTCGTCTTCGTGCAAATATGTTCTTTGTTTATATAATATCTGTTTGTCTTTATGTTTAGTCGTTTTTATGTAAAATTGTGTATTATATATGTGTTTGTCTGACCGCTAAGCAGTCTGTCTGTGTACCTGTTTGACTATTCGCTTATCGTCTGTATATTGGTTTTTAAAAAAACAAAACAATAAGAGACGTTCTTACCGATATTGCGTTTGCCAAACGTTATGATAGCGTGAGTACCGTGTTGTGCTTCTGAATTCCCCGCACTGTGTGTACTGTTTGTAATGTGCTGGTATTGTACGCTTAATGTTACATGTCTGTACTTATCAAAGTGCATGATACATTGTATTGTGTTCGTGCTATATGCAATTGTTACACTGTGTTTTTTCAGTTTGTACCTGTATGGTTTTGTATACGTATTTCTGTGTTTGCTTTGTTCTTGTATGATTTTGTGTGCATGATGTTGTGTTTGTCTAATTATATAATACGGTTTTTGCTTGTATTTTACCACAAAATGTGATATTATCTTTGTCATATAATTTTATTGCAATGTTCATTGTTTTCATGTTTTATGATCACATCGCTCACCATACTTAACAATGTTACTTTTGTCTCTTCCAGGGAGAGCAAGGAGAGGTTGGACCCCCCGGAGAGCCAGGACGTTCTGGAAGACAGGTCAGTAGGAATAAAAACATGATTTTTCTTTGTTTCTTTTCGAATTTGAAATAGTATTTTAGTTGCCCTTGTAAACTTTGAGACATTACATGGACATTGCAAAGTCGTAGCTTTCGTAGTTTATTCAGTAATTTCAAGGCAATACAAAATTACTTTGTAAAAAAAAAAACTCCAACACAGGGAAGTTCGTAAGCTTCAATTGATACGTTTTGTACTGTGGCCATTTTTCGTGTTTCAGTTTGTTTTTGTAACGAGCGAAGAAGGGATTTCTCGAGGAAGGGGGACATTTGCTACACTAAAAGGCATTAACTCTATGATCTGTCTCTATAGAAATGCTGGGTGAGAGTTTTTGTTGGGAAGAAATATGGCCACTAATGAATGAGAGCTTATCCCTGTTCTTCATCCATTCTTTCATTCATTCATTCATTTATTTATTCATTCATTCATTCATTCATTCATTTACTTATTCATTCGTTCATCTGTTTATTTATTCATCTATTCATGTATTCTGTTTGTTCATCTACTTTTTCATTCATTTTCCAGGGAGAGTCTGGCATCCCCGGACGTCGCGGACAGAGCGGAGACCAGGGAGTTCCAGGAGTGCCCGGAGAGCGCGGACCTGACGGACGTGGTGGACCTCAGGGTCTCCCCGGACCCCAGGGATCCAGCGGAGCTCCAGGACCCCAGGGACCTGTTGGAATCAAGGTATAGTCGTTACTCAGCACAAATAAAAGATATCGCATGAAATGTTCCAGTGTGAATTCTTCTATTTGTTTTGAGAAAAGGTTTTGTTAGTGTGTCTATGATTTGTTTATCAGTGATTTTATTTTTCTTGTATTTTCGAAAAGGAAAAGAAATAAGAGAGTGGGAGAGAGAGGGAGATAGAGAGAGAGGCAGACAGAGAGAGAGAGAGAGAGAGAGAGAGAGAGAGAGAGAGAGAGAGGGGGGGGGGAGAGGGGGGAGTTTATTCTCGGGAAAAGCTTACATAATCAAATAGTGTCGAAATCACCGTTAAACAATGAACACACATTACACTTTAAATGGTCCAATTCGACCCCCCATTGTTGAGGAGATAAGTACTATCTGAGATATGATGTAGTCCTCTTGGACAGTACCTTTATGATATAGAAATGCAAGAGGGAAGTGATAAGTGGTAGTTTGTACAGATGACTGTATTGGGCAAGTTTGTCGTTAGGGTAGCTTCGACTTCAAACAAACCACAGCATACTTATCTGACCATTGATTTTGACCACCACAGGGAAGTTTCGGAGAGAATGGACGCCCCGGTCGCTCTGGCAGCAACGGCGCCTCAGGACTGCCCGGAACCCCTGGAAACAAGGGACCCCGCGGAGAGGACGGCATCCCAGTAAGTCATTGCTCTTCTTCTTGCTCTTCTTCTTGCTCTTGTCTTGCTCTTGTTCTTGTTCTTCTTCTTGTTCTTCCTGTTCTTGTTCTTTTTTGTTGTTTTTCTTGATCTTGTTCTTGTTGTTCTTGTTGTTTTTGTCGCTCTTGCTCTTGCTCTTGCTCTTGCTCTTGTTCTTGTTCTTGTTCTTGCTCTTGTTCTTGCTCTTGTTCTTGTTCTCGTTCTTGCTCTTGTTCTTGTTCTTGTTCTTGTTCTTGTTCTTGCTCCTGCTCCTGTTCTTGCTCTTGCTCCTGTACTTCTTGCTCTTGCTCTTGTTTTTTCTCTTGTTCTTCTTGTTCTTATTCTTTTTTTTTTCTTCCTCTTTTTTCTTCTTCTTCTTCTTGCTTTTGTTCTTGTTCTCCTCCCCCCCCCCCCTCGTCCTCTTTCTTCTGTTAGTTTTAAAAACGTTCTAGTTGTTAGTATTGAAACTGTTATATTTGTCAGTGTTAAAAAGGTTCCATTAGTGTTAAAAAAAAGCTCTATTTATTGATATTGAAAAAACTGTTTGTTGGTTTTGAAAAAGCTCTATTGGTTAGTATTGAAAAAGCTGTTTGCTTGTATTGGAAAACAATTCTATTTATTGATATTTAAAAGACTATATTACAAAATTGTTAGCATTGAAAAGGCCATATTTTGTTAGTACTTTTTGTTAAAGCTCTGTTTGTTAGTATTTTTTAAGTTCTATTTAATAGTATGAAAAAACGTTATTTTTAAGAATTGAAAGAGCTCTATTCGTTTGTATTGAAAAAAAACTTTTTGTTCGCATTTCAAAAATGTCTGTAGATTAGTCTTTGATTATTTAACTGATGTTTTGTCAACGTTTAGGGAGGAGAGGGCCAAGTCGGACCCCAAGGAGCTCAAGGACAGCGTGGAGACCCCGGAATCCCAGGAGTGCCCGGAGAGACCGGACCCCCAGGACAGCCTGGACCCACTGGACCTCGTGGTTCTCAGGGACGCAACGGTCAGTGTTTGATTACTGGTGGTTGCTGTGGTTGATGATGATAATGATGGTGATGATGATGATTATGATGATGATGATGATGATGATGATGATGATGATGATGATGGTGATGATGATGATGATGATGATGATGATGATTATGATGATTATGATAGTGTGTGTGTGTGTGTGTGTGTGTGTGTGTGTGTGTGTGTGTGTGTGTGTATCATGTGTGTGCTTGTGTTTTAAGTGGGTGAGGGGGGCGGGAGTTGTAAGTGGGTTTTATCTGAGTGAATGTGTGTGTGGAGGGGGGTGGAACTGTGTGTTTGTTTGTTTGTTAGTTAGTTTGTTAGTTCGTTTATTTGTTTGTGGTGGAGTAGGTGTGGGAGTTTATGTGTGTATGTGTGTGCGCGTGAGTGTACGTATGCGTATATGAGTGTGGGTATTTTTGTGAGTGTGTGTCTGTGTATGTGAGAGAGGCCGAAAAATTTAAAAGGCAATGAAGACAGTAATAATTTCTCTGTTGGGCCTAGTATCCCGTGAAATAAATGTTCGCCAAAAATTATAATTTGTTGTTGGCGTCTTCTCCCTAGGCATTGACGGATACCAGGGTAAGGCCGGAGAGGTCGGACCTGTTGGACCCAGAGGACCTGTTGGAGAGCCCGGAACTGCTGTAAGTCTCTGACTCATCTATGAGTCTTCCTGTATGCGCCTCATACCTGTCTGTTTGCCTCTTTGTCAGTCTGTCTCTCTGCGTAGAATACGTAAATAAACCAGGTAAATTCACCTAACCACCTTTATTCCTGCCTACATATATGCCTGCCTATCTACCCATCTATCTGTCTACCCATCTGTCTAACTATTTGCCTAATTTAACAGTCTACCTATCTTATTACCTATATGTTAGCTATCTGAATATCATTTTTTCCCTTTCTCCTCTTTGTAGGTCGGTAGGAAGGTAGGTAAAATGCCATCATCTCACGTTATGTAGTGCATACACATTTTACAATTACGAGAGACTCCCATTAAAACATAACAAACTATACAACAAACGCATTACTCAGTGGTGAACGGGTGTGTTTACTTCGCCCCCATGCTTTTACAATTGCTTTTGTTAGCAATCCTCCTGTGATTGGTGTGTGTTTCTTTCAAAGAATACTACAACTAAGAGAGAAGCCCCTAAGCTTCACACATCCCAAAGTGGAAGTGGAGCTTTTAAATGTTCAAAATGTGGCAAATTTTTTTTCTGACAGAATTTGTCCCATCGGCCACAGCAGAAGCCACAAGTCATCCTAACCTTTAATTCTTATATTTCTTCTATTTCAAAGGAGAGATTTTCTCCTCTGTGGATGTCCTGGCCATCGTCAAACAGTGATGGACAAGCTATTTTTATTAACTGGTGTAACAAATGGGTAACAGGGGAAGATCAGGGAAACGTAGCTTTTCTGAGAGCATCCGAGCAAAGGAATGAATGGAAAATCATGATCGCCGATGTCTGTCGCAGATCTGGCACTGGATGATGATGATGATGATGATGGTGTGTGTTTAAATGGTTTTCAGATGCAGTGGTGCCCCCACGGTTGTCCCAACAGCGGGATAGAAGAAGAAGAAGAAGTTTAAACTGGACAATGATATTTCAAAAAATTTTCAAACATGTTTTGTCCTCCCTCCGCAGGGTGCCCCAGGAAACTCTGGAGCTCCCGGACTCCAAGGACGCCCCGGAGAGAAGGGACCCGATGGTGATGTTGGTCTGCCCGGTGCCCCTGGCAACCAGGGTCTGCAAGGACCTTCCGGACCTTCTGGAGGATCTGGACCTTCCGGAGAGAGAGGACCAAGAGTGAGTCATTGTTTGTCTGCTTGTGTGTGTGTGTGTGTGTGTGTGTGTGTGTGTGTGTGTGTGTGTATGTGTGTACGTGTGTATGTTGGTGTGGATGGATGTGTATGTGTGTGTGTATGTATGTTTGTGTGTGTGTGTGTGTGTGTGTGTG
>NW_004797343.1:1503359-1508098 GCF_000002075.1 Aplysia californica
GGGGGGCGAGGGGGCTTCAATTGCACCAAATTGTGTAAATATATGTTTCATGGAAGGATCAGCTCCCTAGGAAGATAATATAACTTCGAAAGGAAGAAGTGAGTCTTGGGTGTTACTCATGACAAAAGCTCTTGGTGTAGATTTTAATTTTATACCTTCGTTCTGATTTCAGGGACCCCTCGGAGATGCTGGCTCCAGAGGACCACCAGGACCTTCCGGACCCAGAGTAAGTCGTTTGTTTTATCAAATATCATTAGGCTCAAGCTACGATTGCTTGCCTTCTCACATTCTCCTCTCCTCTCTACTGCATCTAAAACGTCACATAGACACGTTGCATCTTAAACATACTATTGACGCAGCTCGTCTTCAAGCGTTGTCGATCGGAAGATATGCGGGCACTCTGGCTTGATTTGCTCCTTCTTCCCTATTGAACTTCTATCGTCCTCATCTCTACTGCTTCTTCTCTTGTACAGTTACTCGACGTGCAAGACCTTTAATCTTCGACATTTGTATGATTTATTTGTATTGTAAGTGTTGTGTGGGTGGTTGGCAGGAGCTCGGGTGTGGTATACTCCTTCTTCCTGTCAAATAGCTATCGTCCTCATCTCTCCTCTTTCTTTTTTATGTTAGTTACTCTTTTGTAAAACTTCCCATCTTCGGCACTTATATTATCTTACTGCGTTACAAGTGCTGTAAAACGCTTACTAAAACTAGACAAGTGTCGTTAAACTCTTAACAAAACGAACTAAAGCGTTGTGAAATTACCAGTTTGCGCGTTCTAAATGAGTTAACTGAGGAATCAGCTGAACAAACAACTCACCACCATCTCTGATTGTCTTTACAGGGATCCGACGGAGGCCGTGGACCCATGGGACCTGACGGAGAGACCGGAGTCGAGGGACCCCCAGGACGCACTGTGAGTACCGCACATTAATTAAGGGCGATTATTATTCCATGCCGTAGGCGTCAAGTTGAATAGTAATTCTATTATATGTCAAGTTGAAGGGTAAGTCTATGTTATATGGGTCAAGTTGAATGGCAATTTTATGTTACACGGGTCAAGTTGAAGGGCAATTCTGTTATATAGGTCAAGTTTAAGGTCAATTATATGTTATATGGGTCAAGATGAATGGCAATCCTATGTTTGATATATCAAGTTAATCGGCAATTTCACATCACACAATGTATCACGTTTTAGGGTCAAGTGTAAGGGCAATTCCATGTTACAAAATGTATCAAGTTTAAGGACAATTCCATGTTACAAAATGTATCAAGTTTAAGGACAATTCCATGTTACAAAATGTATCAAGTTTAAGGACAATTCCATGTTACAAAATGTATCAAGTTTAAGGACTATTCCATGTTACAAAATGTATCAAGTTTAAGGACAATTCCATGTTACAAAATGTATCAAGTTTAAGGACAATTCCATGTTACAAAATGTATCAAGTTTAAGGACAATTCCATGTTACAAAATGTATCAAGTTTAAGGACTATTCCGTATATCACAATGTATTAAGTTTAAGGACTATTCCGTATATCACAATGTATTAAGTTTAAGGACTATTCCGTATATCACAATGTATTAAGTTTAAGGACTATTCCGTATATCACAATGTATTAAGTTTAAGGACTATTCCGTATATCACAATGTATTAAGTTTAAGGACTATTCCGTATATCACAATGTATTAAGTCCAAAGGCAATCCCATGTTACCCAATGTATCAAGTTTAAGGACAATTCCATCTCATGTGTGTTCGGTTTACCGGCAATTTCATGTTACATGTTTCCCAAAACTGACACTACCGCACCACAACGACAGCAGCAGCAGCAGCAGCCGCAACAACAACAACAATAACATTATCAACAATAACCCCAAATTCAACGACCATAAAAAACAACATTTGAAACAAAGCCATCAATAACAACAACACCACCACCAACAGCAACAAAAGCAGCAGCGTGTGCACCTCCAAACAAATAATGATTTATTTTTCTCTCTCTCCTCAGGGCTCCAGAGGACCCGCCGGAGAGGATGGAAGAAGGGTAAGTGTTAATCCAAACTACTTACTTGACGATTTTCATCATATCATCATCATCATCATCATCATCATCATCATCATCATCATCATTATCATCATCAACATCATCACCAATGGCAAATTCGAATGGAGTTATTTGTACGAGTGGAGGCGCCTCTTAGTATATTGACAATGGAGCCGAAAAAGTCTCGCTCGAAGATTTCTTCGTGGAGTCCACCAGGCCCATTAAGGAAACCAAAAAAAAACCATCATCATAATCATCATCACTAGCATTAATTTCCAAAATAATCTTATTTTCATCTGATTGTAGACCCTCCACTTTATATAACATTTACAATTGTCTAGAATGCCTCCGTGAGAGATTAAATCGTATAACCATTACAAAGTCTGCTCGTCATTCATTTATTCTAAGAATAAAAAGATAAATCGTGTATATAGGGCTTTAGGCAAAACACAATGCTCTGTCTATATGTTACTACCTGCATAAATTTAATTTGTAAAACGCTCAGAGCCTGTGTTCTTTAATCGAGGTAGAGCATCATAGTAATGTCATGCTATACCGACGATCCTGCTCTAACGGCCACCTGTATAAGACAATCGGTCACTTCCCATTTCCTCCAGAGCGAAATTATTTTTTTTTACGATATAGATTAGTGACAGTTTGGAAGACGGCGGCTTTTCTCCTACACAATAGGTGGTCGTCTTAGACAGTTTTGACTGTGCCATTACTCTGCTGTATTAATTTTTGTTTCTCTCTTTTCCATCCACACAGGGACAACAAGGAGAGGCTGGTCGTGCCGGTCCTCCTGTAAGTAAAACGTTTTCATTCTCTTTCTCTCTATCTCTATCTCTGTCTCTCTATCTCTGTCTCTCTGTCTGTGTCTCTGTCTGTCTGTCTCTCTATCTCTGTCCCTCTGTCTCTGCCTCTCTCTCTCTCTCTCTTTCTCTCTCTCTGTCCCTCTCTCTGCCTCTTTCTCTCTCTCTCTGTTTCTCTCTCTCTCTCTGTCTGTCTCTCTCTATCTCTCTCTTTCTCTGTTTCTCTGTCTCTCTCTCTTTGTCTCTCTCTCTCTCTCTCTCTGTCTTTGTCTCTCTCTCTTTCTCTCTGTCTCTCTCTGTCTCTCTCACTCTTTCTCTCTCTCATTCTTCTTCCAAACTCAATCGCCCAGAGGGCTAAACTTATATTACACAAAACGACTGAAATGAAATTGTTTAAGTGACATCTGAAAATGAGAACATTTGTGAACCGAGAGTTTTTAATCCAATATTTTGTCATTTTCAGTCCGTGTTAATGTACATCCTGTTTTGTGTCAACTTGATTTCAGAAAATACAAAGCACTTATAGTTTTTTTTTCTGGGGTTTATTTCAAAGGATAGGTCTTAGGACGGGTATTTTTCGGGGTGTTTTTTTTTTTTTTATTTCGAGAAATGTCACTGATAAGGAATAAATCTGCTCTTTTATTTAAACAAATATTTGCTGATAATATATTAAATGTTTAATAGTTGCCGTGTGACACCATTAGTTTAGTTGGGTTTGAAAAAAAAAGTCTCTGCTTTTGCTTTGTTCTTTCTTAACTCCACGAGCTGCTGAACTATAATGTTATAATCTTGTCTTCTCCCCCTCCCCCACCCACCAACCATCACAGGGTCCTCCTGGTCAATCCGTGTACGCTGCTGCCATGTCCAGCTGGACTTCCGGTGGCATGAAGGCTGATCCCTACCTGGTAAGTACATAATTTTTATTCCCCTGATAGCTTGCTCAACCAGAATTGGTCTCATCAGCCACAGCAGAAGGAGCAAGTAAACTTACCCTTTAATTTTTTTTAATTCTTCTATTTCGGGGCACAAATATTCTCCTCTGTGGATATATCGGTCTTTGTCAGACATTGATAAACAAGGTAGTATCATCAGATAGCTGACTGTAAACAATATTATACGTGCATTACAATATCCAAGACTTTGTACCCTGATGTAAGTCCGGTTCATCATGGCGCATACCAATTGACTCTACTTGAAACCTGATGAAGGAGGAGGAGGGAAACGTTGCGAGGGTGCTCGACTATAGCAAGACTATTTGTATTGTGTGACTACTGCCTTTTTTAACGAAAGAAAACAAATCCCCGACAAATTGTGACAACGTCCCTTTACGCTTAGTTTTCTGCATAATATAATAATATACTAATAATAATCTGTTTGATAGCTAGCCTTCCTATCTCCTCACATACCCATCTTTTTCCTCACCCCACCCCCCTCTCCTTCTCCCTACTCCCCAGCACCTTCCTCCTCCTCCCTCTCCTCCCCCACCTTTCTCCTCCCCCTTCCCACCCTCCTACTCCCCAGCACCCTCCTCCTACTCTCCTCCCCCACCTTTCTCCTCCCCCTTCCCACCCTCCCTCCTCCCTTATCCCACCCGGCCATCAATCATAACATAATATCGCCCTGCTCTCGTACCTCAGGGAGATGCTCCTCCTGATGAGAAGGCCCGCAACACCATCGAGGCCCTGAAGAAGGTCACTGCCGAAATCAAGAAGGTCAGGAAGCCAACCGGAGAGCGTGATGCTCCAGGACGTACCTGTCGCCAGATCGCTGCCTCTGCTGAGGAGCCTCTGAAGAACGGTCAGTTAATCACAATAATAATAATAATAATAATAATAATAATGATAATAATTATAATTATAAAAATAATAATAATAATAATA
>NW_004797343.1:1508198-1510720 GCF_000002075.1 Aplysia californica
ATAATGATAATAATTATAATTATAAAAATAATAATAATAATAATAATAGTAGTAGTAATATACAATAATAATTATAATAATAATAAAAATAATAATAATAATTTTAATAATAATAATAATTATTATTATTATTATAATAATAATAATGATAATAATAATTTCAGTAATCATCATCATCACCATCATCATCATCATGTCAAACACATCTCAGAATATCCAGGAACAATGGCAATTCGAATAGAGTTATTAGGATTATTAGGACGAGTGGAGGTGCTTCTAAGTACATTGACAATGGAGCCGAAAAAGAGCCTCGCTCTCGCTCGAAGATTTCTCCGTGGGGTCCACCACACCCTTTAAGGAAACAAACAAAAAATTATCATGCAATATAATAATAATAATAATAATAATAATAATAATAATAATAATAATATCAGTATAATCATCGTCGGTCATCATCATTATTATAAAAATAATCATTATCATAACAACTGTTGTTATCAGTATTATCATCATTATCTCTATTCATCAACAGGCATGTACTGGATCGATCCCAACGGCGGAGGTATCGCTGATGCCATCCAAGTGTTCTGCCGCTTCGACCAGGAGAAACTCGATAGGACCCAGACCTGCCTTGTGCCAGCCACCGAAGTTGTAAGTTTTGTTTAAAAAAGAAAACCCTCTTGTTTTGTTTCGTTTTATTTTTACGCTTTTTTGTTTGTCTATGTGTGTGTGTGTGTGTGTGTGTGTGTGTGTGTGTGTGTGTGTGTGTGTGTGAGTGAGTGTAAGTAGGTAATTAAGTAAGTTAGTAAGTAAGTATTTGTATAATACTACTGCACTCCTTTTGTTCCGCTGAGAGTTGAGGGCGAGAGTATTTCCTGTGTCTAGTTTTTTAATAACTCCCAACCTATATGAACTAATATTTCTGTATTTTGTTAATTTATTTATATGGGGTTTTTTATATTCTTTTCCACAGTTTGAGAAGAAGACCTGGTTCCGCTCCAGACCCACCGGAAAGGCTGCTGCCTACTTCGCTGAGACGTTCGCTGATAACGAGGTGAGATTGCTCAAACGGACCTTATAATAGTACTATTGTCGACCAGCTGTTTAGGTGAACTACACCCAAACTTTTGGGGGTTTCTTGTATTGCTCTTTAATACGTTATGATATTTATTGCGTTGTTTTGTTGAAATTCAAGTTGTGAAATGAAAAGATGCATAACTTGGGCACTATTTTTAAAAGATTGAAACAGGGTTGTTGTATTTTACCACTCGTGCGCTCGTCTCCGAAGTGGAAAGTCCGGGTTCGAGCCTCGGTTCGGAGACAGATTTTTTTTCACCCCCTCCTGCCCACTCAGCAGTAACGGGTACCTGACTTCGAGTTGGGGAAGCAAAGGCGGCGTGGAAAGGAACTGGCCACCCTACCACAATATGCCGAAGGCCCAGCAAGTTGTCTCACTAACAAGGCAATTCCCAATGTCCGGATCGGATGTGGGAACAACTTTACTAACCTGACAAACTGTGCTCTTTAGGGTTTATAATTCTTCATTCCTACAACAACGCACTGAAGGTGAATATTTAGCGATATTTAGTTGGGATGTTGTATTCCTGTTAGCCCGGGTTGATCCTGACATGCATACGGGATGTGCAGCCCCCCCCCCCCCCCCCTTCTTAAGTTATATACATTGCTCAGATTTGTTTTACTTTATTTATTCATTTATTCATTTATAGATTTGTACATTTATTCGTTTATTCATATATTCGTTTATTTATTCATTTAATTTTTTATATACACTATTTATTAATTTATTTCATTTATTTGTTGGGTGAAGAAACAGCTACAGGTTTTTAACAAATATTGAACTCATCAACGTTTTGTTTTTCCCGCCCTCGACAGTTCTCCTACCAGAGCCACAAGTCCCAGGTGAAGTTCCTGCAATTCCTGTCCAAGGCTGCCCGCCAGAGAGTGACCATCAACTGCCGCAACGTTGTGGCCGTCTACGACAGCCAAAACCGCACCTACGAGCAGTCCGTCCGCGTCATGGGCTTTGATGAGGAGGAGCTGTCCGTCCACGCTAAGAAGGCCTTCAGATACAAGGTCGTCATGGATGACTGCCAGGTCAGTGGTGTTGCTAATTCTTTGTCTTTTAGCTGGGATTTGTGAAGCTTGCGCTTTTTGTTTAGCCTCTTTGGCTGATGGTGTTTATTAGTGAAGTTGTGAATGAAGTGCGCAGAATAAACCGTAGATGTGGGTGGACGTGTGGTGTATTAACTGTGCAGTTTTTTCATTCTCTTGTTATTTTTCTTGTTCTTGTTCTTCTTCAGGATCTTATTGTTCTTCTTATTTCCTTCTTGTTGTTATTGTTGTTGTTGTTGTTGTTCTTCTTCTTCTTCTTCTTCTTCTTCTTCTTCTTCTTATTCTTCTTCTTCCTCCTCCTCCTCCTCCTCCTCCTCCTCCTCCTCCTCCTCCTTCCTCCTCCTCCTCCTCCTCCTCCTCCTCCTCCTCCTCCTCCTCCTCCTACTCCT
>NW_004797343.1:1510820-1515820 GCF_000002075.1 Aplysia californica
CTCCCCCTCCTCCTCCCCCCTCCTCCTCCTCCTTTTTTTCCTGTTTCATCTTCATCCTCTTTTACCTGTTTTATGCCTTCCACTCTTCGCACAAGTTTTCTTTTAATTCTATGCTTTATTTGCGACTTTTGACAATGCCAAAATACAGGCATCCTTATGTCTGTTTGCTTTTTTTGCGGAGTATTTTTTTAGGTTGTTATTTGTTAGGGGTTTCTTTTTCCTCTTTCATTTTTCTCGAGGGGGCAGGTGTCATTTGGATATTCAACGTAAATATCAGCTGATATAGTTCAAAACCACTTTTACATTCCATGGAGTCGAAATATGATGTATATTTCTACGAGGGTTGTGATTTTTATAGGAATACAGAATGAATGGCGATGGTGGATGAGTAAATGAGCAATCGAATAAGTGTATAGGTCGATGGATGATTGAAGGAATATACTTGTGAATACACAAGTTTCGATGTATATGGGGGGTGTAAAACAGAGAGGGGGAAGGGAAGAGGGAAATAGAAAGGGAGAGAGAGAGGGGAGAGAGAGAGAGAGAGAGAGAGAGAGAAAGTATGTGAAAGGGGAGTAGAGAGAAGCATGGCAGTGGCTTGACACACCGCGTTCACATGAAAGACGATTACAGTACGTAAAGTATTATACATACATGAATTAAATATGCAATATACAATGTGTAACATAATTTTATGTATTGGTACTGACCTGTAACCCTTGACCTCCCCACCCAACCAGGAGAGGAACAACCAATGGGGCCAGGCCGTCATTGAGATCCGCGGCAAGGACGCCAGACTGAACAGACTGCCTATCATTGACGTTGGACTCAAAGACGTTGCTGGCAGCGACCAAGAGTTCGGCATTGAGATTAGCAGAGCCTGTTTCACCAGCTGAGCGCCTCATTTCTCATCAAAAGTTTTTCAAAATTTCCTCGGTCATTAATTAAAAAGAAAATCCACTCATATTATGTTGTTTTTTTTTTCAAATGTCATTCATTAACTCTTTTTTTTCTTTTAACTTTTCAATGTTACATTGTTTAAATGCTGGAGCTTCGGCTCTGATCATACCTTTTTGGTAACTATGTCAAAGTGCGCTTTCTAGGAGATGATTTTAACGCTCCACAATGTTTGAATCAATAAAGTCAATCATTGTTTTAGGAAACAGTTTATCGATTTATTGTTGAACAGGATGTTATGTCCGTTTGAGACAAGAAAGGAAAATAAATGATTGATAAATTTTAATTCTCACTGTTTTGAATAACTACATGAATCAACTAACTGCATCCCAGTATTGTTATCAATACGAACTTACATTTGACGGAAAGGGGAAAAGAACAAACGAATATCCAAAGGGATGTTTTTAGGAGTAGATCTAAGCTCACGGTGGTAACTTGCACGCACTGGCCCTACAACTAACGATACATCACGTCATCAATTGTGGCAAGGAACTGGCACAAGTCGTTCCATCGACATTCTGTCTGAAAAGCTCAGGAGGTGAACAGAAGTTCCAAACTCATTTGCGTAAAGTTTAGTCTTTTTTTTTCTTTCTTTTTTTTTGGCGACAGTCAAATATTGATTATACTATTTTTATGATTGGCAGCATTGCTTTGGTACTGTAAGAACAACGACAGCCATCGAGTGCAATATTTTTCAAAAGATAAACTGCGCAGAGGGTTTGAACTTGTGTGGTTGTTTGCCCAAGCAGCTTTCAGATAGCTACCAACGTCACCACACTGAGACAACATCTCACAACATGCAGCCAACACGCCATCATTTCATACTTGAGGCGAATCCAACGGCTGAACCTTACACCACGAGCATCAACTGATCATAACTCCTAAACCAAAGTTTTCATACAACTAAATCACACAAACACACAACAGTGTTAGTCAGTCTCTGATCTTGCTTAGCTTATTTTCATACCTGTGATCATCAGCTTAACACTGCCCAGTGAAACGTAAAGTACAATAATGTGTCTGAGTCGTTTGTGACGTTTTCTGAGCGTCGTGATTTATGTACGAACAACAACGATGTTATGGAAGCGTGAGTATTGTCTTCCAATCTGCAACTGAAAAACCTGGTCTTATTGCAGGACTAGGAGTCATCAGCTAGAGAGAGTTGGCTCTAACCACGCGTGTGTGAGCGTCTGTTTTAATTTGTTCCGTTACTTCGAGAGCTTTTTTTCTGTTTACATTTTTTTTTGTTGCGACTTTTAATGATGCCAGATTACATGTACCATGATGAGCATTTGGTGATAATGATCACGGATGGCGAATGTTGAGTGCAAGAGGATCGGGAAGAAAGGACAACGAAAGAATGGAAAGAAGGAATAAGTGTTGAGAAACAGCAAAGGACATGTCAGGAGAGAGATGTCTACGTTCTATATGCATTTTCTTTTTAGACTTTCTTGTTTATGTATTATTTAGATACTCACCCGCTTCTCTCTCTATCTGATCACGTGATTTCTACAATCATTGTTACTAACGTACAAGAAAATCCGTCCAATCATCTGTCAGTGTAGAGCTTTTTATATGAATTTTCGTAATCCTGATTTTTCTGACCTTGATGTCATTAAAGTCTGTCATATTTCTTGGACATATACGTGTTTGTTAAATTTCTGGTAGCGCATAGCTGATAATATGTATGTTATTGATTTCGGGACCCTACGGTTTAGTGGTTGAAGAAATCAAACTCTTTACCACAACAGTATTTTTCATTTTTCATAAGACATTTTTATTCTTTCAAAATTAACGTCCTGTTGGCTTCATTGACAGTTCGATTTTTGGGGAACTGAAAATCAAGCATTTAAACTCCCCAAAACAACTTAGGACCAAGAACGCCCCAGGAAGGATTCGAACCAAATTCATGGGCCCATTAAAAGCCATAGCAACTCAGCTAAATCCATATCCGTTATACAGTGTATCTAATCAAGCAGAAAATTAACATCTGTTGGTCAACGGATACAGCATATGTTGTCAAAGATGGCCACCCATTATCTGAAAGAAAAGTTGTTGTCTTATACAAGTGGATCTCTTGATAGAGTCTATGTGAGTGGTTGATAGGCGCTCTGGTGTGTTTTGCCCATTCTTTCCTATCAAACATCTGTCGTCCTTACCTCTCTTCCTTCTCTCCTCTTCATGTTGCTCAATAGTGACACTTCAAATCCTCGACACTTATCAATATGACATAATTGTGTTGCAAGTGCCGTAAAACTCTTACTAAACATTATTCTAATGTTGAGACACAGTCTAGTTTTTCCTGCCTCATTGTGTGTCTCAGAGTATCATGGTTAAATATTTAATTTCTAGCATCCTGAGAAATCCTGAGAGCAGATGCCATGTTTGTTCGCTAGCCTCAGACAAGCGTTGGTGCACTGTTCGCTCAGTAGTTGCTATTATGCAGGACCACAGAGCAGAGGACCCTGGTTTGCACCCCCGACTGGGCGCACTGAACTCATTGTTAATCTAAATTGTGTAAGTCTCTCCATCGGAGATGGGCGTTTATAATTCAAAGGTCCCATTTTAATGAACCACACAGTGTTAAAAGGAATGTTTATGCCTTTATAAGTAAGACAGACGGAAAGACAGAAAGTGGAAAACCGTAGGACCTACATAGCAACCCACCACCACTCGATCAGGGGCACAATTCACACCCTTAAAATCATAAAGATAATAATAATAAAAATAATATTAATAATAATAATAATAATAATGATAATGATAATAATGATAATGATGATGATACATGTATTAATAATAAGGATGATAATGATGATGATAATTATAATAATGCCATTTTAAAGGCTCAAAAGCACTAACCTACTGACAAGTTCTTTCACTGTCTATGGCCGGGTACCCAATCGTGTTTCTAATTTGTGCAGCATATTTCGAAATGTGCTGCAACATGGCCTTTAGTTAGCTGTCGAACACGTGTGTCCACTCAGTCTGTAAAGAGTAAGAGTGCCTTGTTGGGGACTCGAACCAGGGCCGTCCAGCACGATGCCAACTGTGATAATGGACCGCCCTGGATGGAAATCTCTGCGAAGATGTGCTGGAATTCACACTAATTTTAACAAACAGTATGCAGTTGGTACGTGCTCTGGTGCGGTTTGTTTCTTCTTTCCTATAAAACATAATACTTTGTCCTCAACTATCTTCCTTCTTCCGGGGTTTAAGTACCTCTTTTAATGTTCGGCACGTAAATGACCTATTTGTGTTACAAGTGCCGTGAAACACATTACTAAACTGAAAGCAAAATGAAATAGACATTAACTCTAACACACTAGAAATCATGAACTCGTCCGAAACACACCGAGAATGATAGCACTGTTATGTCTGTAAGGTGCCATGTCATGGAAGGGGACAAAAAAATTGCACCCCAGTATAGAAGCATTATGCAAAAAAGAAAATTGCAACTGAATAGAACAGCCAACTGTTAGTTTGGCCAAGGACGAACAAATGTGGTACAAAATGCCATACTGCAAATGTGAAAATGGATATGTGCCTAGGCAAATGGCTATTTGAAAATTGTAGACTTTCAAACAGAAAATTCACTTTTCCCAGGGACTACCGTTGTTTTTTCCGTGTGTGCAAAGAAAAATATGCAGCCCGATAATATTAGAAACAGGTAAAAAGTTTAAAAAACTCGCAGCCCAACATAAGACGCAGATAAAAAGACAGTAGGTTACGTGTTGAAATAGAAGCAACAACTAAAGCTTCAACAACAATAACAACAAAAACAAAAACAAGAATAACAACTATGGTAGAAACAACAATAGCAGTCAGCAATAACAACAAATGCAATTGTTGATCTCACCTAAGGTACTGTTTGTTTTTAAAAAATGTATGGCAAAGAATAGAGGAACTGTGGTTAAAAAGACTAAACCCCTCGTTCACATTAAAGTGTCTTTTTATCTTACAACTATTATTACTCTCATCGGGTTTCTTATTATCTCAACGAAAACAGAACATGTATAAATATTACAATATTTTAGAGAAAG
>NW_004797343.1:1518320-1520942 GCF_000002075.1 Aplysia californica
TTCTTTTACAAAAGGGGCTCTATCACTGCAAAGATTTTTTTTCAAGGTCATTATGTCCCCATTACGTGTGGTACCGCAGATTTGCTGTTCGTGGAATGGCCTGTACGTGACACAATTGACCCAGTCTTGGTTACACTTACAGTTACTTTCCGACCTTGTATCAGCGTGCTATCGCACTCCAGCGGTGTGTACCGGTACACCTGTAGAATCTAGGTGTGTGGGGTGTGTAGAGTTCTGGATTAATCTAATTAGCAAACAGACAGCTTCTTCTTCATCATTGTGTCTTTGTGGTGTGGTCACGGTAAGTTGTAAGTCTTATGTTGCTTGTGTGGGTGGTTGGTGGTTGTGCGCTTGCTCCGGTGTGGTTTGCTTTTTCCTTTCCTATCAAACATCTATCGTCTTTTTCTCGCCTTCTTCTTTTCTCTGTATGTCACTCGATCTGTCGAAACAAATGTAATCTTTGGCACTTATTATGACCTAAATGTGTTGCAAGTGCCGTAAAACTCTTACTGGAATTCAAAACTGTTGTCTATGGATACTGCAAAATCTTAACTTTTAAAGCCTGCCTCCTAAATTAATCGCTTTTTTCAATTAAGACCTCACTCAGTATGGCTTGCAGTTGACCCATAGCCCCTGGCATCGGGAGTGTTGTAATTTAACGCTTCGCCGTCGGTCGCAGAAGATCCGAGTTCGATTCCTGTGTAGGGGACAATTATTGTCGAATGTCCAAACCTGGGACGTTGTATACCTCTCATCCAGGGTTGGACGTGATAGAGAGGGCCAAAGCCTGCCTCCTAAAAGGTCAAGATCGTGTTGATGGGGGTGTCAAAACATATTCATAAAAGAAGAACATCTCACTGTCTAGGGCTGCCTCTTCACTGCATCAGGCCCTTCTTATAACCAACCAATAAGCTTGACGACATTCGTGTCTCTTTCTGACCCCATCATGATTAGTGTGCAATACGTGAGAAATGTCTGACTCTTGCCTGGTGACCAAAAATAGTAAATTTAATATACAGCCAATTAATTAAACTTGGTCCGGTGTGAAACTGACCTTGAATCAGGGTAATGCGTTCCCGGGCGACCTCTCATAATATATAACCTTTGCTGTAACGTAAGGGGGTTTTAGTATAGGCCTACTCGTAGCGCGCTAAGGACCACAGAATCTTAACTCTTTGTATACGAACAACTATTCCATATGGTAAGCTGCTAAATATGTTCTTCATATTAATATATTTTTTTAAGAATTTTTTTTTATCATTACAAAGTTCCCATACTAACTCCTCTCTTTTTTACATAATGTCAAAACTTGCAAAAAATAAACAGCAAAAGAAGTAGAAATAAAATTGAATATTAATCTGTTGCGTAAACATATCTACAGTTTGAGACTGATAGATGAATTTTTAATACGACTTTCACCCTTTCCAACCCCTATTCCCTTATCTCGTTAAATTACATTCCCAATCCTCATACCACCAGTAACCCCCACCCCCACCCCCACCCCCATTTCCCACAGTTAGCAGTACCACACCTCAGTTAATACGTCGGTTACCACTGTGCCCACAGTGAGCCCTATAAATTGAAAGGTTTTGCTTTGCTAGAACAGCTCAAATCATTAGATTTGATAAACATTTTAACGGATAAGCTATATAAATTTTTTTATTTGTATGGTTTTTGTTAATTTGCTGGCGCCATGCGTTATCACGTTCCAATTGATTGTTTGCGACGTAACCCTAGCAGATGTTAATAGCAGGCAATGCTACGCAATAAAATTATGTAAGCATCTGGTCTGCTTTTTATTGATCGGCATCATTTCTGCTCTTTGAATGTCTTTTTTTAATCTTGGAAGGCAGGTGTTTGGATTTTCTTGGTTTGACCCAGCAAGTTCGAGTGGCTGAGGGAAGATTTAAAAAAAACAAAACAACAGTTTGATAAGAATAAGAGTCTGCAGAAGAGGGCAAAGTTTTGTAAACACCCTTGTGGTCGTCTCTACGAGATCAGCTCACTGAAACTTTCCTTGTTGAGTTGAGATGGTGACAGTTATTGGGCCGTCGGTGGAGAGGGCACAACGACGATTCCAATTCTTGAATTTAAAATTAAACAATTATGTAGCCAACGTTGAATTCTTTTTGTCTCAATATAAATATTATATACTAAGATTTATGCTTGAAACGCAGGAATGCACTTATATTCGAAGACGTGCATCATCACTCAGTTCTCGGGCACGATTTCTATGGTGAACGGAAACCATGTCCGATAAAAGGGTTCTAGGTTAATCGTTTATTGAGCATTTTATTTTTTTTTGTGATTGAGCAAAAATAATGGATTCGTTAGATTTTAATTCCAATATACATGGATTAAGAAACAACAGCATGAGTGCCAAATTAAGCTGCTATAAAGAAAATAAGAAGAAGAAAGATTCTACTGTTTTGATAGGAAAGTTTGTTTTTTTTTCGTAAGAGTTTTACTGGGGTCCATATGAACTGACAATCGGGGACAATCAGAGACAATAATCATTTGAGAGAGAGAGGGGGGGGAGAGGGGGAGAGAGAGGGGTGAAGAGAGACAGACAGAGAGAGAGAAAGAGAGAGAGAAATAGAGAGAGAGAGAGAGAGAGAGAGA
>NW_004797343.1:1522827-1534241 GCF_000002075.1 Aplysia californica
TGTTTCTTTTAAGGAAATTAAAAAGTTTCCGTGTTGACAAAAAGATTATGTCCCTTTTTTTACCATTCTATGATTGAAAGTGTGCTATTATTTTGTATTTGCTGCTGGGGTGGGAATTGTAAGGTGAAAGATAAAGAAACATTTGACAGAACCATTAAGAAAGCCAGCAAGATATCTGGATATGATTTTATAAGAATGGATGAAATGTATAACACCACACGTATAAAAAAAAAGATTAAAAGCATTATAAACGACCCATCACATCCCTTTTCCACACAAATTGTAAGATCACGCAGCGGCAGATAGTTTTTTATGTACCTCCAAAAACAAGGAAAGAAAGATATAAAAGATGTTTTTTACCATCTAGCATAAGGCTTTTGTCAGAATGAGCATAGATGTGTGTTACTCTTAGAGTATGTATCTGTATATAACTCCAAAGATCTAGTATTTAAATTCCCGCATGTGGTTGAATGATGCATTTGATATGTACATTTTGTCAGCTTTACTTCTCCTTTCATATTGAATTTTAATGAGAGTAATATATTATATGATTTAAATTTTTTTTATGTATACCTGTATGTGTTTTTACGGTCCTCTATAGCCAAGGAAAAGTTCCCTCTGGGATAATAAAGTACTATCTTATCTTATCTTATCTTATCTTATTATAATGTCCGATGGCCTCTCTTGTAATAAAACTTGCCTGATAAAAACCAAAATTAGACAAACATCTTGAGTTGTAAAACTTTCTACAGCTTCAAATCCAGGGAATAAAGAACGATGTGACAGAAATTGACACTTTCCTAACTCTCGTTAGACACAGTCAAAAGTGTAGATATTATTGATAAATATATTGTACGATCTTTGATATTGACGACTAGATTTAATTATGTTGATTTTTGCATTGTTTTATACTGTTGGCGTCAGCTGTTGGAAGTGAACTGAAAGTGTTGAGCTAGACACTAGACTTCGTGGGTAAAGCAGTTCGGAGTCCGAAAGCAGTAAGAGTTAGACAAAATATATTACAAGAAGACAGGCTTCCTACTTCCCTCAAGAAATACGAGCAGGATTTTCTTACGATTTCTTCCAGCAAATTTGATTAAAGAATAAAAGAAGACTCCCATTTCCAAGTGTGCTTGACATAAATTTAAGGTCTATTTCCGTTGGGATTGCTCTTTGACTTTGCTGGAACTGGATCTTGGAGCTGTGATTTCGAAGGTCTAAACAGGTGCCTAGATTTAGATCTACAATCTAGATTCTAGATCTAGAATCTAGATCTACTCTAAAAGTTAAAAGTAGGTCGAAATCAAAATGCATCATCAGTGATGATGATCAAGGCTAGTTGCAACTGGCGCCAGCCCCCAACTCTATTACTCGTCTCTAAAAGTAAAGGAAGTGGCTATTCTCATCCGGGGTGAGAATAGAAAAACGATCTACCTCTCACCCCGGGTGAGACTTGCCAGCGTAGGCTATTCTCACCCGGTGCGAAACAAGACCTGCTTTTCCTCATTTTGGAATACTGTCTATCGGTGTGGATGATCAAATTGATAAAAGCCAAGAAAAAATTACGTTATAGCACAAAAGTAAGCTAATTTGATCGTCTTCAAAGATGCTATGGCTATTTCACTGTTCGAATCGAGCCGAACTACGCGGGTCGCCATTTTGTTTTGCCCGGAAGTTCTCGCAAGATCTACTCCTCCCCTCTCTCTCTCTCTCTCTCTGTCTCTTTCTGAATACAGTCTATCGGTGTGGACGATCAAATTGACCAAAACAAAGTTAAAAACTGATGTTAAAACACAAAAGTAAATTAATTTGGTTGTCTACAAAGATGCTACGGCTATTTAACTTTTCGAATCGAGCAGAACTACGCGGGTCGCCATTTTGTTTTGACCGGAAGTTCTCACGCTACTCCTCTCTCTGTCTCTTTCTCTCTCTCTCTCTCTCTCTCTCCACTGCCCACATACAAAATTGTACGCTTTTAGTAGGCTACAGTTGTAATGGAACGTTTGTTCACGGCACGGAATTCTACAATTTTTCTGTTATCACAGTGTAGAATTCTGTGGTTTAGGGTGAACGCAAAATTTGTTTTCCTAGATCTAGGCTACAACAGTGAACGCGCACCGGATGAGAATAGCCAAAAGACTAGCCTGCACTATTCTCATCCCGGGTGAGAATAGAGGTGGCCAAAAGTAAAGGCTGAAAGTGGCTATTCTCACCCGCCCGGAAGTTCTCGCAAGATCAACTCCTCCCCTCTTCTCTCTCTCTCTCTCTCTCTGTCTCTTTCTGAATACTGTCTATCGGTGTGGACGATCAAATTGACCAAAACAAAGTTAAAAAATTATGTCAAAACACAAAATTAAGTAAATTAATTTGGTTGTCTACAAAGATGCTACGGCTATTTAACTTTTCGAATCGAGCCGAACTACGCGGGTCGCCATTTTGTTTTGCCCGGATATTCTCGCGCTACTCCTCTCTCTCTTTCTATCTCTCTCTCCACTGCCCACAGACAAAATTGTACGCTTTTAGTAGGCTACAGTTGTAATGGAACATTTGTTCACGGCACAGAATTCTACAATTTTTCTGTTATCACAGTGTAGAATTATGTGGTTTAGGGTGAACGCAAAATTTGGTGAACGCGCACCGGGTGAGAATAGCCACAAGACTCGCCTGCACTATTCTCACTCCGGGTGAGAATAGAGGTGAGTAAAAGTCCTATTCGTTCGTCAGCTTAATTAAGATGGGACATAATTGTCGTAACTGCTGAAACTGTGATTGTAACGTGTTAGGAACTGCCTGTTCTTTGACAAAGTCACTTTGTGTTCACAATTGAGAATGCTTCACTGATTTGACCTCTGCCGGCCTTCCCTGCTGTAGACTAGACAATCACTATGGCAAGCAAAGTGAAAGGTGGGTGCATTGCATTGATTATCTGTTTCTGTACTAACTGTATCGGTAACTCCAATCATGCACGGAGAGGTAACCGGTCATTTCGTCACATGAGAACTGAATCTGTTCGGAGAAATAGAGGTCAAATTTATTTTCCCAAGCATTCTGAGAAGGGAGTGTAGACCCGGTAACCGGGAACAAAGTCACATAGTATACATAGTTTGTTGTTATCAGTTGTTATTTGTTGTAATCTCAACAAAGTGAAATACCGGCTCAGTTGTTATTTGTTGTTATCGCCGGTATTTATATTTTTTTAGAAAAACAACAAATAACAACTGATTACAACAAATAACAACCGATAACAACAAATAACAACTGGTAACAGCAAATAACAACTGATATAACACGAAAATGCTTTGATTCCAGCGTAAAAAAATCAATATTCACGTCGTCAACCAGGCCCCTACTTTACGTGCACAACTCTGAGCAACTACCAGTAGAATATTATACTTTAGCGATGATCAGAGTTGCATCCCTTGTTTTTGGTTTACATTCAAATCGAAAGTAAAATCGAAAGTAACTATTTATCAGGAAAAAAACTAAATTAGGATGTTTGTGTTGATGTTTGTTGTTATTTTGCAGTTGTTATTTGTTGTTTTCAGTTGTTATCTGTTATCTTGACAAAGATCCCCAAAATAGTTCTCCGCACCCTAAAAATCAGTAAAACAGCGCCGAAAAATATAAGTAGGTTTGAACCTTTCCTAAAGATTACCCCTTAAATTTTAAAATAATTTAAAGCTTGTTCATACTTGTTTTGCATCACCCATCTATCTTGAATAGAAATAAAGATTTGCGAAGGAGGAGTGGGAGTTTGCCTACTGTCAGAGGTAAAATCAGGGTATTTAATTTTACTTTGCCTCCCGTCTCACGTTAACTATAACTAGGTGTCCATTTTCTATTATATTGATATTGTAATGTTGAACACGAGAATATCAACTTTATTTCTGTCACAAATTGATAGTTTTAAAAAATTATTTAATGGTTTTTAATCAAACTATATCACACTTGTAAGCCTTATTGCATTTCATTTCCGGGCATTGGACCAATCAGGGGAGGGGGGGGGGGGGGGGCTCACAGGGGGACATACCCCATGTTTTAAGCCATAAATTTAATGTTTTACAGTTAGGCTTGAAATTTTCTTGAAAATAATTGATATTTGCAAGAGCGGCTATGTGATTTGTCGTAATATATATACTACAGTTCGACCTCCCAAGCAGTGAATCTGAGTGAGGGAGTGAAAGTAAAAATTTGCCAAAATTGGCGAAAATATTACCACCAAATTTTGATGACTTCCGAAGCTTGAGTGCCCTTGGAAACTGCAAATTTACTTTTTCTGTGCCTTTGATCAATGCTTTCAATAAAATACACACAAAAATGTGTTCTTGGATGTACATAGAAGGTACTGAACAATTTAAAAATGTGAAAAAAATTGCCCAACGGCCAGAAAAATGTTGATTTCCTTGAATTATATTATTTTGACGAGCCCCTGATTCAACCTTGCTGCTTCACATATATAGGCTATCGATTTTGGATGAAGTACCTAAAATTAATATTATGGACACAGAAGAAAAATATTCCTGAAGCACTTAATTAAAAACTAGTTTTTACAATTTCAAGAAAGTAGCAGTCTTCCAGATCTGCATGCTATTATTATATGTGTCACAGCGTGGTGGAATTGGACATGCTTTATTGTTCTTGAACTTGATGGGCAAAATATTGATCTAACTAGAATAGTAGTCAAGAAATTGGCAGGAGTAACGTTTGTTACTAGTGAAAATAGCTAGCTATAAAATGGCCGCCTAAATTTGGTTACAAATTCACTCTAAAAATACTAAAATGTTGTTCGTTTTAATGGATGGAGGTTTTTTTGTGCTAAAACCTTACACTTCTATAAGATCGCCCAAACAGCTGGAAAAAATTGATTTTTACTCTCCAAAAAACGTGATAAGCACCTGATTCTGCTACGATTTCCCACACATAGAGGAGATAAAATATTTTTGGTGGATTTGGGTACCTTACCCAACCGCAGCCTCTATTTATAATGGCCTTCTCACACTTACTTTGTTTTGTTTCTCAAATCCAGGAAATGTGAATAAAACATGATGCAAATCTGGAAGATTGCTGAAAAGAAAACGTATAGCCAATCTCTACAGTTTTGTTTTTGTGAAATGATAATATTACTTGAATAATAATAGAAAATGTGATGTAAGCTCGGAATTAAGGGGAAGAGAAAGATGCATTATATCACTGTTTATATTTGTTTCCCTAGAGAATATGTTTCAATACAGTATCAGTTTCCATATGTTACCAAATGCACAGTGTCAGTCGAATGAATTGAGTTGGAGCCAACTAGATTTTATTCCTTCATAGAGGGAAAAAATTACTTCTAGCACAACACCACCGAATTTGAATAATTCCGATTGCGTCTTTCAGAATCAAACATGGTCGTGAAAGCTAAGCAGAATGCACTCTCTACAGCGCCTTTCTGGTCCCTCTTACTCTGCATGTTCAGCATATTTTTCTATTGTTATTTAAGTAACGCTATCGTTTCTTATCTTTTGTAATTAATAATTTGTCATGCATTCCAGATTTCATTGTGCGATGCTCTCTCATGTTGCACGCAGTCTGTTGAGAACGACTGCGTCCCGTTTACCATTGCCAGGTGTTGATTCTGCTGTACATGTACTCGGTGCCAACCATTCTCTTCGTAACGTGGTGATCAGCTTCAAAAGAACAATGGCTGGTAAGTGGGTCAAATGAATTCTTGTGCTTTAACTCATTCACTATATGAGCCAAAGGATTGCCAAAAGATTTTTCTCATCACTACGATGAGCCAAATCGTCAGCTAGACTAAACGATACGTCTCTATGTCTGAAGTATTCCAGTGTAGACTCTGAAAAAGTATCCGACATATATTTCAATTTAAAATATTAGATCTAATCTTTCAGTTTCCTTTTCTTTTGTATAAAATAAGTTATACTTTGCTAAAAAAAATAGGTAAATCAATGGACAAAAATAAAGATATATATACAGATACTTGCTGCTGGATGAAATTACATCCAGGAGAGTAGAAAATTACATTGTAAATCTAAGTTGAATGCTATGGTTCTGTCAGCCTACTTAGCCTACAGTCTTATAATCTTGTCATGATTTTTCTTTTGAGAGAAGTTGAGCGATAACCCGATAGGTGAGCTCAGATTCACAAAGACAAATAGTGTCAAAGATTGTCATGGTCAAGGTTTTCAGGCAGGGGTAATGTGGGTGGTTGGGTACTTTGGGTGAAGCATGTTTAGCCTAACTCATAAAGAGGGAGCTGCGCTGCACCAATGGAGCAATTCTGGGCCTTCTTTTCAGTTTGCGTTGTTACATTTTTAACTCTTTGTCTCTTTTGTCATTGTAAAGTAATAATATAGTATAAAGCGCATATAGAGCTTGCTGTTGAGAGGGGGTATACACTAGAGACGGGCGGGAAGCGCTTTTTCCTTCCCGAGCGAGAAGACCAGGAAGCTGACCTACTTCCCGCCGAGACCGGTCCCGGTCCCGGGAATGAGAAATACTTCCCGTCTCGTTTCTCGAGCAATACTTCTCGTCTCGTGACCAATTTCTCTTCTCGCCCTGCAGTTCGAGCCACTCGTTCAGCGAGAAGGCCGGCCGTGGCCGAGATTTCTCTTCTCGCCCCACAGAACGAGCAACTCGTTTAGCGAGAAGACCGATCGTGGCGGGGATCTAAACTTAGAAACTAGGCTTGCCCTGTTGCACAGGCGGTGAAGGAAGGTAGGGAGACCGATGCCTAGGCCCTGATCAACTCCCCACTTGCCTCGTCTCGCCACCCTCTCCCCTCCCTTTCAGTTTCACACACAGGACGGCACGTTGATGGGTGGCACTGTCTGCGTTGTCATTTCTCGCCTCTCACTCTCTCACTCTCGTTACTGTTACTCGTTATGTCAAGCCAACGAGCAGTATCACGTCTCGGTACCGAGTAGTAGTTTAGTGCTCAGGAAGTGACGGGAAGGCTGTTTCTCGCGAGAAACGGGTACTCGGCTCGTCTCGTGCTCGCCCCTAGTATACACTATGCAAATACTGTTTATTATTATCATTAAAGTAAAAAAATCTCCTTGTGGAAATTGGTAAATACAAGTTTTCTTTTCTTTCTTTCTTTTTCTATTTCTTGTTTCATTTTTCATGCAGGAGTAAAATTCCTTCTTCAAGACCTGTAATATCTGTAGAGCTAGATATGACACTAGTAATGGTCAATCATGAGTACTTGTGCTATTCCAGCCAGATTTCACATGACCTGCCTAAGTGTGACGATCAGTGTTTCTTGATTTCCCTGCAGTTGTGCAGTTTAGACCCAACCCAATCTGATCATCTGAATTGAATGTTTTCGTTTGTCTAAGTCATGATTGGGCTGACCAACAGAAGGTGACCACACTAAACAAATCAAGGCCCCGTCTGCGAAAAGTTCAAAGTTCCAATTCTCAATTCTGGGAAGATTGTTGTATCCTTTGGAAATCATTCATTGTATTTTTCTTGGTTTTCCTGGCCCTAAATGGGTACAATGCAAGTGAAAGGAGGAATAATGATATTTAATTGAAATGTATACCCTCAGAAAAAAGTAACTATCCTTAGGAAAATTGGATGTATTGCTTTAGAGCATGATTTCAATAACAAATATGCCCGCCTTGTGCAGCGATCAAGAAATCTTCATGAAAATTGGTGCAAGCTTTGCAGGAAGAGGGGACCAACATGCCTCAAATCAAGATTCAACGAATAATTAGCTGAATGAGACGAAGATGCCAGGCTGTTATTGCTGCACAATGCGGGCATACTCGTTATTGAAATCACGCTCTTAAGCAATACATGCAATTTTCCTCAAATCATGTTGTGCATTTTTGGGGAGATGGACTTCTTGTCGTGAGTTTTTTGTGTATAAATTGACGTTTTGTTCAAAAACTAGTCTTATGTCGTTTCGTCTTTGAATAAGCTAAAATAATTTACCAGGATTATTAATGTAGCGTAATTATAACCTTTTCAAAATTAGGCCTGAAGTCAGTGAACAGTTACTTTTCTCTGAGGGTATATGGTCACTTTTAAGGACAAGCGGGCTAACCCAGATTCCGGGGGTTTCCAGAAATCTTGACCTACACCAAAAGTGGGCATTGCCCTACCTTTAGGAGAAGTTTGGTTTCATTGGTGTGTATATTTGGTTATAGAGAAAACTCTCATTCTCTTTTAAAGTTACTGAACAAAGGGCAAAAACTTTACCTTCGATTTTCTCAAAACAGCATTTTTCGGAATAGCCCCCTTGTACTTAAAAGCGACTATATATACTTCATTGTAAATCTGTGTGAGTTACCTGTCTGACAGTTTGCTAGAAGCCTCAAATTCTAATCATTACTTTATATTGCTAACTTTCTTTTCTCTTCAGCGGAACCTTTCAAGTCATTTAGTGATCCTGAGGTCTCAAAGTTTCTGGATGATGCCTACAAACTCATTAAAGAAGATGTTTTGCAGAAAGGGACTGATGGCTCTGTTCCAGTTTTGCAGTTTCAACATCCACAAGAGTTGATGGTGAGTTTATTCTTTGATTCCAAGCGCTTTTCTAAGCATGTGCTACTTCTACTCTTTTGAACACCAAAGTCGTACTTCAGTTGATGGGGGTGTCGGTTTAGGAATTGTCTTATGGAGGTTCATGGGTCCAGGGCTTAAAGGTGGGAGGTTGGCGGGTGCTCTGGTATGGTTTGTTCCTTTTTTTCATTCAAACATCTATCATTCTTATCCTCCTTCTTCTTTCCTGTGCGTGTTTCTCTCTAGTAACACCTCTAATCTTACACACTTATATGATCTATTTTTGTTGTAAGCACCTTAAAACTGATACTTTAGAAGGCACATTTACCGAGCTGAAAGGGCCTTGTAGTTGTACCTCTCTTTCCAAAAACATTGGTATCTCTTTCCTTCTCAGGAAAAATTCTTTGGAGAGCTATATTTCAGTCTCTACTCTGTTGCTGGAGTGCAGTCATCAGTTAATGTCAGAACCGCCCGGTACTCTGATAAAATTGGAGCCCTTCAATTTTGTTTCTCCCATGGAAGGACCCCGATTAGATTTTCATAAAGCCTATTATTTTCTTGAATTCAGTTTCCATCAGTCCGTAGAAATGCTGGTATGTATAAAAAGTGGCAAATTGCATGCATCTATTCTATGCACCGATGTAAGTCAAAGTTTCTCTTTGAGGTACTAAAAGTTATAATTCCCTTTTCTTTTCATTTCAAAGAGACTTAGTTTCTTTTTTTTTCTGAAACATGTGTGGGTTTTTTTCTTGTGCAGGATTTGCTGCCACTTGACATCTCCTCTGGTCCTGTGAGTCATGACACTTTGTTGGATGGGATGAAGAGCATTATCAAATACAGTGTGAAGACAGGTGGGAGGGGTTTTGTGTCAACTCTGGCCTTGATGCCAGTTCTATGTCTGTTTTTATGTGCACATGTGTTTCTTTTTCGTTGCTGGTTGGTGGGTGTACTGGTGTGGCTTGCTCCTTCTTTTCTATCAAACATTCGTAGTTTCTATCTCGCCTCCTTTTTTGTGTTTGTTACTGTTTTGTAATACCTCTAATCTTTGGCACTTGTATGACGTTATTGTGTTGCAAGTGCCATAAAACTCTTGATTAAACAAAAACAATTTCTGTTTCTGATTCTTATGTGTATGTCGTTCTGTGTAATATTTATCAGGTCAGGCCAGAATGCCAGTCCTTGTCCTATCTCTATGCGTATTTTCTGTGTGTGAAGTCTGGGAAGTTTGTCACTCTCATTAGAGTAGAGAAGCTTTCCTGTGTCCTAGATTGTTGTTATAGATATCTTCTTAGTTTCTTTACATTCAGTCTTTGGGCTTGCTTTCATCAGATAAAATTGTAAATTGCAATGTTACTCCACAAGTGTGTCAATATCAAAGCTCCCTCATATATTTGTGATCTCGTCCAGATTTATGCTCTATCTAGATCACTGAGATCAGGTGTTCAGTTTCTTTTAAGAGTTCCCAGAAAAAGGAGTTTAAAAAGTTAGTCGTAATTAGATCTTTTGCGTGTCTTGCTTGCTCCTTTAGTTTAAAACTCACTATCACAATCCTTGAGAAACACAACATGAGATTCTAAATTTAAGACATTTAAATGACTTTGAATATCGGGAGGCAATGCTGTTTATTCAGCTGCATAATTATTCATATTGATTTGACGGTATAGGCAAAGAGTATAGTGTTTTTTCCTACATTTTCCAAAATTGAAACCGGCATATGTGTTGTAGCAGTAAGACGCTAGGCTGTTACATTCAGGAGACCCAAGTTCTTTTATTGAGTATCTTGGTTTTTCTTCTGGGATGTTGTATACCTCTCAGCCCATGTTGGCCCACATAGGCAGGGTCAAAAGCCCGCCTCCTAAATCATGTAAATTGTGTCAAAGGGGTGGAATTGAGGGGGGGGGGGGTATAACATCTACCTAAAAAAACATTTTTGTTTTCCAGTTTTCCAGTCTTTTTTATGACATTGCTGTTACATTGCTGATTATGCCTGTGCAGTTAAATTCTTTATAACAATTCTATTACGACATATGTCTATGAAGTTAATCTTTTTTTATAACGTTGCTGTTACATATATCTATGCAGTTAGTCTTCTATAACAATGCTGTTACATATTATGTCTGTGCAGTTAGCCCGTTATAACATTTCTGTTACATATATATAGCCGTTCAGTCTCTCTTGCTCTGGTGTGGTGTGCTCTTTCTTTCCTATCAAACATCTATCGTCGTTATCTGTGTTCTATATGGTCTGCTTGGGTAATAATATAGTGTAACGCACTTAGAGCTTACTGCTGAGCGGGAGTATGCGCTATACAAATGTTATTTATAATTATTTATTATTAGTAGTATTATTATTATTATTACTATCTCTACTCAGTTTTTGTGTTTGTTACTCTCTTGTAACACTTCTAATCTTCGGCACATATATGACCTTATTGTTTTGCAAGTGCTGTAAATAGTGTAAAACTCTTACTAAAACAAAAAACAATTCGTTATTTATAACTTTGCTGTTACATTAAATATAATGTCTTTGCAGGCCACCCACACTTCTACAACCAGCTGTTCGGAGGCCTTGACCCTTACTCCCAGGCGGGTTCCTGGCTTTCCGAGTCTCTCAACTCAAACATGTAAAACACATTTCTGGTTTCCTTCTCCAATGTACTGCCTCTGCTAAGTAGCCCTATTGTTTTGCAGCATCTCTGTTTTGTCCTTGTTTTCCATTTGTCTTGTGCATTCAATGGTTTATATTGTTGTCTTGTACTCAAGCAAACTTTCAGTATCTTATATTTGTATGGGATAGAACGCTATAGAAATGCAATCTCTTGTTGTTGTTGTTGTTGTTGTTGTTGTTGTTCTTCTTCTTCTTCTTCTTCTTCTTCTTCTTCTTTTTCTTCTTCTTCTTCTTCT
>NW_004797343.1:1534492-1538695 GCF_000002075.1 Aplysia californica
TCTTCTTCTTCTTCTTCTTCTTCTTCTTCTTCTTCTTCTTCTTCTTCTTCTTCATGTACAGAAAAAAATTCTTCCAAAGTGCTGCAGCCTTTTCATTTTATTTGTTGGTGGAGACAGACTGGGTTTTTTTTCGAAATCAGGACAGAGCAATGATTTACCTTGAAGTGGAAGAAACCTGCCTTGGAACAAATATGATCAGAAAGACTCTGCTGAGATGGTAACACAGATGGTTATAGGGCGCCACCGGTAGTTCCTACTTCTTTTTTTTCCCTCTGTTGTTTCTATCTGTCTTTTCTACTTTTTTTCCAGCATTAAATGACCATTATTGTTTTGACGTGCTTCTATTTACTCAAACAAACAGGAGATGGTTACATCAGATAATAAATAGATTAAAAGTTAATTTTGAAAATGCTATTAATTTTTAAAAGTTTGTTCTGGTTTTTTATATTTTTTGCAGTGGCTGTTCGACAGTCACTCTGATGCGGTTTGCTACCCCTTTTTCTAAGTCAAACATCTACTGTCCTTTTTTCTCTTCTTTCTCTTCTTTGTATGTTACTCTCTATTAAAACCTCTAATATCTACACTCATATGATGTATTTGTGTTGCAAATACCATCTTACTAAAACTAAAAGCCTCTAATCTTCAGCACTCATGTGATGTATTTGTGTTGCAAATACCATCTTACTAAAACTAAAAGCTTCTAATCTTCAGCACTTGGGTGAGCTATTTGTGTTGTACTAAAACTAAACCATTCATTGCAGACATACATTTGAAGTGAGCCCTGTGTTCATTGTCATGGAGAAATACCTATTCAAGAAAATGTGTGATATCATTGGCTTTGAGAATGGCGATGGAATATTTTGTCCAGGTTTGTGTGCTGTTTTATATGTGTGGATAGTTGGTGGGGGTTGGTGGGGTTTGCTTCTGTTTTCCTATCAAACAACTGTTGTCCTTGTCTCTCCTCCTTCATTAAAAAAAATGTACTTTGTTCTAGGGGTGGATGGTTCATGGGTGCTCTGGTGTTGTCTGCTCCTTCTTTTCAATTGATCATCTGGTCTTATTATCTCTCCTCCTTCTTTTTTGTGTTTCTTACTCTCTCGTAACATCTCTTATCTTCATATGACCTTAGTGTGTTGCAAGTGCCATAAAACACTGACTAAAACTTTGTTCTGGTATGTTTTATAATCTTTGACACTACTGTGACCAAATTTTGTTGCAAGTGCCATAATACTGGTCACTATGCTCACAGCCTGCTGTTTCTAGTATTTTGAGATATAACTGCTTCTTCACTGTGAACCCAATGGTTACTCATGGATATGCTGTGCACAAGGTCAAGCACTTCAAAATAGGATTGTAGAGGGGGGAGGAGTGAAGGGCGATGCCTTGCTTTTATCTAAATGGTTTATTTATGCCCCTGTTTTTGGCAGTAATGTTGTTGTGTTGAAGTCAGGATCTTTACTACTGCACACACAAAGCAACAATATGAATCCCACTGGAACAAGTCATCTATGTAGAGCATCTCTGTCTTTCTGATGAGATACTGTATTTCTTTTGTGTTGAATATCTCTCTCTTAATGGTGAGAAGACATGGAATAACATCAAGAGGCTAGCCCAGGATAGAGAAAAGTGGAGGGTGTTTGTCCGTGGCCTATACCCTGGTGCATGGTGAGAAAATCATTGATGATGAATGGTGCGATTATATATCCCTCTCATGTTGAGTGTCTCCGTCATTAAGGTGGGATCATAATGTGTCTCTCTTGATCTCTTGTGATCTCTTGTGTCAAATATCTCCATCTTTCTGATGGGTGGGTGGTTGGCGAGTGCTCTGGAGTGGTTTGCTCCTTCTTTCCTTTCTGACATCTATTGTCCTGATCTCTCCTCCTTTTTTTGTGTTTATTACTCTCTTGTAACATCTCTAATCTTCGGCACTTATATGACCTTATTGTTTTGCAAGTGCTGTAAAACTCTTACTAAAACTAAAACTTTCTGATGGGATACTGTATCCCTCTCATTCTTCATGTCAAGTATCTCCATCTTTCTGGTGGGGTCATGTATCTCTCATGTGTCAAGTATCTCCATGATTCTCATGAAACAGTGTGTCACTCTCTCGCCGAGTTGTGAATTATATTGCGAGCGGAGCATTCTTTGTTATATTTCTAACATTTTGTTTTCCCCTAGGTGGCTCTGCCTCAAATGTGATGGCCCTTCAAGTTGCCAGGTACAAGAAATTTCCACAAGTTAAGACTGAAGGAATCTACGGATTGCCTAAGTTGCGCTGCTATATTTCAGAAGATGTGAGAATTATTTTTATTTATCAGTCGGCAACTTTTAAACTTTTTGTTGATGAGTGAGGGAAAGATTTCTTAAAAAGTCTTTGGTGTGGTGCTGTCACTGTTTGTTTTTTAGAATACCCCCTCACCCCTTCCCCGCCACACATCTCCCTTTTTTGTGGTCCCTCTCAGTACTCACGCGGTTGTTTAGAAGGGCTTAGGAAGGTGAACTACACTCTTTCTCCCTACTCTCGTGGGTGGTTGGTTGGTGCATTGGTGTAGTTTACCCCTTCTTTCCTTTCAAACTTTTATCCTCTTTATTTCTCCTTTGTTTCTTAGTGTGTTTCTTTGTAGTAACATTGTTAATCTTTGGCACTTGTGTGGCCTATTTGTGTTGCAAGTGCTGTAAAACATTTACTAAAACTAAATATCCTACTCCGATTCTGTTATTGTAAATTGTGTCTGGTCTTGTTCTTTGCTGTTTTGTGCAAAAAAGATGCAATGTTTGAAAAGTGACAGAACTTTACTTGTCATGGGTTCCTGCTGAAGGCTCAAATAATTTCACTCCTTCAGTGGATCTGTGCTTTCAAATTTACTGCTGTTTCAACACCCCCCCCCCCTCCCACAGATACACATACACACACACATACATCATTTACATTTTACTTCTCTTTGAGTCTGAAGTCCTTTTTGTTTTTACGGTGGAGTGGATGAAAGAAGCAGTTAATAAAGCTGCTGTCTATAAGAATAGCATTACTCATCCTGGTCAACCGTCAGCTCTATGGGGGGTTGGTGGATGCTCTGGTGTGTTGTGCTTCTTCTTTCCTATCAAACAACTATCGTCCTCATCTTTCCTCTTTATTTTATGTGTTTGTTACTCTCCTGTAATATTTCTAATCTTCAGCTCTTACATGATTTATTTGTGTTGCAAGTGCTGCAAGACACTTACTAAAATAAAAGGCTAACCCCTCGTCCACCCCACCCCCCCCCCCCCTCCCACCTAGTTCTTCGCTGAAAATTGATACTGGAATCTAATGTATAGATTTTCAGTTGGTGACATTTGCATATGTCTTTTATCATTTAAAAACTAAAGTTGTTACTGCATCCGATCCGGACATTGGGGATCACCTTGTTAGCTTCCTAAATCTTCAGCATATTGTGGTAGGGTTGCCAGTTCTTTTCCACGCCGCCTTAACTTCCCCAACTCGAAGTCAGGCACCCATTACTGCTGGGTGGGCTGGAGGGGGTGAAAAAAAATTAGTGTCTGAACCGAGGCTTGATCCCGGACTTTCCGCTTCGGAGACAAGCGCACTAACCACTCCGCCACCGCACCCTCCTTTTATCATTTACTTCTGATAAATTGTACAAATTCCACCTAGCAGTTTGATATGTCTATTTCCAAACGATTTAAATCTGAGATATAACTCATTTTGTCGGCATGCCTCACATTTATCATTCAGGGACATTATTCTCTGAAGAAGGCCGCGGGCTATCTCGGGTTGGGAAGTGACAATGTTGTTCCTGTCAAAACAGACGAGCAAGGCCGGATTCTCACTGATGACCTAGAGCAGAAAATACAGGAAGACTTACAGAAGGTGAGAAGAGATACATTTGCTAATGTTGGAAAAAAGATGTTACTTTTCATGTAACATTAATATAATATCTTTTGTTTGTTTTAGTAGAGGTTTTTCATAATATAATATAATATCTATTATGCGAGCATTTACAAATGAAAGATTTGGTAAGATGTAATATTTGTTTTTGTTTAAAATGAATGGCCTTTTATATTTATTTTTCCCTCCTTTTTACTAAGCTCATTGATTTAGAATAATGATAACGGTGATATACATAGTGTATATCCATGCGCTAAATCATGCTCTAGCTGTGGTCTTTACAACCATTATTTTCTGGTGTTGTCTGCTCCTTCTTTTCA
>NW_004797343.1:1538934-1552492 GCF_000002075.1 Aplysia californica
TCCCCCCCCCCCCCTCCTCTCAGAGCAGTGCTACTGACTGAAGTGTCTTTAGGCCATTCCCAAATGGGGGATATTAACACGTTCTTATGCACAGTAGAATTGTAAATGGGCTGATTTATCAATGTCATGCTAATACTGTGCCGGAACAACAAAGGGGGAACTGCTGCTTTTCTTTCCTCGTCCTTACTATCGTCATTTTACCCCTACTTCTTTTGCGTGTTTGTCACTCTCTTGTGAAGTGCTATTTTTGGGGTGCCTTGATAGATCTTTCGCTGTCTATTGCCGGGTACCCATTCTCCCGTGAGGGAAGTGAGGAAAATTCGTGAAAAGTGCCTTTCCCAAGGACACAACCTCGGGCCCACGGCTCGAACACCCAGACCTGCAACCTCAGGATTATGAGTCCGATAGCCTAACCACTAGGCCACCGAGGCCACCGACATCATCTTTATTTTACTTAAGATTACATGAGATTTTCAATTCAAGAGTTGTGTTTTTCTTTTAGTGCCTTTTGAAACTTTTGATTTCTTGTGTACTAATCTCAAGTTATTTCTTCCTCTCCCCCTTTCTCCTTCCCACTCTCCCTCTCTCTTCCTCCTCCCTCCTCATTCCTCATTCCTCCATCTCCCTCTTCCCTTATCCTTTCTTCCATCATCTTCCCCTCTGTCCTCTCTTCATCCCCCCTCCCCTCTTCTCTCCGCCCACTCACCTCTCCTTCCCCCTCCTTCCTTTCCCCTCCTCCTCTCTCCTCCTTCCCCCTCCTCCTCTCTCCTCCCATACCTCCGTCCTTCTCCTCCCCTCTTCGTTCCTCCCTTATCTCTGCCCCCCTCCCTTTCCTCCCCTCCCACGTTCTCCCTCACAGGGTTATGCTCCGTTGTTTCTGATGGCGACCTCTGGCTCCACTGTTCTGGGCTCCTTTGATGACCTCACTGCTCTGAGCAAAGTGTGTCGGCAGCACGGGATCTGGCTGCATGCGGATGTGAGTTTGTGGAAAAGGTTTTTTAAAGATAGCAGCTGGAGTTTTATGTGGGTGGTTGGTGGGTGCTCTGGGGTGGCTGGCTCCTTCTATCCTGTCAAACATCTATCGTCCTAATCTCCCCCCTCCCCCTCCCCCTTTTTTTGTGTTTGTTGCTCCTCTGTAACACCTCTAATCTTCAGCACTTACATGACGTTATTGTGTTGCACATGCCGTACAGCTCTTACCTGTGCCCGTGGTTTTATGCACCCCGCATAAATTTATCAAAATTTGATCGTTATTTGCATAATTTCTGATTATATTCCTTAATAATTCTTTTTTTAAATTAACAGAATTGCATAATTTAACATTTTTGGGCTCAGTTTGCATAATTTCAGAATTTGTCTTGCATAAAACGACGGGGACAGTCTTACTATAAAAACTGAAGGAGTTTTATTTCAAAAGACAGCCTGGTAAAATGTTCAGGAGAGCCAAAAACACAAATCTTTGCCCCTCAACAGCCTGTTGCTTTTGAATATCTCCAAAACACTTTCCCCAATTTGTTTATTAAGATAAATATCTTTGAAACTCTTGATTTCTTGTGTACTAATCTCAAGTTATTTCTTCCTCTCCCCCTTTCTCCTTCCCACTCTCCCTCTCTCTTCCTCCTCCCTCCTCATTCCTCCATCTCCCTCTTCCCTTATCCTTCCTTCCAGACTAAGGCAGAAATATGCACTATGTTGTAAACTGTCAGATGAAATGGATAAATGAATTACATCCAAAACTGGATATACTGTCTTTTAGAATAAAACTCCAGGCTGTTAATTAAATGACTTTATTAATCTTGGGGGGAGTTTTTGTACTATCATACACAGAGCATTCAATAAGTAATGCAATAACACTCTCAGACGGGTGAAAGTAAAGTATAACAGACAGACAGACAGTTGATCAAACTCCTGCTCCTTTTAAAGTTTAGGAGGGAAGGAGAGAGAGAAACGCTCATGCATGCACACACGCAGGCACGCACACACACACACACACGCACACACACATGCACGCACACACTCGCACACACTAACATACACTAACACTCAAACAGGGACATTCATTTAATATAATATTTTAATAAGTACATGTTGAGTGGAGTCCACTTAAACTGTAGCCTACATGGTTGGTTCATCATTGATCCGAAAACAGTGGTAAACCAAATTCACATAATTCCCCCCCACCCCTCCCCCACCTTTTTTTTTTCTTCATTTGAGCAGCCTCTGCAACATAAATCTAGTTTTGCCTTGGTTTCTAAACATAATATGTTGATAAGCACTTAGAATGTAGAACCACACATGGATGGGCGCTATATTATAGATAAGCTTCGATGTTATTATTTCTTTTTTTTTCTATAATTCCTTTTTTTAGTTTTATTATTGTTATCATTTCTTTTATTTTTTACAATTTTATAATCCCTTTTTAACTGTTTTATTATTGTTGCCATTTCTTTTATTTTTAAAAACTTTTAATTCGTTTTGTTTTTTTTATACTTTTTTATTGTTATCACTTTTTTAATCATTGGTTGTTTTTTTGGAAAGTGTTTTACTAGACTGCATTCTCAACTGCATAAGGTCATATGAGCACGCGGGATACATTAAACATATTCAGTTGGTAAGAAATTTTTTATTTTGCCCTGGTGGCAGCCAAAGTCTACTCTTATTGATATTAGACCACCAAGGGATCTTTAATATGCGCAACTTGCACACGGGACATCCGAGATTTTCCGCCCTTGTCCGAGAAGGCTAGGTGGGATCATTCCTACCAGAAGATCAGGGGTGTGGCTGAAAGACAGCAGTAAGAATGAGCCAAGGAGTATCACTAAAAAGGCTGCGGAAAGAGTCAGGACCCAGAGGAGGGGGCAAAGGATGTTTTAAATGAAATCGATAATAAAAAAGTCTGTGTTTTGGTTCTGCTTGATTTGTCAGCGGCGTTCGATACGATCGACCACGAAATTTTACTAGAGAGATTGGAAAAGTCATTTTTACTATCAGGTACTGTTCTAATGTGGTTTAAATCATATCTAGACAATAGATTTATGTCAGTGAAAATTGGCAATGATGTGTCAGATAGGTTACCTCTAAAATACGGAGTTCCTCAGGGTTCGGTCCTTGGTCCTGTCATCTTTACAATGTACACGCAAAGTCTGTCATCAATAATTTCTTTATATGCCCTCAATTACCATCTTTATGCAGACGATACACAGCTGTATGGATTCACTACAACTGACAATGTACACAATCTCATAGATAGAATCGCCAGATGTATCAATGATATAAGAAAATGGATGTTCAAGAACAAATTAAAATTAAATGAGGATAAGACCGAAATATTATTTCTTCGTAGCAGCGCATGCAATGAAATCGACAACATCAGAATAAACATCAATGGCCACGAAATATCAGCCCAAACTAAAATAAGAAATTTAGGTGTGGTGCTAGATCAAGATATGTCAATGAAATACCATGTATCCAATCTTTGTAAAAATCTATATCTCCAGCTGAAGAAAATAGGGAGCATTAGAAAATATCTATCTGTTGGTGTCACCAAAACTTTAATAACATCACTTATATTGTCAAGGATTGATTATTGCAATTCCTTACTGGCTGGTGTACCTGATGAACAGTTACAACAACTACAAAGAGTACAAAATATTGCTGCCAAAATAATTACTAAAAAACTAAAGCATGATCATGTGACTCCTATTTTAAAAGCATTACACTGGCTCCCAGTGAAAGAGCGTATCATATATAAAATCTGTTTAACTTGCTACAGGTGCTTAAATGATTTATCACTGGACTATCTAAAACAGCTTTTAATACCCTATGTGCCTCCTAGAACACTCAGATCATCTAGTGACAAAACAACCCTTGTTAAGCCTAAAATAAATTTCAAATCATATGACCAACGCTCTTTTTCATATTTTGCCCCACTTGTTTGGAATAGGTTTCCAAAAACTATCAGAGAAGCAGAAAATCTAGAAATTTTTAAGAAGAAACTAAAATCATTTCTATTTTCATCATATTTCGATTAGACAGAATGCATCCAAGCTGTAGATCGTTGTGAGTTTGTATGTGCGTATGTGCATATGTATGTATGTGTGTATGTGAGTATGTATATGTGTGTGGTGCGTGCGTGAGTGAATATGTGTTTGCATGAGTATGTAACACTTTGTATCTTTAAAATTGATTTGTAAATCCATTATATGTATCATGTTAAGCGCATAGAGCATTGCATAAGTGGATATGCGCTATATAAATGCAATCCATTATTATTATTAAAGGAGGTGAGGGGGTGCAAGCAGAAAGTGGAGACAAAAGCAGGTGACAGAACATTGCTAGAGAGCAGGAAAAGAGGTGAAAGGAGACAATTGTAGAGAAGAAAATTTTTCCGTCACGACCCGAATGAAAGACGAACACCTTAACCTCTAGGCCATGAGAGCCCCCAATTATTGTTTTTACTTTTTGAAAAGAATTCTTTCATTTATATAAGGCTTTATTATCAAATGAGCTTAAAATGAGATCGAAAAACCATTTCTAAAACGTCTTTGCTTCTTGTTGTCTGAACAGGCTTGCTGGGGTGGTGGCACTTTGCTGTCCAAGAAACACAGACATCTGATGGACGGCGTCCACCTGTAAGATCAATATTAGATGTAGTCAAAAAATAATGCCTGAGTCGTTTTTAGCCTTTCTGAGAAAATGAGAAAAAAAAGGTGTTTTTTTAAACAGCTGACTGCGAAAATCTTGAATTTTGGTATACTCAACTGATTTTATATTTGGATTATTCTTTTGTCCATGTCTATATTACCAAGCTGGCTTTGCTCTTCATTTCAGAACCAAAAACTCAATACCAGGCAAAAATGACTTGGGAATTATCTTATGAGTGTGATGATGTAATAATAATAATAATAACAAACAGCTTTTATTAAGAGCATAATAATAATAATAATAATAAATAGCATTTGTATAGCGCATATACCCGCTCAACAGCAGGCTCTATGCGCTTTACACTATATTATTACCCCAGCAGACCATAGAACACTCCAAAACATTCTCAGCTTCCCGGGAAGCATACAGTGCAAGCAACTGATTAAGCGCTCAAACACTAACAAGCTGACAAGATCTTTTGCTGTCTATAGCCGGGTACCCATTCCCACCTGGGTTAAGTGTGGAAAATTCGTGTAAAGTGCCTTTCCCAAGGACACAACGTCGGGCCCTTGACAGAATTCGAACCCACGATCTTACGGTTGCGAGTCCAAAAACTTAACGACTAGGCCACCGACGCCGAGCATAGCCTCGCTCAACAACAGTATCTTAGTTTTTGTACGGGTTTTAAGGCATTTGCAACACAATAAAGACTTATAAGAGAGTATAAAAAAGGAGAAATCAGGAAGATAGATATCTGATAGGAAAGAAGGAGTAAACCACAACCGGGGCACCTAGCAACCACTGGCACAGCTATATCTATGCACTTCACAATCTGTATTATCACTCTGAACTGACCCCAGAACACACTTAAACATTCTCAGCTTCCCGGGAAGCATACAGTGTAGGCAGCGGACTAAATGCTCAAGCACTAACAAACTAACAAGATCTTTCACCATCTATAGAAAGGTACCTGTAGTGTAGCAAGCGCTCTATACTGATTCATCACCTGGAAGCACTGAGGGTGCGCAGGAAAAACAAGTGAACCTGTTTGTGAGCAAAAAGGATTTGAATATACTATGGATTGTTTTTTAAGTTGATATTTTAATAGAGGGGGTTGGGAATACAATTTTTAGAGACAAGGTGTTTTAATGTCTTCTGATAATACTGATAATTGCTTTTAATAATTAAAATTCCTTTCGTATAGCGCATATTCAATCTCTACAAAATGCTCCATGTTCTTTTTTTCTTTCTTTCTTTCTTTTTTTTATCTGTTATCCTTATTCCTACTGATGTGACCTGCTCATTTCCAGTTTTGTCGGAGTTTAAATTTGACTTTTTTCTTTTTTTGAGTGTACAACTATTGTTCTTCTCAGCTTCTCTGGCAAAATGTGGTTTATTTTTTGCAACATCACCGTGAACTTTCCCACCCAGCTACAACTCTATTCACTTTTTGCTTGTTCCAGTCTCTGGTGTAATGGTTAGGCTCTTTTTTGTTGTACGCAGAAGAGATGAGTTTGTTTCCCAAATGAAGAGGTTTTTATTATTGAGCATCCCCGCCTGTCCGCTAGAACATTATATCCTTCTCACCCCTCATTGACCCCGACAGGCAAGATCGAAGTAGCTCTCCTCCTAAATTGTCAAAATAATTATTGTGTGGATGGGGGCATATAATATTTGCACTCTTTTTTTTTTCTCTCTGTGTGTTCAGATGTGACTCTGTGGCTTGGAACTTCCACAAGATTTACGGCACACCAGTCCAGTGCTCGGCACTGCTGATAAATGATCAGGTAGCGAACTTCTCTTTTTCATTTTTTGTTAAATTTTTATGGTGTCATTCTCTAAAAACCATTTGGCTCAGTCCTATCAGAGGTGGACGTTAAATTCGGAAATGAATGTTAAATTCAGAAGTTTCACCTTTTAAACTACCTATCAGCATTGAAAGGGGTATTAAAACTATTTAAATCTCTACAATGACTAATGTTCTGATAATGTAACTCGCTGAAATAGGTTAACTTGGGGGGAGGGGGGGGTGTTAAATGCAAGTGGATGATAAAACAGTATAAATGTACTGTGGGATAACTTTTATGTTTACCCTCATCATTTAAACAATAAAGATTTTTTTGTGTGTGTTGAAAGACTTTCAAGAAACCAGTGAGGCTGTTCGAACATAACCCATCAACATAGAGTACTTATATACATACATTGAAATTTCACTTGCAGGTGTTTTGAAAGCACCATAGGTAGGTCCCATTTCACATATGCACGTATACAAGCATGTTGGTCGGAACATAATATGTATGTATGTATGTATGAATACATGCATTTATACATCCTTATATATGCTCCTACCCACCTACCTACCTATCTACCCATCTACCTATCTACCTACCTTTATACCTTCCTATTTACATGTCTTTTTGAGTTGCCACTGGGTATGGGTTTTTATTAAGTTATATTTATAGATGTGAACCTTTGTGCGTACTCACATCTTATTTTTGTGTTCAATTATTTGCATCAGTCATGATTGCATTTGGGTCTTATAACTTTACATTTATTTGCATACATTTGATTTTTTAATGTTCAAGTCTTTGCTGTTTTTTGTTTTTTTGCGTGTGTGACTTTATTTCGTGTGTATCTTCATTTGTATATATATTTATGTAGGGTTATGTCTGTGTTTATGCATGCATAATATGTTTGTGTGGATAGTACATGATTTTCTAATTTTGACTGAAGACACAATGCAACAAGTGATGTGGTTTGTTCCTTTTTCCTGTTAAACCTGCACTGTCCTCATCTCTCGTCCTTCTTTTCTTTGTATGTTACACTTCTAATCTTTGGGTATCACCTATATTTGTTTGGCAAGTCCTTGTAGAACTCTTACTAAAACTAAAACTTAACTTAAGTTGTTTCGTTTTTCTGCACAGAAAATCTTATTAGATGCCAACAGCTCAAAGGCAGAGTACTTGTTCCAGCCGGATAAGTGCTATGATGTCTCCTACGATGTTGGTGAGAGAACCGCCCTTTTCTATGTCTGATGCAGGGTGCTTCAAAAAGGGTTTATGTGCAGTTTGTTGTTAACCCTTCAAAAAACTGCCTGTACTGGACAATTACTAAAGATAGTAAAAATGTGTCACAACGCGGTGGAATCAGGCGCTTGTCAATTTTGGGGCGTGTGGAGTTATTGGTATCTTCTTAAAGCTTTTTATTCGTCTAACTTTTTGTGAAAATATTATCTATTTTATCTTGAATAGAAGTCAAGATATGCGCAATTGAAGGATGTAGAGTCACCTGGTAAAATTAGTGAGAAAATGGCAGCCAAAGTTTGGTGACTTCCATAGCTTGAAAGTTCTTGGAAACTGAAAATTTACATTTTTTGTGCGTTTAATCAATGTTTTTCAGCAAAATCCACACAGAAATGTGTTTTTAAATTGGCACAAAAGGTGCTGTGCAAAAAAAAAAAAACATTTGAAAAAATTAGCCCAAAAGCCAGAAAAATCTTGGTTTCTTTGTTTTCATTATTTTGACAAGTGCCTGATTTCAAAACGATGCCTCACAAATAAACTAGAGCAGTGCTTGTTAACCTGGGTGGTGTCCCACACTCGTGGGCGATTTGGTGATTTTGGTGGGTGATGGGGATCGCTCCGGGGGTGGCATTATTTGCTGATGTGCGAGTGGGTGGTTGGTGGGTGCTCTAGTTTAACCCAAAAGGCCGTACCGGCCTATACAGGCCTTCTTGTCATGTTGCCATATTGGCTTTTACCAGCTTTTCCGCTGTAGAGCCTTACTAGCTGTTACCGGCCTGGCACACCCGCCTTTAGTTTTGGGTTGTTGCTGTTGTTTTCAAATCCCTTTAGCTGCGAGCATTTCACTCTTGGCAGCGCAATGCCTCCCTCAAGTAACCACAGGTCCTTGTCATCTGGTCAGCCCCAGAGTAGAGCAGGCTTTGTAAGTCTGTAGGTGTGTGTAGGAGCCTGCGTCGAAGAACTGCCAGGTTTGGGCAGTGAAGGAGAAGATGTTCAACGGTCTCCTCGTGGTAGTCACAGTGTCTGCAATGGGGTTCCCACATGGGGTTGATTCTATTTATGTGCTTGTTGGTGTGTAAGTGTCCTGTGCGGGCTCTGAAGATCAAAGTCTGATCAGGTCTACATAAGAGATTCGATTGGTCTTTGGGGTTGGGTTTGTCCATGTACCCGAAGAGAGATCTTCCTGTTTCTGCGTTGGCCCATCTCTTTAGCCACTCGTCTCTGCTTTTGGCTTGGATGATCCCTCTGCAGGCCTGTTAGTTTAGGGTCAAATAAGAACATTACACTCTAAATTTAGATGCTGACATCCTTCGTCTTTTAAAAATTTTATTGAAATACGTGGCTTAGATCAAAAGCAAAAGCAAAAGCAATTTCTTTGTGACACCAGGTGAATCTCTAAAAAAAACTCTGAAATAATTTTGTTCTTGGCTGCCATCGGCTGGCCACAATTTTGGTTCTGCTGTGCTGACCTGCCGACCTATTTATGGCGCTAAGAGGGTTAATGTGCTCCATCTATGTCTTTTATTAATAATTAAAATTTTTCCTGTAGATTACAATATGCATAGAGCTTGCTGTTGGTAAAATGTGGTTGTTTTTTGCGTGGGGCTAGCATGAGGCTAGAAGTGAAAAAACATCGAAGTCTATTGCTCACACATTTCCTGGAATTTTGGTGAAAGGAATAAACCAACTATGGGTGGTTGGAAAGTTCCACTACCAGCTCTTACTTCGTTTCTTTCTCTTTTTTGCTTCTATCTTACACATTCCTGTTCTAAATGCCAGTTATCATGTAAATGTGCTCTGTTTAATTCAAACTCAAATGATCCTACTGCAGTTCAGTAGACGATACAAGCCCTCTAGAGGTTGCAATCATGGACTTTTGTGTTCTGGAGTATGTGTAAGATGTCTCCTTAGGTATTTCGTCTTTCCCTTTTCTCTTTCTTCCTTCTTCTTTCGTTTTTAGTAGGTGGTTGGCAGGTGCTATATTGTGGTTTCCTCCTTCTTTCCTATCAAACATCTATCGTCCTTATCTCTCCTACTTCTTTTTGGTGTCTGTTACTCTCTTATTAAAATTCTAATCTTTGGCACTTATATGACCTAATTGTGTTGCAAGTGCTGTAAAACTCTTTCTAAAATACTAAAAATTCTCTCTTTCTCTCTTCTTCTTCCATTGTCTTCACTCTTTCCACAATTTCTATTGTGCTGCCTTCCAAATGATCCTTTTATGTTTAGAAAGGCTGGCTATTGCTACTGAAAAAACAAACTTTCATGGGAATGATTAAAAGACATCACTGGTAGCTTTCACTTCTTTTTATCACCAAATCACGTTTCTGTTAGTATTAAAATGTGCTCCTCTTTACTCTAAGCCAAAGACGGAGACAAATGACAACCTTAGAATAAAAGGGTTTTAACCCCACGAATCATAGTTTTGAGAAAATGGGATTTAAAGATTCATTCTCTTACAGCTAAAATGTTTTTCAGCTTATTTGTTAAGTGCTTAACTTTAAAAAAACACAGGTCATCTTGCTTCGAACCTTTGACACCCTGTTTTGGGCATCTATGTCAGAAATGTGTTGTGTGTAACTCAATTCTCGCACAAAGTGGAATTAAAACTCTGTCATTCTTTCAACTTGAAATGTCTACACCCCCTTCCCTCTTACCCTCTCCACCCCCACCCTCCTCCACCCCACCTCTACGCCCTCTTGGTACAGGTGACAAGACTGTCCAGTGTGGCCGGAAGGTGGACGTGGTCAAATTGTGGCTACAGTGGAAAGCCTTTGGTGACAGTGGCTTTGAGGCTAGAGTGGACCGAGCCTTTGACAATGTCAGGTAACTATCAAGATCCAGTCTATAGCCCAGAATGCAAACAAGACCAACAGTGAGGTGTGTCAGATTCTCCACACAAGACTAACCCTGCTTTAAAAAATTAAATATAGAAAAATACAATACTTTGGTCTCTTAAAACAACAGGCGACCAGTGTGAAAGAGGTACTTGAAGGAAGGATGTGGGGCAGGAGAGCTAGGGGTAAACAAAGAGCAACATAGATGGACAGCATTAAGACATGGACTGACCTGGATATATAGCAAAATGTGCTATGGCAGTTCACGGCCTTGAAGGATGGAGGGTCGTTACATGCCAACCTCTCGAGTGAGAGATGACCTCCAGGTTCCAGGTATAAGATGAGATGGGATCAGACACTCTTCAATTTTTGGCCATAGGAAATTATTGGTGCATGTATCATCTTTAAGTGTGTTCATTTGTCTTGCTTTTAATGAAAAAAAAAAAACCCTTGCGATATTGAATAGAATTCAAGATATTTGCAACTGAAAATGTTTGGGGGAGGGGGGTTATCCTGTGTCCGAGGTAAAATTAGAAAGAAGATGGCCACCAAAGTTTAATGACTTCCAAAGCTTTAGTGTCCTTGGAGACTGCAGATTTTTCTTCAACTTTGTTCAGTGAAATCCACACAGAAATCTGCTTTTGAAAAGGCATGAAAGGTGTTGAGTTTTGCTTTGTTTCTCATTACTTCTTGTTCCACCAAGTATCATGGCTCTCCTCCTCCAAAATCAATTCATTTTTTGTTTTGGTATTTGGGATTTTTTTTCCCCCATGTCTGTTCTCACAAACAGCATGATGCTTCACCTTCAAAATCATCTGTTTTCTTTGTTTGTTTGTTTGTTTGTTTATTTGTTTTGGTTCCGCGTCCCTTTTTGGGTGCCTCATAAATAATCATATTTAGATCTGACAGTTATTGACTATGAAAATATGAATTTAAAAATACAGCGATAATAATTTAAACACCAAGAGGAAGCAAGGAGTAGAATCATTAATATTTAGATCTCTTTATTTTTTGGTTCATGTAATTGATTTCTCCTTCAAAGGAGCTCTTTGTGTCTTTGAGTGTGTATGCAGAACTGTGATGAAAACTGACTGAAAACAGTCTAAAATTTTAGCTGTTAACTTTTTTTTTATTGGTTGGGTCTTCAGATATCTGCAGGAGAAAGTGAAGACAACTGAAGGCTTTAGGCTTATCATGCCAGAGGTAAGGAGTTTCCTAAAGTAGAAACGGTTTTTACAGCCACTGATTAAAGACAATAACCTGTTGTAACAGCCACCTGTATAAGGAGGTAAGGAGTTTCCTAAAGTAGAAACGGTTTTTACAGCCACTGATTAAAGACAATAACCTGTTGTAACAGCCACCTGTATAAGACAACAACCTTTTTCTAAGAACCACATGTATAAGACAATCTTCTGTACACATTGCCACATCCCATTTCCTCCCTTGCATTAAAAAAAAAAAACGTTAGATAGAAAGGATTTTTTAAAATGTAGTACGTCAGTGAAACAGACAGACCGACAGACAGACAGACAGATGGAGTGGGACAGAGGGGCAGGGAGAGAGAGTGATTTGTGCTTCTTTGGCTTTGTTAAAAAAAGAAAAGAAAAATTGCACATCTGAGACTCTCTCAGTCTGTGTCTGGGTCAGTCTCTCTGTTTATCTCTCTCTGCTTGTCTGACTCTCTCTCTATATTTTTTCTCTCTCTCTCTCTCTCTCTCTCTCTCTCTCTCTCTCTCTCTCTCTCTCTCTCTCTCTCTCTCTCTCTCTCTCTCTCTCTCTCTCTATCTATCTGTCTATCTATCTATCTATCTATCTATCTATCCCCCTCAAACCCACCCCCCTCCCTCACTCTCTCTCTCTCTCTCTCTCTCTCTCTCTCTCTCTCTCTCTCTCTCTCTCTCTCATATCTGTCGCCCCCCCCCCCCGCTGTGTGGGGGTCTCTGTTTTTTTTTTTTTTCTTTATATAAAAACAAAAACGAACATAAAATTTTGTAATGTGTTTATGATGGCCTTTTCCTTCTTTTCATCCCGCAAAAGTTTTATGTACCCCTGTTTTAATCCTTCCAAACCACTCCCCAAAGTGGGTGGTTGCGGGGTGCGGTGCTTTGGTGTGGGTTTCTTTTCCTTTCCTATTAAGCATCTACCATTCTGACCTCTTCTCCTTCTTTTTTTTTTTGTAACTCCTCTAATCTTTGGCGCTTATATGACCTTATTGTGTTGCAAGTGCTGTAAAACTCTTACTGAAACTGAAACAGATCACTCCCCCTCCATTCCAATTCCCAATGTCTCCCGTTCCCTTCCTTCTCCTCCCTAATGTCCCCCTCCCCCATCCCACTCCACCCCACCCTACCCCACCTTACCTCCTGCTCCTCCTAAAATGAAAACTAACCACTCCCCTCCCTTCCCCCCCCCCCCTTTCTCCTTGTGCCCCACAGTTCCAGTTTGTGAACGCCTGCTTCTGGTACATCCCGCCCAGACTGAGAGGTCAGGAGGAGACAAAGGAATGGTGGGCAGAGGTTGGAAAGGTAAGTTGAACCCTTTTAGCCCTGGCCTCTTCATCCTAAATTTACCCAAACCCTGGCTTCCTGATCCTAATTTTTTGAAAATCTAGGCCTCTTGATCATAATTTTACCCAATTACTGGATTCCTGATCCTAATGTTACCCAAATCTTGGCCTCCGGAATTTCTGGGTTCAGAGAGAGAGAGCGCTACATTGTCAAAAAGGTCAGTAAGTCAGCACAGAATATGATGAAAACATGTGTGAAAGGGGGCAGACGTGTTGGTATCCCATAATAGCATGTTGACAGAAACCGGTGTTCTAATTGGTTGACAACTGCTGTCTTTTTCTGCCTGATAATTGAGCGATCATTTCCTCACACTGGTGAGCCAGTGTTGCTGGTAAGTGTTGGGAAAGGCACCACCAGTGCACTTCGGGTACAGGCTCAAAATAATCAAACCAAGAGAAGTACATCTACACAGTAATGTTTATTTAACACAGAAAAATTCTTTTAAAAATAACCCCCATCCCTCCCCCATCACTCCCCCTCCCCCATC
>NW_004797343.1:1552592-1565420 GCF_000002075.1 Aplysia californica
CCCCAGAAATGACGTTATGAAAGATCAGAAGTAAAACTTACCCAAGCGGCTTTTTTTTAACCATCCATTTGGAGTGGTAAGAAAGGTTCAAATTATGTGCTTGCTTCATATTTCGCCTTTATAACTGGTTTTTCAGCTTACTGGCGTCTGTGGTGTAGTGATAAAGCACTTTGCTGTCATGCACAGGAGACCCAGGTTCAATTTCCGAGTGGGGAGAATTGTTATTGAGTATCTATGTCTTTCTGTTGGGATGTGGTATGCCTCTCAGCCCAGGGTTCACCCTAACCCTAACAGGCAGGACTGAAGCCAACCCCCTACATTATCTTAAAAGTGTCGATGATGGTGTAGAAACACCCCCCCCCCCTCCCCACCAGGGTAGTGCTACTGACTGAAGTTGTCTTTTGGCCATTCCCAAAGGGGGGATGTTTACAGGTTCTTATGCAGAGTAGAATTGTAAATGGGTTGATTTATCAATGTCATGTTCATACTGTGCCGGAACAACATTTGGGGAACTGCTGCCTTTTCTTTCCTCATCCTTGCTATCGTCATTTTTCCTCTACTTCTTTAGTACGTTTGTCACTCTCTTGTAAATTGCTATTTTGGGGTGCCCTGATAGTCGAAGCAGACTTTGTGCTTTTGAGGCTAGAGAGGTGAGCAAGAACTAAGAAAAAATTATTTTGTTTTAATTATTTGTTTCTAAGGTTGCCCCAAAGGTCAAGGAGAGGATGGTCAAAGCTGGTACCATGATGATCAATTACCAGCCATTGTCCAGCAAAGGACTGGTCAACTTTTTCCGCTTGATTGTCCACAACCCTTCGAACACCTACAAAGACATGGACTTTATCATCAGTGAAATAGACCGGCTGGGTTGGGACTTATAGAACATTTAATTTCTTTTTGCACTATATTAACTCTTTCAATACCTGGCACCAGTTTATTGGCACTATGTGTTATTCAAATCTTACTTTGAGCAATGAAGCTTGGTATGAAAAGAGTTGAGGAAATGTTATGCCTGTATGTTGCAAAGTTTTTCAGTAAGATATTCTTTCCCTGTGATTTGATTTCATCTGAACGTGAAAAAGTTTGTTGTTGTTGTTGTTGTTTTTTGATTAAGTTGAATAATATTTTAAGGTAATTTTATTTATTTTTTACCATGGGTTTGCTGTACCCTGCTCAGGTGATACTGTTTGGAGTATCTGTACCATCCAAACTTGATGACTGTCTGGTAGTTAAAAGATTTTGAATCCGGTAATGTTGCATCAAATTACTGCTTCCAAACTTGTGCCATCTTCATCATGTGCCAGATCTGCAACAGACATTGGCTATCATGATACTCCATTCATTTCTTTTCTCAGATGCTCTGACAAAAGGCTACATTAACCTGATCTTTCGCTGTCACCCATCTGTTTCAGCTCTTCAATTTTGCCAGTGAGAGTTAGGTGTTCAAGGCCTTTATGTCTATTCAAGTGTCCCAGAAATTGCACTTGTCTTTTCCTGATCATTTTTTATCAGGCTGTGGCCCGATTAAGTCCTTCAATTACTACCTTATTTTGTTTCTTTTCCTTCCCAAATAATTCACTACAGTCCCCTAAGAAACTACATTTCCATAAACTCGAGTGTCACCTGGTGTTTTAACGAATTTATAATCAATAACTTTGCTTCAAATTACAAAGTCAGAAATCAAATGTTGAGTACATAATAGTACATTGTCTGGTATTTAAAAATATTTTTAAATTTATTATGCTATGTTAGATTTTTCAGTACTTTTAATTCTTTTTGTTCGTCTGGTTGTTGGGGTTTCTTTATTTAGCTTTCGCCTTGTGATCTTGGTGCAATATGTCTTACAAAGCAATTTTCAAGGGTACTGCAGATGTTTTGGGATAAACTTCTAAGGTGTCTGAACATACGGGGCTCTAGCAAGTCGATTGTTGACTTTTCTTAAAGATTTACATCATGCATGTATCCTCCATCATCGAGAAAAAAATTGGTTGTCTTAGATAGGTGGATACCTTGGATAATGTCTTTATGATATAGTGGAATCTGACTCTCATCAATTTTTGGGCATGTGGAGTTAGTGATATCATATTAAAATTCAAATGTCTATCTTTAGATGAAAAAAATACCCTTTTATCTTGAATAGAAGTTGAGATATTTTCGATTGAAAGAGGTATACATTCATTCATAATATATATATTCATTAATATTATTTTCACTTATTCATCAATCCAACACTTCGTTGAACAAGCATCTTGTGTTTCGTTCATCTATAATGGTTTATGAATAGCGGTATGTGAGCTCGGGTGTACGTGTGTGCGCAAATGTATGGATATATAATATGTCTTTGTGTGTGTATGTGTGTGTAAGTTAAGCAATAACTTTTCCTAGATAAGTATTGTTTTTTGTATGGTTTCTATTATCAAAAGAAGAATTGAAGTTAACCTTTATACTTGCAGTATGGGTAAACATTGTTGTCCATTATCCAAAGAACATCAAGCAGTAAGAAGGTAATTACGGGTTTGAAATCAAACATGAAAAATGTTATTGACGTATGTTGAAAGAGCTGGTGAACCTCGTTTTTTACATGTATGGTGCTACAGGAATAATATGTATATTATTCAGTTTCATAGGCAAAGTGTTTTATCTTTCTTACACTGTAAGAACTGATACAAAACTGTAATATCTCAGTGTTAAGGATGCTACATCTGTTTGTCCTCTCTTATCCCGGTTCAGTTGTGTTATTAGAAGAGTGTTCATATACTTAAACTTAGAAACATCTTGTGCCATGGTTAAAGCGTGCTTCGTGTTTTCAAAATTCGGTTTGTGACGTACAGTAGAGTCTGCTTAAACTGAACTCATTTCATCTGAAAACGGTGGTAAATTGAAAGAAAATAGAATTCTTAATTTTTTTCTCCACTGTGTAAGCAGTCTCGTTTTTAAAAATGGAGCACACAGCAAAATCAAAGAAACTCTGGCGTTCCCAATGATTTCTGTTTAAACAGACTCTGCTATATTCGTTTTTGTACACTTTGTTTTGAGGAAATAACAGAATACTTTCAGCAGAGTGAAAGTCACACTGTAGCTTTTTTGTAATCTTATTTTTGTTTAACATGCACTTTATATATAGAAAGGTAATTGGCTGACTTCAACCAAAGATGTCGAAAGATTTTTAGCACTGTCTTTTTCATTACCAACCCCACCTGCAAGTTCAGTCCAAAATGTCCAGGACAGCCACCCATCATTGAGGAGAAAAGTGGCTGTCATAGACAGGTGTATGTGTAAAAATAACACAAGAGGGAAAGTGGGAAGTGGCCATTTGTAAATTGTACCATTGGTCACATGCAATCGGCAAGTGAATAATGGTTCACAATGCTGGTGCAATGAATGGTTTCTGGGAATAGATCACGTCTGCAGGGGCTGTTCACCCTCAAAGCAACCTTGTTGAATCCAAGCTTGCTGAATTGAAGTGTTCATTAAAACCAGGTCATTTTTATTGATTTCAAAGCAGGAAAAAAGCAGGGAATCCATCTCCTTTCGTTGAATCTGAGTTCTCGTTGAATCTAAGCTCGTTGAATCCGAGTTCCACTGTATAAGACAAGCATTAGATTAAAAAAGAAAGTTTAGAGAAAAAAATCTTTACTGAAGTTTCATTAATGTGATATTGTTTGCAGGTGCTCAAGAGATATTTTATTGAAATTCAAATTATAAATGTTCAAAAAAGCATTCTAAGAAATAGAGGTATACCGTGGTGTTGGCCTGACACTAACAGCAGCAAACCCATGAGTAACAACATTTGGGGGAGGTTGCTGCTAACTAAATTATTTTTCAGGCATTGGGGGAAGGAGGGGGTGTTGATCTCCCATCCACTCACCCCCTTGAGAAATGCTTACACTACACAAGTTCTTATCATAGGGTGTAGTCATGTTATTATGTTACGTTTAAAAGGAACAAAACAGGCGGCTTCAGGTTTCAAGTGAGCCAGAGCTTGATTTGCACAGTTGTAATTTGCTATGCATAGTAAATAAATAATAAATAAATAAATAAATTACACTTTTATTTGTCCCAGAAGGGCACTTTGTTTTACAATGGCAAACATACATACATAAATACATAATTATAAATACGTACATACACAAATACATACATGCATAAATACATACATAAATACACACTATTACACAAATACAGAACAGTTTACAAACAATGCCACTGCCGGTCGCCACTGTGCAGCGCCCTGTAATTTGAGCTAGGGTTGTCGTGTCTTGCTCAAGGACACACTCCAGTGACCACCCATCTGATCCCCGTGTCACCGACACTTGCTTGACATTGCTTGAGTCAAAACTCACTACTCACTTAGCCACTAACCGAGACTTCCCTGAGTCCTGCCCCACCGGGGAACTTCAAGAAAGGTGGTTGTTGGGGAGAGGATATAAACTGAGCTCCTGTACTCAGAGTAGTGTATTTTGGGGTTGAGTAGTTGTTGTGAGGAGACAAACAAGAGAGGAGGGGCGTACTCACCCTGAAATTTATAGGTCACTCTTGCAGCTTGAATCATCAAAAAACATTTTTGTCGGACAAGTAATGCCACGAAGGTTGCTGTTGGAGGATAAGAACTGCTGTTACATGGGCCTTTTTACTTAAGAAAATGTCGATTGCATAAGCTTAGGTAACTGTTAGGTGGAGGTTGCTTTTATCTGGGTTGCTGTTAAGTGGACACCTTTATAATTGTTATGAGAGTGAAACCGAGTTTTTTCTTCCTTCTGGAGAATGTGCTTTCTGGACTTAGTTCATATGAACAGCTTTGACAAAAAATTCGTCATCCGAATCACATACTAGGGTAAGCAACATTTTGTTAAATATTCAGGAAACCTGTTAAATTTGAACTTTTTGGTGACACAGCAAAATGGTGGCTACACTAGTTTGAAAAACACAATAACTCTGTAACGGCTAATGGTATCATACCACAATTCTAGAGATGATGGAATATAGGTTAAGTACTTGCTTGATGGTTGTAACTCAGTTTTGCCCAAAATGTCACTTCAACGAAGCTAATATGTGTATTATGGATAGTGAATTGTCTTCTATTTTACACTCCGTGCACAGAATACTTAGTAAAAAAAATTGTTCTCCTGATTCTTGTGATCAGACATGCATTTTACAAATTCTGTTCCAATATATCAGTACTATTATGTACGGCATTGTGGTGAAATCAGGCACTCGTCAAAGTAATGAAATCAAAGATATCCACATTTTTCTGCCAGTTTGGCAATTTTTTTAAAATTTTTGTTTTGTAGCTCACCACCTCTTATTATTATTTAGAAACGCATTTATGTGTGGATTTTACTTAATTGCGTCGACTTAAAGCAAAAAAAATGAAAATTTTCAGTTCCCAACGACTCTCAAGCTTTGGATGGAAATCACCAAGCTTTTTCTGCCATTTTCTCGCTTATTTTACCTCTGAAACCAGGCGACCCACGTTCCTTCGATTGCAAATAATGAATATCTTGATTTCTACTCAAGATATATTGGTATTTTTTCATCGAAAGACAGGCTTTCAGACGATAAAATAACTCCACATGCCCAAAAATTGACGAGCGCCTGATTCCACTGTGTCATGACACATATGTGCTTTAATCACAAGTTCTGTACCACTACAAGTGCTTAAATCACACTTTCTATACCAATATACCAGTAGGCTTACTATAAGTGTTTGAATTACAAGTTCTAAACCAAAATACCAGTACTACTAGTGCTTTAATCACACTTTCTACACCAATATACCAGTACTATTAATGCTTTAATCACACTTTCTATACCAATATACCAGTACTATTAGTGCTTTAATCACACTTTCTATACCAAAATACCAGTACTACTAGTGCTTTAATCACAGGTTCTATACCAGTATATCTGTACTGTTAGTGCCTTAATTATAAGTTCTATAGCAATATACCAGTACTGGTGCTTTAATTACAAGTTCTGTACCAAGAATATACCAGTAGGCCCTACTGAAGTTCTATACCGATACACCAGTACTAGTGCTTTAATTTTAATCACGCAATCTTTCTTTGTTAAAGATGATTTTCTTTCAGCTCGATTATTTTGACACCTCTCTTGCTGAACGTTGCTTTTTATTGACGCCTCCTACCCTGATGTGGGTGGGTTGGAGGGCACCACTGGTAGGTTAACTTCTTTTCTTTCCCTATGTTGTTCCTGTGTTTCTGGTTTGTTTTTTCCTCAGCACTGTACACTTAAATTAAAGAGAAAAAACAACAAAAAAAACAAAGGCGTGAAAAAAAAAGTAGTTCTTATCTTCATTATTGCCATTTTGGATGAGAACATTTTTTTATTACATGTAATGTTTTATTGGACATCATGTAAAAGTAGAAAAATATATTTGTGAGGCAGCGTGGTGGAATCAGGCTCTCGTCAATTTTTGGGCTTGTGGAGTTATTGGTATCATCTTAAAGCTTGTTCACTTGTCTTTATTTGGATGAAAAAAGTATCCATTTATCTTGAATACAAGTCGGGATATTTGCGAATGAAGGATCTGGGGGTCACCTGTTTTCAGAGCTAAAATTTGTGAGAAAATGGCCGCTAAAGATTAGTTATTTGCTTAGCTTAAGAGTCCGTGGTAACTGAAAATTTACATTTTTTGTGCCTTTAATCAACGTTTTTCAGAAAAATCCACACAGAAATGAGTTTTTTAATGGGCATGAAAGGTGTTGAACCAAAAAACAAAAATTTGATAAAAATTCACAAACCTGCGGAAAAGTGCAAGTTTCTTCACTTTCATTATTTTGACGAGAGCCTGATTCCACCACACTGCCTCATATTTTGTTACGAATTTATGGAAAATAGATATTTATCGTCTCAGTAAATAAATCTGGGACAACACAATATTTTTACTGTGTCAAATCAAGTATATATATATATATATACATGTATAGTATTTTTTATACTGTAGAGCTTGCAGATATTGTTTTATCCACTATTACTTCTTGAGTTTAGGCTCATGTCATTTTTGTTGTTGTGAATTTCCTTTGTCTGGTGCTGATGCTTCATTTTCAGCATTTTTTATAGTGGTTGCTTTAAGTTGATGCTTTATATTTATCTTGGCACTGATACCCTATCAATACCATAACAATTCAAGCCTTGGTTCGGACCAGTGTTGTGTCCTTTGGAAAGGCATTGTACTCACAAATGTTCTATTTGTTTTATTAGTCTTTTCGGAGATGGATGTTAAACTTGGATAACCTAATAGGGGTGTAGGGGCATCAAAAGTACAGCATTTAACATTTTTCAATGTTTTTTAAGGTGGTTGCTTTACTTTTTGTACTTTATATTAATCTTGGTACTTATAGCCTATTATACAATAAACAGAATCAGCAATAGTATCACCAATCATTGTCTTGTGTTGTATTTCCCATCACGTACTGTGTACCACGGGAAATTTCAAGAAATCTGTGAACTCAAGTATGTAGTATATGTGTGTAGCTATTACTGTACTTTGTCTGTAACTGTATGTCTATTTATTACTCATCTGTCTTCTTTCTAAGCTGGTATATAGGTTCAAGGCTTGCAGATAGTTAGAGGGCGCCACTGGTAGTTCCTGCTTATTTTCTTTCCCTCTGTTGTTCCACTGTGTCTGTCTGTCTTACTTTTTCCCTTCAAAGAATTATCATTATTGTGTCGATGTGCTTTTGTTTACTCACACTGAAACAGCTTGATCCACGTACATGTATACCCAGCGGCAACAGAAACTTTCCACTTTGTTTTTTGCAACTGCGCCTTTGTTCACGAGAGTTAGTGAGCGAAATTCCACAGATCACTCACCATATACCCAACTATGACTCCTCGCTGATCTTTTTCTTGAACAAATATTTAACCACGTGGTCACGTGACCCCCATGCAAATTACCATGTTTTGTGACTTAAGTTTCGCCGAAGTTATGAAATCGCATAAATTGTGTTTAATCAACACATTAGCGACTTTTAGAACCGAAAAAACAAGTTCCATACACATTCCAGCTGGTTTTTTGTAGACATAAACTGCTTTACAAGATGCCAAGATTAAAATCCGAGGAGCGCTGTTCTGCAATTTGTATACTCCAGGCTGTAGTATCGGCCCGTAGAGTGGCGTGGATGCTTCATTGCCCCCGCCTTACTATCAATATCCTGTAAAATAGGTTCCAAGTCTCTGGAGTTACACCTAACAGACCCAGACCAGGTAGACCACAGATGAGGCTCTCGTGGCCTAGAGGTTAAGGTGTTGGCCTCTCATTCAAAAGGTCCCGGGTTCGAATCCGGGTAGCGACCGAAAAATTTTCTTCTCTAAATTTGTTTCCTTTCACCTCATTTCCTGCTTTCTAGTTATGTTCTGTCGTCTGCTTTCGTCTCCTCTTTCTGCCCCCTCCCATTCACCTCCTTTGCCCCTTCCTCTGGGCTCCTGATTCTTTCTGCAGCCTTTCTACTACTACTCCTTCGCTTCTTCTTACTGCTGTCTTTCTGCCACACCCCTGTTCTTCTGGTAGGAAAGATCTACACCTAGCCTTCTCGGACAAGGGCGAAAAAATCTCGAAGGGCCCGTGTGCAAGTTGTGCACGTTAAAGATCCCTTGGTGGTTTAAAATCGATAAGAGTAGGCTTCGGCCGCCACCCGGGCAAAATTCAAAATTTCCTACCAACTGAAAATATTAGGTGTGTCCCGCGCGCTCATATGACCTTATGCAGTTGCGAGCGCCGTAAAACACTATACAAAAACAAAACAGACCACAGGTCGATATAACTGCCCAAGAAGACAGACAGATACTGCTCTGGCATCTTCGAGGTCGCTTTCTCACAACGGCCAGCTCTGCACGGCAATTACATACAAACACAGGAAGCGTTATCAGCGAAAGAAGGATACAGCGGCGTAAAAACATATTCGGACATCGAGCAAGGCAGCCCTGTAATGACCAACGATTGCCATCTTTCCAATAATTACGCTTGAACTGAATGGTCCCTAAGAGTGAGCTCCCAAAACGACATTAACATTGTACAACGACTGGGACAAGCTGTTGATTCTTTAGTGGAATTTACTGCCACAACAATATTAATTTTTTTTAAAGAACATGCCAAGTTTGCTTCATTGCAATGGACGGCAATGCTCGTTTCAGACGTGAAATTGTGAAACCAAAGGGTAACCAGTTTATTTATGCTAAACAACCAGTTTATTTATACTAAACAACCAGTTTATTTATGCTAAACAACCAGTTTATTTATGCTAAACACTGTACCACCACGTGAGACATGATCAAGAAACAGAAGGTGATACACTCTTTGATATACTTTGAAAGATGTCTTTGTCAATTATTGGTTTTAGGTGTTGAATAATAAGCACTATGCAAGCTTCTCTCCAAGTGGAAAGTTGTATTGCTGCTGTGTATGTTATAAAACACACTGACTGCGTTTTCTTTAAACTTGCGGGGTGGGGGGGGGGGGGGGGTCCACCGCAAAATTGAAGCTCAACTGCACTTAAAATGGCTGAATATTAGTGTAGGCCCACATTTAGAAATACTTCAGACAGCATGCATTACCTATGGCGACTCAAATTGAATGGTGAATTTAAAACATTTTCAAAAAAAGAGATGGGCAAGACACGAGAAAAAAGTACACGGAAAAAGCCTGGTGCGCAGTATATCAAAATACTATCTGACAGTAAATGGGTGCGCGTTAGTTAAGTTTATAGCATGCTGGACTGTGGTGTAGATGGCACTGGTTCGAATACTCAATGGGGCATTCGTGAACTTAGATTGTTTGGGGAGTTCCAAGCTCTCTACCCTCTTGGCTGGGTCCTATTCCTATCGCCAATGGACGTAAATTCGGAGATCCAGACTCTTACAGTGTTGATAGGGGCGTTAAACATTTACAACTACAATACTGCCAGTATTAAGGGGTGTCGGTGGCCTAGTGGCTAGACTCTCGGACTTGCAACCGTAAAGTTGTGGGCGGTTGGTGGGTGCTCTGGTGTGGTTTGCTCCTTCTTTCATATCAAACACCTGTCATCCTTATCTCCCCTCCTTCTTGTTTGTGTATGTTACTCTCTTGTAACACCTCAGTTCTTCTGCACGCATATGACCTTATTGCGTTGCAGGGACCGTAAAACTCCTGATGAAACTAAAACCGTAAGGTTGTGGGTTCAAATCCCGTCAGGAATCTGACGTTGTGTCCTTGACACTTGTCACGATTTTTTTCACTTCACCCAAAGTGGAAATGGATACATGTACTCAGTAGTGCGGTCATAATTTAAGAATTTCAAAATTTCCTACCAATAGAAAAAAGTTGAATGTGTCCTGTGCGCTCGTATGACCTTATGCAGTTGCGAGCGTCATAAAACACTTACCAAACAAAAAAAGAAAGGAGGAGGAGGAAGAAGAGAAGGAGGAGTCGAATAAAAGTATTAGGAGTACTGATAGGAGGAGGTGGAGTTGAAGTAGGAGGAGGAATATTTTTGAAAAACAAAGCAGTCATAAATATACATGTACCACGCAAAATCTGGACTTGACATTTTGGTCGATTCTTATCATAGATGAACTATTAATGTGTAAAATGATGTAGAATTTATTTAGTTTTGACCCCTTCACTGCCAGGCCCAATTAAAAGCTCATCCCTGCGTTTCATAAATCCTAGTTTATAGAGATGCAAATTAAAATAATTCATTATAGACTACTTTTTGTGTTTGATTTTAGGAGTTAAGTATGGCCTTCATCGCCTCTCCATCGATGGCCCAATAATCTCGTCAACAATCTCAACCCAAAAACGAAAGGGATAGTGAGGTAATCTAGCAGAGGCGACCCTTTGTGTTTGCAAAACCGTGCCCTCCCTTGCAGACTCTCGAACTGTTTTTCTTTTCTCTCAGCCACTTGAACTTGCCGGATTAAGTCAACAAAACCCAATTACCTACCTTCAGTGATTTTTAAAAACGACATCTAAATGCACAGAAATAGGACCTGTCTGTACGTCGTGTTTTACTATAGTATCCATACGACGTGGGAACTCAGTGCCACCACTTTCCAAAGAGGACATTTACTCGGTAATCCGATCCGTACGCTTTGCATAGCAGTCTGTCAAAATGACTTTTTGAGATCTGCTGAAAGTTTCAAAGAGATCTGCGTACTAGAAGTATTCTAAAATGTGAAGAATACAACCCCGGGGGTACAAAATGACCTCGGGGCGTACGGAATGGGTTAATAAAAATCAGACAAGATGCTTATGTATTATTGTGTAAATTGTCTTCTTTTAACATGTGCAAGGGTTTCGTCGCAAAAATTGGGACTATTCAATTGGAATTAACCTAGTGTGCTTAAGCATGGCGTGTGCAAATGAATAAAACCCATAAAAATGAACAAATTTGTTTATCTTTAACATTTTACTGAATCAAATTAAATTTCAGTTCTTGTACCAGCAAGCCTTAGGTGAAGATTGGGGATTGGGAATGGGAGGAGCAGAGGGAGGGGGTTGTGGAAATGGGAGAAGGAAGGGATGGGAGGAGAGATTGGGGAAAGGGTGGAGATGTTGGGGAAGGAGTGATGAGAGGAGGGGTAGAAGGGGATGGGGGAAAGAGGGTGGGTTGTTGGTTGGGGTGAAGGATGATGAGCAGCGGAAGAGTGGAGGGGAGATGGGGTGCTCTCTCTCTCTCTCTCTCTCTCTATATATATATATATATATATATATATATATATATATATATATATATATATATATATATATATAAAAGGCAATTTGGAAACACAGGTGTCACTTTTCCCATAAAACTACGACACAACAGCAATAGAGTTGAAAGTTGGCAAGTACCTGCCAAAAGATAGATAGGTCCCCATGACGGAGCCCGATTTTTGATATAGTTATTCATTTCCTGAATTTAGACAAATATATTTGACAAAAACTCCACGTCCTTCTTTGGCCTTTGTGATTATTCCACTGAGAAAGGAAGCAAATCTGAGTAGCTGTCCTTCACAGCGGAAGTGCTGGAAATGATATTTCGCGAGGCACATTTTGTTTTGAGAGTATAGATCTAGACCTAAATTTATGCATCTCTCAAGATTTATTGCTTGCTCCATTCCAGTAGATTGTAAATATAGTAGGCCAATGACGTTCAGTTGATGTTAATGCACCGATCATTCCTTTCATTGAAAGGGGGCCCAGCTGGTGTCATATAAGTGCCGAGAATTAGAGGTGTTGTCAGAAAATAATATACAAAGAAAAGAAGGAGACGTGATAAAGATGTTAAGATGTTAAGTAAGAAAGAAGGAGCAAACGACACCAGAACACCTGCCAACCACCCACTAAGTGACTCCCAACTCTTTTGTATGATGCCACGGGTTAACTTAAGACTTGGTGTTGTTGTTGCTGTTGTTGAAATTATATAATTTTTTTTCGATTATTATTATTATTATCATTGCTATCACTACTATTATTGTTGTTGTCGTTGCTGTTGTTATTGTTGTTGTTGGTGGTGATGGCTGTGGGGTTGGTGTTGTTGTTAATCTAGTAGTCTTCCACTCAGCTTTAATCGTGCACCCTTCATCCAACTGCCATGTAAGAATAGGTGGAGGTCTTTAAAATATTCTTTGCTTTATTAACATAATATGGCATTTCCTTTGGTGGGTACGAGAAGAAATTATCAGCAGAGATCCAGAAGCTTAGGGCATTTAAAGAACAGATGTTTGACTGTTCCGTAGACGTTGTCACTAAGTATGCGCATTATCATTTGTTTGTTTGTTTGTGTGTTTGTTTGTTTGTTCGTTCTTGTTTATTTTTGTTTGCTTTTGGGTGGTTTTTTTTTGGGGGGG
>NW_004797343.1:1565958-1571401 GCF_000002075.1 Aplysia californica
GTTTGCTCTCTTTCGGCTCACCAAGACAATGGTACACCATAATGATATTTGTGCGTGCATGCTGGAACATCTGGTTCTGTTGGTATTATCCTGAACTACATGGCACACGATCCGGGTTCGAGTCCATAGCCGGAGACTTTGGTGTTTTGATTAGTTTTAAGGGAATTCCCATCTTTGCGACCGGACCATCAATTTGATCTGAAACAGGGGAACATCTGGAGACAAAATCTTTCTCCTAAACCCTAGCACTAACACCCTTCTTTCCTTGTCAGGAACCGAGAAAGAAGTAGAAAACACTGAAGGCTTTTTTTCCTCTTGGAAATGGACGTTGTTTGTGGTTGGTGGGTGCTCTGGTGCGGTTTTGGCTTGCTTCTTCTCTCCAATCAGGCATCTATCGCCCTTATCTCTTCTCTTTCGATTCTTTGGATGTTACCCTCTGATAACACCTCTAATATTCGGCACCTGTATTATAAGTTTCGGGTGTCGTAAAACTCTTACTTAAACTAAACTAAGGACGGTAGTTTTGAGTTCCCGTCTACTTAGATTACTATGGTGCCGTAAAGGGACGCTGAACCTATGTTAAACTGAGTTGTTTTTTTAAATGTGCAAATTAGGTCTGTAACATAAAAAGATCTGCAGTTTATTGTCTGCACCCAATAGAGGCAGATCACATTTTCCAGCTGTCTACTTCTTCTATCTGGTGTCTTACTATCGTCGATCTGGCATTACGTGACTGTCCTTGTGTTATGTGTTTATTTTTGGTGCAAGTGTAGATAGACATGAAAAGGCTCGGTTTGGGGGAAGTAGAGGTAAGAAACACAATAACAACACTTTACTACAGGACAGACGGGCAGACATAAACAACAGAGGGCAAGAACAGAAAGAAGAACCAATCAGTTACGCCTTCCAACCACCCACCCTCACAGACAGAAATAACAGAGGGAGAGGATAGAAAAAGTATGACCTATCAACTGCGGCCTCCAGTCATTCCCACGGGGGTTTTTTTCGAAAAGGGTGGATGTTGTGGTACATTGTCGTATACAGGCAACACATAATGTAATAGTCTTCTTTGGAAATTACTTTTGTTTATTGATGTTCATGACAACACGGTGGTAACTGATGGCAAAATGCACTGGCTTGGTGGTCTTTGTCATGTCTCTCAAGAGCATCAACTTGTGACAGAGGCGATACATTCATTCTCTGGCATTCTTAGCGAACGTATTGTACATGTTTCAATGAACACCATATTCTTTTCTTTTTTCTTACGCTTAGCAGAATACAAATACTTGTGTTACGATACATTATTATATATTCAAGACAGTACAAGCTACCCATCTCACGTATTCTTCCAATATACTTCCGGAACTAGCACTACTATTGTGACCAAAGCAGCATCAGCTTTTCTAAGAACTGACGTCACTAGTCTATCCTCGATCTCCAAGAGGAGACAGCTTTGAGTTGTGCGGGCACCGTGTGGATAGTGTCCTCGCATTGTTGGCACAGCCTACAGAACACCGTTGCTCTAGACAAACTGAGCATATGAAATAAAATATCTTATACTGAAAAAAAATATCGAATCACAGTTGGCAGCATGTTTGGTTTCTTTCGTGATAAAACTCGGTAGGCTAGCTCGCTCGCGGTGTGCTGTAGGGTCTAGCAGTCTCCTCGTAGTGTCAAGAGACGCGACACACACTCAAACAGAAATGAGAACGAGAATATTAAATGACGCATTTCTTAAAAGAGAAGGCCCTTTGCCCCAAGTAACAGAACAAAGCAGTTTTACAGGAATCAGAAACAAAACAAAGCAAAAAGCGATAACTGAATTTTTACCAACTTATTGAAACACGACATTCAAAAGAAAAGAACAAAACCATGTGAAAATACAGCTGAAAATTATTACAATACTTTCACTCTTCCTTTGGTAACGAGCAATTGCACATAACACAAAGAACAATCATTGTATACCTCAATATACGAGGTTATGAGTTAATCTGTATAGTCTTTGGTGATCTAGTGTCACTACACTTCCGTTCGGTGTCTGATTCAGCGGGCAAAGCCAAAACCTACACTTCATTCTAAGCTGCGATCTTTTAGTTAGTAAGTGAAAATTTCTTGTCTTCGATTTGTAAAAATGAAAGGCAATGAACACTACGTATGTTAGTGCAATATTAGGGAAATTTAAAACACACGTGATGGCAAAACGCTGGCTGTATGACCAACAGATGAAAATTCATCTTGGAAAAATTTGATCGCTGGAAGGCAAAAATTTATAGCTGCTCTTGTTTTGTAGGAGACAAGACGAGGACAAAAACATTGACGACAACAACAAGGACGAATCACATACGCCATGGAGTTAATGGAAAACACACATGGTTGCATTAACATATAGTGATGGACGGATTTTGATAAGGCACCTCTTCGGATCACCGATGATTGAAACCACACAAAAAAAATGATACAAAACAATAATGGTATTCAAAGATAATGCAATTTCAATTGACTCAAATGGTTTCTTGCTGTCCTCCTTTCATTCATAAAATGAAATGGAAAGATGGTAAGAATCCTCTCTCTCTACTTTCACACGGTCATCTGTCAATGCAGAGCTTTTCAGAAATTAACACAACAGCATAATAGACTTTTACGAACAGGAAACAAACAGGAGTCTCTTTCTTTATAAGAAATTGACTGGCATTATCTTGAAGTGATCTAAAAAGAACATATAATATTTCTCATCTTCTGAGATTCTTTCAGCGATTTGAATTTTGTAAATTGCATCTCTGGTTTTGACGAGTTAAAGCGCTTAGCTGAAGCAAGCCATGCCGACCTCAACTCCGAATTGCTGGTTCTCCATACCGACATCGAAGAGCAGCATGTCGACAACTGGCAGCACGTCGGTCTTGTTGGTGCGGACATGGAAGACAGCCTCGTGCCATTGGTTGTCCTTGGACTGTGGGGAGGAACAGAAGGAGGGAGTGAGTTGTGGGTGGGGAAAAAGGAGGGAAGGAAGAAAGAAGAGAGGGAGGTTACGGGGAGTAGAGAGGAGGAGCGAAGAAAGAAAGGAGGGAGGGAGATCATTATTTGTGAGTGACAGGAGAGAGGACGAGAGGAGGGAGTGAGTGAGCTATTGGTGGATAATGGGAGGGAAAGAGGTGTAAGGGAGAGACAGATAGACTGGGTTTCAAAAATCAGAGAGACGGATAGAGAGAGAAAGATGGAGACAGGGTGAAAGAGAGTGAGAGCAGAAGAGAGACAGAAGGGGTAGGAGAGAGAGAGAGAGCATAAAATGACGTAGAGGTGCAAATAATATGATTTAATTATTAGAGTCCAGAGCTCCACTCTCAACCGTCACAATGCATGGTTAAGGATATTTTACATGTTCAACAAGCCTATAATGATACCATTGATGCGCAAATAAAACAGAGCTACTTACGCAGTCGTCGACGACATCGATAAAGGTGGTTCTCTTGTGGCGGTTGACGGAAGTGTCGAGGTCATCGCCATTGATGGAGGTCAGACGAGAGCCGAAGGGGCTGGAGTTCAGGCAGGAGTAGGTGATGGTCTGGCGGGCACCGCTGGACAGAAGCTGCAGGAATCTGAGTTGCTGGGAGTCGGTCTTGTAGAAGAACTGTGGAAAGAAAGAAACAGTGCGGATGTAGACTGGTTGTGGAGAAAACTGAGATCAGTAGAAACAAGAATAGGGATTTAAGAGCGTTTTGCACGTGTTTCGACTTTGAGTTTAAGTTGGGTTAAAGAGAGGCACATTGACACGATAGCAGGTCTTTCAGAGCAAGTAACAGAGTAGGTCAGATAGACAGAAATAGCAGAGGGAAAGAAAAGAAGTATGATCCCCCACCCGCTCTTTGAAAACTGGTCTTTTAGGTATAAGCAAGGACATGCAGACACATGTTAGATTATTTTCTCCTTTGATATTGTGAAAAGAATTCATTTGCGGACCTACAGCCATGTTGTGGAACATTTAGAACTATCATCCACAAATCAAGAACATAGAAATATATATGTCAGAGTATGCACGTTCGTGTCTGCCCTTTTTTAGAAAGAAATATTGGCCCAATTGTAGGCAGAGTGACCCCCAAACTCTGTGGGGATCTGGAGGAAATGTGACGAACAGAAGCATTTCCACTGAAGACTGAGATGTCCATTTAAAGATGGACGGGAAGAAGAGGATGACCAACAAGTGTGTCTTCAGAGAGTTAAGTGAAGGCAGGATGCATTACCTCCTTGCCGTTGTTCAGCTCCTCCATGAAGTATTGTCCTGGGCTGGTGTTCTTGGTCCATCTCTGTCCCTTGAACTGTGAATACGAGGAACATAAGAATCCATTATACGATGAGTCAGTTGGTTGGAAATAAATATTCAAGTATACAGGAAGCGTACTTTTCCGTAAGCGGAAGAACTATATGGGGCATAAACCTTGTCATTTTACAGAGGCCACAATTTGTACAGAAGTGCTTATTGTAGCTTATCAAGAGCATTGAACGGGAATTTGCGCTATACCAGTGCTGTCATTATTGTTTTCCGTCATTATCATCAGTACGCTAAAATACGTGTGTTCTTGTGTGTATGGGTGTGTGGGTATGTGTATGTGTGATTGCATGTGTGTGTATGTGTGCGCGCATATGTAAAGTATGAGTGTGCCATTTTTATTCAACTTACGACGTTGGAAGCGGAGTTCACGCAGGTCTCCTCAGTGTCGAACTTGCAGTACACAAGGATGGCATCCTCAGCAGATCCCTCGTTGGGATCAACCCAGTATTCGCCTGAGGATAAAATAAGAAAAACGGTAAGTTTTCAGCATTTACCTATATTTAGAAAGAGCGAAAGAAAGAGAGGGGGGGGTAAAGTAAAGGGAGAGAGGAAGAGAAAGAGAGTACGTGAAGCAGAAAAGAGGGAGACGAACAGAAATGCAGGGACAGAGATAGAGACAGTGACAGAGAAACATAGGCAGTGAAACAGACAAAGACTTAGAGAGATATGTACAAAAACAGAGACAGGGGCAAAGATAGAGACAGAGGCAGAGACACAGACAGGGAAACAGCAAGAGACAGAGAGATGTTAGAAAGAAAGAGGCAGCACCACCCGAGCAGAAACGACCACAAAAAAGAGCAATAACAGACAATGATAGTAGAAACATTTTTCACTAGAACTCACCGTTCTTGAGCTCAGGGTTGGCCATCTTGATGTCTCTGCAGGTCTGTCCGGGGGAGGTACGACGTCCGGTGGGGCGGTACACACGGTTGAGAGCCTCACGGGCGTAGTTCAGACCCTCATAGCCATCGACGGTATCCTGTGTGGGTTGGATGGGATGGGGGGAGAGAAAGAGAGGAGTGAGTGTGAGTTAGTGATGGGTGAAATGGGGAGAGCGGGAGAAGAGAGAGAGAGAGGGAGAGAGAGAGAGGGAGAGAGAGAGAGAGAGAAAGAGAGAGA
>NW_004797343.1:1573367-1579853 GCF_000002075.1 Aplysia californica
AGAGAGAGAGAGAGAGAGGGAAATATAGTCCCAGGGTAAAAGGAGAGCAGCGAGAAGTGAGGTGCGCGCTTGCCAGACAGCGCTCACCACAAAGACTGTGTTGTGTTGGCAGAAGCCTCAGTACTTACACTTTGTCCAGCGGGTCCTGGGGGTCCGGGCAGACCAGGCTCTCCGTTGCCTCCCTGGTTGGGAACAAAACAGATTGCGGTGAATGTTTAAGTCAAAAAGACATATTTGGCTAAAGTCAAAGATATTATCGGCTTAAGTCTGATATATTATCGTTTTAAGTCAAAGGCGTTATCTAAAGACAATATGAAAACTAATCATTCAATTCAAGTTCCTCATGAGGATTTGAACCACGATTGTATGCAACCCCCACTGTCAAATGTGATATCTCCTGAACTACAGACTCGCACTTTGAGGGGAAAAAATGTTGCCATGAATCTTTTAGTTAACGACTTTTTTTTCAGCAATCATGTAAACGTGGTTAGTATTCAACCCGAGTTCCCCTTATGTGATATTGTCGCTTTGCAAAGTGCCGTAAAATACTTCGTAAAATCATAATGAGACGAAGTGACGACTCACCTGGGGTCCGGGGAGTCCTTGACCACCGGGACGTCCGGGCCATCCCTTATCTCCCTTGGCGCCGTTCTTTCCGCGACGTCCAGTCTCTCCTTGGGGTCCTTGCACACCCTGTCAAATGACAAACACAGCACAGAATACAGGACTAGTCGAAGAGCACAGCCAATGGGCGGTGGAGAATTGCATGGAGATAGAGAGAGAGAGAGAGATATATATATATATAGAGAGAGAGAGAGAGAGAGGAAGAGAGAGAGAGAGAGAGAGTGAGAGAGAGAGAGAGAGAGAGAAACCGAGAGAGAGAAAGGTAAAGAGAGGAAGAAAGACGAAAAAAGAGAGAAATAAACAGAGAGAATGAGAACTACATGAGAGAAAAGAGAATGAGAGAAAAGAGAAGGGGAGAAGGAGAAAAGGGAGAATGAGGTAGGGAGAGAGAGACAGACAGACAGACAGACAGACAGACAGAGAGAGAGAGAGAGAGAGAGAGAGAGAGAGAGAGAGAGAGAGAGAAAGAGAGAGAGAGAGAGAGAGAGAAAGGGAGAGAAAGAGAAAATATAAGAAAGAGAGAGAGGGAGAAAGTGCGAGATAAAGAGAGACAGAAACACAAATACAGAAAGAGACAGAGAGACAGAGACAGAGACAGAGACAGAGAGAAACAGAGACAGAAAAAGAGAGAGAAGCGTGAAAGATAGAGAGAGACAGAGAGAGGCAGATAAAACAAAGGCAGAAAGGAAAATAAGAGAGAAAATAATAGATATGCAGAGAGAGAGGAAATGAAAGAGGGAGAGAGAGAGAGAGAGAGAGAGAGAGAGAGAGAGAGAGAGAGAGAGAGAGAGAGAGAGAGAGAGAAAGTGAGAGAGAGAGAGGGGGGAGGGAGGGAGGGAGGGAGGGAGAGAAAACCCCAAAAAAAATACTTACGGCGGCTCCAACACTTCCGGTAAGTCCAGCGGGTCCTGGGGAACCACGGTCACCCTAGACAGGGAGACCAAAAACAATCCAATTAGGTCAGACCAAATCAAAGTTTCCTAACTTACATTTTTTTATAAGAAGAATTGAATGAAAGGGGTGGAGGGAAGAAACAGGAAAAGTTGATTCTAACAGCAACAAAAGCTTAGTGTATTTGCTAATAACTCACAAAAGTATTTTTAGAATATCCCTATGAAATCAATTATGTGGGGGGGAAAACCAGCTATACGTCATTTAAAACTGTATTGTTAGAACATTAAATCAAGTTACAAACAAGCGAAGTCTGTAAAAGTTTTAAATAGGACAAGTCGTGGTGGGATTAGTAAATTGCTGCTATTCTTTACGCCTTAAAACAGTCATTCTAATAATTCCTGGCATAGAAAGAGTTAAAAGCCTATTTTACCCGACTGTAATTAGGCTCTCTGTAAACTATAACACAAGAAAATGTTCTAGACATAATGTTTTATCACGTGACTACTCACTCTCTCGCCTCTCTCTCCCTGGGCTCCAGCGGGTCCGGTAGCTCCGGGGCCTCCTGGGGCACCGACAGCTCCTGGTGGTCCTGGGGGTCCAGAGCGTCCACGAGATCCCTTCTCGCCAGCTCTTCCCTGCACTCCAGCAGCGCCGTTGAGTCCTCTCTCGCCCTGGGGGTGTGAGGGGTTAAAGGACACGTGAAATCTTTTGTAATCTCTTGGTACACAGGTACATTTGTAGCAGGGGGGGGGTGGTTAAAGAACGCTTGAAATCCGCTGTTAACTCTGGGGGTAACGAAGGCTATTCCACGTTTGAACTCAGCCAATAATTGTGTCATTCAATGTTTTAACATCATTAACTTAGGTAGAAATCTACTCAGATGTCTTATAATACTTGTATTTTTCAACTCTTGGTATATTGAAGGATGTGTGTACGTAGCAAATTTAGTTATCCATTTTTTTTCAGCATCTCAAATTTTTCTATAAATCCACATAAACTCACTCCAATTTTACATATTTGTAGAAAATAGTGAACATCAAACTGAGTAGAAAAGAATGGTTCATACCATAAGCATAAACTTTAAACACATTGTCATTAATTGGGATTTGCTGGAGTTTGTTATCTTGTTGCCCTGTACTTTATAATGATAATAATAATAATAATAATAATGTCAATGTCAATAACTCACGGGGTATCCGGGCTCTCCTGGGAATCCAGCGGGTCCAGCAGATCCTGGGGCTCCTGGGGGTCCGACGGGTCCATCGCTTCCGTCTCTTCCAGAGACTCCGGGCTCACCCTGTGGTGGAGTTAGGTGGAGTTAGGTGGAGTTAGGTGGAGTTAGGTGGAGTTAGGTGGAGTTAGAGTTGGACGGCGTTTGAACGAGTTGAGGCTTGAGTTCCAAGTCATTCAAAGCCAGCAGCGCAGATTTAATGCATGAAACCTTTGTCCTAAACAGTTACATTTTTGACAAGTAAAAAAATTGTTGTTTCTCTCCTTCCTTCAAAGTAGTATTTGTCACTAGTAGCATTCAGGCGGTTTTGGAACAGTCATTGCGAAAGCTGAATTGTGTGTTTTGCTTATGTTTTTTAAAAATCAAGTTTAGGATAAAGAAAATAGAATTTAAAAATCTGTATGAAGAACGAAATTATGTTTCTTTTTTAACGTTCCCTAAAACAGAGTGTCTTCAAGCGGTGCCAAATGATTAGAATGCGCGTCTCCAATGAGATGATAATAGATAGATTCTAGTAGACACAAGTCCTTGGCTACTCACCATCTCTCCGACGGGTCCAGCGGGTCCTGGCTCTCCTTGGGCACCAGAGAATCCTGGGGAACCTCTCTCTCCTTGGGGTCCGACGGGGCCGGAAGGTCCAGAGGGTCCCTGGGGGTACACAGTGGATAGATCAGGGTCTTTCGTGTACATAGTTGGGTAAACATGGGCATGCAAACAGCCTCAATCGCTTGCTCTCTCTCTTTCTATCTCTCTCTTCTCTTTCTCTCTCTCTTTCTCTCTCTCTCTCTCTCTCTCTCTCTCTCTCTCTCTCTCTTTTCTCTCTCTTTCTCTCTCTGTGCTTGTCTCTCTTTTTCTATCTATCAATCTATTCATCTCTCTCTCCCTCCCTCTCCCCCCTTCTCTCTCTCTCTCTCTCTCTCTCTCTTTCTCTCTCTCTCTTTTCTCTCTCTTTCTCTCTCTGTGATTGTCTCTCTTTTTCTATCTATCTATCTATCTATCTATCTATCTATCTATCTATCTATCTATCTATCTCTTTGCTTCCCCTTTTTCCTCTTTCTCTCACTCTCTCCTTTTCTCTACCTCTATCTATCTCACCCTGTTCCTTTTTTCCCTCTCTCCTATAAACCCAAACAGTAGTATTTATAGCATCAATAAGTATGGCAATTTATAGCGTCACTGATCACTTACGGGGAGTCCAGAGCTTCCTCTCTCTCCTGGAAGTCCATCGTTTCCTGGGGCTCCTGGGCGACCATCCTCACCGGAAGGTCCTGGGGGTCCGGTCTGTCCTGGAGATCCCTGGAAAGAAATAGAATCGTCTGGTCAGAACACAGTCACGTGGCATGGTCATCTGCATGTTCCATTGTTTTGAAAAGAAAGCATGTTTTGGCGACAGTTGGGCACTGTATGGATGGTGTGCTCCTTTTCGTTGAGGCGTTTCTATTTCTTGAAATCGAAGATTCTTGAGGTACCATTCCACCCATTACAGACAGATCAGAAACACCACGCATTTTCATGTTGCTTCGTACGCATGTTATTATCCGCCCTTTTAAGCATTAGATCAGTTGTTTTAGTTGTTTTATAAAGAAATCAATATCTATAAAATTGGTTTCAATAACAGAAGTGAGCTTCTTTCTTTAATACATATAGAAGTGTGTCTTTAAGCAATGTCGAATGACCTGAAAGCTCGTCGTCAAAGAGTTAACAATGGGTCACTTACTCTCTCTCCCTGGGCGCCAGAGGGTCCTGGGCTTCCAGCAGATCCTTGGGGTCCTGGCAGTCCCTGGGGTCCAGAAAGTCCTGGTTGTCCGGGCTGTCCAGCCTCTCCGGGGGCACCTGGCTCTCCATCGTTACCCTTGGGTCCATCGCTTCCTGGGCGACCCTGCACAGTTAGGAGAACAGAGAACGTTTACTGTGAGTTTGCTTGAATTTTTCAACTTACATAAATTATGATTTGATTTTTTTTTCATCCAGTTTTATTACAAAGAAACCGTCTTTTAATGCTGTGCACATGACGTGTTAGCAATAGTCAACTCAAGGTTTGCGCAAATGTTCGGTTTGTGGATGCCAGACTGTGCGTTGTTACTTTTTACAGATAGAATGTGTTTCCTCCGAAGAGACAGGTAAATATTTTGCTTTACATTCGCACTTAGGAACGAGCATAGAGATACAACACGGGCTAAGTCTACTTACATCCTCTCCAGCAGGTCCGGGCTCGCCGGCGTATCCACGGGGTCCAGTGTCTCCCTGGGAGAGAAAGAGAAAGCATGTATTAGAGAAACCAGGTGAGTAAACGTGTTCGTTCGACTCCTATTTTCAGAAAAAAGCTTGTTTTAAAAACCACACACACATACACATACACGCACATACAGATACATTATACATACATATTTTGCAAGCACACGAATAGAATTATATTCAATATCTCTCACTCACTCTCTCAGTTGCTATCTGTCTATCTGTCCGTCTCTCGTTCTCTCTCTTTCTCTCTCTCTCTCTCTCTCTCTCTCTCTCTCTCTCTCTCTTTTTTTTTTTTCTCTCTCGCCACACAAGCACAAAAGCAAACACACAAAAACACAAAGGTAGACTCACTCTAGGTCCAGCACGTCCATCCTCTCCTTGGCCTCCAGCCTCTCCGGGAACTCCCTGCACAAGGACGGAAGTAGAATTTCATAATAAATGAAATGTAATGATAATACCTTCAACAAGTGTGTGGCGTATCAGAACTGACCATTTCAATTGATAAAAATCACTTTTACAAAAAAGGGGAATGGTCTAGAAATGTCGTTTTGCCGTTAGATATTCTTTGTCTTGGACAAATTGTTTGACAAATAATATTCTCAAACAATTAAAATTGTAACAGTAGCAAGCCACCTTTTTCCCTTTTCTACTGGCCTCTGTGGAGAAACCTCACGCACAGAGAAGGGCGGAAGTCAAATATTTCCCATTATTTTGAAAAACAAGCTCAAATGTTTTACTTTTTCTTGGGGAAAAATCAATTTAATATTTAACTTCTTTTTCTTGGAATAGGATATTATTTAACGCTTTCGTGGAAACACTATCAAATAGTTCACCTCTTATCCTTGGAAAAGAATTAAACAAAATCAAACAACCAGCTTCTTTTTCTTGGAAAACAAAATCAACAACCCGGATCACGAGTGGCTAACCTGAGGTCCGGCGGGTCCAGCGGGTCCTGGGGGTCCGGCGTTTCCGTCTCTTCCTGGGGCTCCTGGGGCTCCAGCCTCTCCGGGGGCTCCGGGGGGTCCGGGCTCTCCGCGCTCGCTGGCGGCTCCAGATTGTCCACTAGGTCCTGGGGGTCCCTCGGGACCGGACTCTCCTGGGGGTCCCATCTCTCCGTCACGTCCAGACTCTCCTACGGGTCCCTACAAAATGGAAAAACGAATAAACGTATTGTAGGTAAACGACAGAGAGACGTCTCTTTCTTCCCGCGACACCCAAAAGGGTGTAAGCGGCAGGATAAACGTAAAAGTAAGTAGTTAATCGGGGTAAAGTATTATTGAAAACGCTAGAAATAATGTTTTGTAGGAAACGCGAAAAACTGTTAATGAAAACGTTTGAAATAATGTATTGTGGAAAATACAAAAAAAGGTTAAGATGTATAGCTAGAAAGACAGAAACACGGAAATATCGTATTAAGGAAGAGTGAAGAAAGTTTATTTAAGTAAATATTTCTGGACCAGACACGTTTGTTGGTTGTGTTTTGTTTGGGGGCGGGTGGG
>NW_004797343.1:1581014-1582348 GCF_000002075.1 Aplysia californica
TGTGTGTGTGTGAGTAAGTGGGAGGAAGAGAGAGAAAGACTGGAAGAGAGAGAGCGAGAGAAAAAGAGAGAGAAAGAGAGAGAGAGCGAGAGAGAGAGAGTATTTTTTGACCGAGCATTTGTTTAAGTATCTGTGTATTTGAGAGTGAGTACTTGTGTAAGGAGATATTTGCCCGAGTGAGTACAATTTGTGCGACTGAGTATTCGTAAGTTAGAGTGAGTGAATCTGCGAGCGTGCTTGTATATGTGCGTGAGTGTGTTTGTCCAGTCTGTCAGTACTCACAGCGGGTCCGCCCTCTCCTGGGGGTCCTCCGGGTCCTCTCTCTCCGGGGGCACCACGGGCTCCTGGGGGTCCTCCCTCACCGGGGAATCCTTGCTCTCCCTGCGAGGCAAAAAAAAATCACAGATGTAAGATCACAAACTTGAAAGGGAAAAGATACAGGTTCGTCAAATCATAAATGAAAAAATATACAAGACAAAAAGTAAAATTGATATACAAGAGTCTTAAACACAGAAGAAAAAGTATGTACCAGACTTTTAGACATAAAAGGAAAAAGATGAGGACCATGAGGCCAGAAACCAAATGTTCTATCTAGTCTATCAAAATCGTAAGATTATCCGAAGTCGTCAAGATATTTTAAAAATTGTTTCGAAAAAAGCTTGACAAATTTTGAGACTCAAATTTTTAACGTCAGATTGCTCAAAACTAGATACTAAACAGGTAGAACTTTGTAATGCTAGTGTAGCGATTTGTCTTATCTCCAGGTTTAGTTTTGTGGAACTCCTAATATAGTTTACTCTAACTTATGGGACTTACAGAAGCTCCTGGGGGTCCAGACTCTCCCTGGGGTCCAGCCTGTCCTGGGTCTCCGGGGCGTCCATCGTTTCCGCGGCCTCCCTGGGGTCCGGGAAGTCCTTGCAGTCCAGTGTCTCCAGCGGGTCCCTGGGGTCCATCATCTCCTGGGGGTCCCTGGGAAAGAGGAGAAGCAATAACATTCATCGTTATGTCATTCAAAGGAGTTAGATTACTCACTGGGTGATGGGGTATTGTGATATATCGCTATTTCTCTCTTTCTGCTCTCTTTCTCTATCTGTCTATCTATCTGTCTATTTACTCTATCTATTTCTCGCTCTATCTCTCTCTCTCTCTCTCTCTCGCTCTCTCTCTCTCTCTCTCTCTCTCTCTCTCTCTCTCTCTCTCTCTATCTCCCTGTCTCCCTGTTTTAAATTGGACATGAAGATGTTGAGCCAAAAAAAAAATTAGAATTACCCTAAGGGCAGTTAATTAATGACTATCTATTCATTTTACATGTTCTATTTTTTTTTACCTGATAC
>NW_004797343.1:1582448-1585518 GCF_000002075.1 Aplysia californica
CTGCAAAATATCAAATTATGAGTTAAAACAGCCCCCCCCCCCCCCCCCCCCGATTTTTAAAAATTGGTCTAACGGCACAAAGCATTCTGATTGGTCTATTTCCGTCGGAGCCGTCTCCGAATAGATACTGTGGACGAACATCAGAGAAGCTGCAGCTCACCACTCGCAAAAGTTGGCAAATAACATGGACCTCTAGCTACATTGTTTGGTGCTACCAAAATAATAATGGCTCAATAATCCCGAATTGATAGAATATAACTACATAGATCTAAATCAGTGCTTGCCGACCTGGGTGATATCGCCCACTACTGGGTATTTTGGTAATTTTGGTGGGCGGAGGGTTATGCCCATCTTGTACATGTACATGTAGGTGGGCGATACGAAAAAACATAGATTCCTAATTAAAGATGGTGGCAAATTAGAAACTAGGTATAAATAAGTTTTAAAATCACGTATCTAAATCTGTAATCAGAGTAACGTCAATGCTAAACTGGTGACCAAACAGGGAGCCATCTACTACAAGGCTGTCCAATGCTCGAGGCATTTAGAGGGAAAATATTGTTCCAGCCCTCGGCACAGAGACCCAAAACTTTATGAGGGCCTGAAAGACCTGCAGTGAAAAGCAGCATTCGCGCTCGAGACTGGGGTGTGCCTTCAGAGATGAACGAAAAGAAAAAAAATTGTCAGTGTGACTGTTTATCTGTTTGTCTGTCTGTCTGTCCCTCTTTCTCTCTCTCTCTCTATCTCTATCTCTCTCTCTCTCTCTCTCTCTCTATCTATCTCTCTCTCCCTCTTTCTCCCTCTGTGTGCGTGTGTGTATGTGTGTGTGTGTGTGTGTGTGTGTGTGTGTGTGTGTGTGTGTGTGTGTGTGTGTGTGTGTGTCTGCTTCCTCAAGGGCTAACCACCTATAAAGCGGGTCTTCTCTCTGTATCAATATATCAATGTATCTGTCTCTGTCTTTATTCACCTCAAGTATTTTTCTGTATATTTATCTCTTTCTGTGTGTCTGTGTATCTGTGTGTTTGTCTATCTGTGTGTCTGTCTGTCTGTGTGTTTGTCTGTACTCACGGGTTGTCCGGGTCCTCCTGGGCCTCCAGCCTCTCCGGCGGGTCCTCTCTCTCCACGGGGTCCAGATGGGCCAGTTCTTCCCTCAGGTCCGGGGCGTCCCTCAGGTCCCTGCGGGGATGGACAGATGGAGGGAGGGATGAATGAATGAAGGAGGAAATACGGACAGATGGATGGAGGGGTGGATGAAGGGGGGCTAATAGATAGATGCAGGGAAGGGAAAGTGAGAGGGGGGATACGATGGACAGATGGATGAAGGGAGGAAGGATAAGGTAGAGGAGATATGATGGACAGGTGGGGGATGATTGACTGATTGTTAGAGGGATAAGTGATATGGGGACATGATGTTCAGATGGAAGGAGGATGGAAGGATAAGGGAGAGGGGATTTGATTGACAAAACGAGGAGCGAGGAAATAATATTATGGTTGGAGAGATACGGGAATTTGAATATGATGGACAAATAGATGGGATGGTAAGAGAGAGGGTGTATGATGGAGAGATAGAGAGATCAGACTAGAGAATGAAGACACAGACTGATATAAATATTAAAGAATAATAAATGAAAGAGGTAGATCAATCCAGAAACAAAAGATACCTGCAGATGAAAGAAAGCAAAAAAATATGAGGATGAAGAAAAGATGGAAGACAGGGGAATTTTTTTTAAAGGATAGGGGGGGGTGGAATAATGGTAGGAAAGAGGGGAAGAAAAACGGAAACAAAATTCAGAAAAAAGAAAGTTCTAGAGGAAGAAAAGAAAACTACTCACTTGCTCGCCTCTTCCTCCAGAGGGTCCTCCGGGTCCGGGGGGTCCTGGGGGTCCTCCTGGGCCTTGCTCGCCAGCCTCACCATCAATACCGTCGTTTCCCTGAGGGTGGACAAGTAGCGGTTTAGTTTACGTTCAGTTCTACAACACTTGCAACATCATAAATAGGTTACAATATCAGTGCTAAAGATTAGAATGTAGCTTTAGTAAAAGCTTTACTTGCAACTTAAATAAATAATCTTTTTCTTTATTTAATAATTTACTTGCATACACATGTCACTATATTTCAGATTACAGTACTCTCAAGAGAAGAATTGACGAATATTACTCGTTACCGAAAAAATAGTGTTACATTTCCATACCTTACAGTTTTGGTATTTTTAAAAGTTCAGAACCACGAACACATCAACAAATGACAGACAAATGTACTCACTGGGGCACCACGCTCTCCGGGGGATCCATCTTGTCCGCTAGGTCCGGGTGGTCCCTGAGGGGCAGAGGAGAAAGATTGTACATTACAGGAGAAGATTATACATTACATGAGAAAATTATACATTTCAATGTGTTATCCTCATATTGCAAGAGAATGTAGCCATGAAAGCAAGTAAGATATAAATGTTAACAGTTTCCCCAGCTGTAAGGTCGATAAATTTAAAAAGAATATCAGATTACAAGTCTATAGTCTAAAGTTTATGCAGTAATTGAGCTTTAAATAGGTTTTAGTTTAATTCTACTATGTATGTGTAGAAAAGATCAAGTTCAGTAAGTCACAAAATAACCGAGATACTTTTGAAGTTCTTTGGTGATTATATTAGGTTAAGTCAAAAAAGTAAGTTCTTTAAGGCAGGTCACTGTCTTAGACAGGTGGCAGTTCGAGCTGGCCCGTGAGTACTTACTCTAGCTCCTGTGTTTCCAGCAGGTCCGGGGTTTCCGACAGCACCCTATAAAAGGAGAAAAATGATACAATATTGAGTTCAGATATAACAGGCAGTGTCGAACTAGAGTAATGATAAGCATTTGCTAAAGTCGTAGTATACATCACAGTATGGGCGGAGCCAAGTATGATAAAATTAGTAATGAAGGCAGCTAGCCACCGTTAACATTGGCGGGTCCTTGGACCTCAACCTCTGAGTTAAAGATGATACCCCTAGACAGCCAGATAGGCTGGTGTTCTTTCGATTCACTCTCTCCCTCTCTCGATCTATCTATCTATCTATCTATCTTTTTCTCTCTTGCTCCTT
>NW_004797343.1:1587267-1589583 GCF_000002075.1 Aplysia californica
AGAGAGAGAGAGAGAGGGGGGGGGATGAAAGTGAGAGAGATGTTTGGGTAATGAAGCACATCATCACATAATAACGGTCATTTAGTGCTGAAAGAGTGGAAGATAGATGGGAAGATGAGTACATCGACACAATAACAGTCATTTTGAGCTGGAAAAGAGTAAGACTGGCAGACAGGAACAGAAGAGTTAAGAGAAGCGCAACGAAACAATAACCATCATTTAGTGCTGGGAAAAGGTGATACAGACGGACTGACAGAAGGAACAGAAGGAAAGGGCTACACGTCGACACAATGACAGCCATTTAGCGCTTCGAAAGAGTAACAACAGGGACACTAGATATAGGATCTTGTTCAGTTTAATGAACGAACAAGTGACTGACTCATCGTATGGACAGACACAAAGCTAGATAATGAATTCCTTGATGACAGATGGAGAGGAGGAGAGGGATTTCAGAGGATGGAGAGAAGGAGGGAGAGAGAAAAAGGAGGGAGAGAGGGAGAGAATAATGGAAATGGAGAAAGAAAGAGAAAGTGTGTGAGTGTGTGTGTGTGTGTGTGTGTGTGTGAGAGAGAGAGAGAGAGAGAGAGAGAGAGATAAAGGGTGGAGAGAGATGGAGAGACATGACACTTACATTGTCTCCCTTGTTTCCAGGGGTTCCTGGCTCTCCGGAGTTTCCTGGGGGTCCTTGGGGTCCGGGGAATCCGGGCTGGCCAGTGGATCCGGCGGGTCCCTGTGAGAGAGGAAACAGTTTGATTGTATGTTCGTACTTTGGCGTATCGATGGTTACCCAGGGCAGAGAAAGACGACATAACGAGAAATGAAAAAGAAAGTGAATTCTTTTTTCCAACTTAGTAGTTAATCTTGAATATTAGATACCAGCTTTAAAAAAGAAGCAGCAGAGAGAGGAGATGATGAAGCTAAAAAAAGAAAATTGAAAAAAGAAAAGAGAAACGGTAGAGAGTGTGAATTTTAACAAAAATATACAGCAATACTGTGAGAACGAAAGCGGTTGATAGACTAGAAATTTGAATTTAAGATAGAAAATGTCTCTTGGGAGAAGACAGAAAGAATGTCTTCGTGATGAAGGTCTATGGTTTACCAAAAGACAAGTTATCTAAAGAAAGACAGAAAGGAAGGGGAGTGATTGGACAGACAAACAGAAAAAAAAGGTAAAAGAAAGCTAGCGGGACATATGTGGAAAGACAAACAGTCAGAGACGGTAAAAGAAAGCTAGCACCCACTCTGTTTCCCTTGGCTCCTGAGCTTCCATCTTGTCCTCTCTCTCCGGGGATTCCGTTAGGTCCGGGGGCTCCGGGAAGTCCATCAGATCCGGCGGGTCCTGGGGGTCCGACATCTCCGGAAGATCCGTAAGAACCGGCATCTCCCTGTGAGGGGGCAAGGAGGAGGATGGTGAGGAGGATGGTGAGTGGTCATTAGAAAGTGGACATTATATCGGAAGGTTGGCGTTGGGAGGTCGACCCTAGTAGGTTGACTTTATGGACTTGATATTTGGAGGTAGATATTGGAAGGTTGCCATTGGGAAGTTATGAGATTGACATTGAAATGTTTGCATTATGAGGTTGACATTCAGGTTGATACTGGAACGTTGACATTGAAATGTTGGCATTTTGAGGTTGATACTGGAACGTTGACATTGGAAGGTGTAAACTGGAGGATGAAATTTGGAAGATGGACAATTCTAGCCTAGAGTCATAGACATCTTGTTGTTTAACCGTTCGGAAAATATTTCCTTAGCCTATTTTTATTCTCAGAATCATCTGGATACACTTATTTTGTTTGGCTACAATCGTGTCAAATTGTTTACTCATTGTTTAGTTACTGCTGGCACAAGACTGATCTCCTTACCTTCTGTCCCTGAGATCCGGGGAATCCTGGGTTTCCTGGGGGTCCTACGGGTCCAGAGGGGCCAGAGCTTCCTGGGGAACCATCCTCACCACGGATTCCCTGGGAAGGAGAGGGAAAGGGAGGGAGGGAGTTAGCATCTTGTATGTTTTTACTGGAAAGGAGGGGAGGAGATTGAGAAGCTGGAGAGAACGAGGGACAGGTAGAGGAGGGAGAGAGGGAGAGAGGAATGGAATTAAAGAGAGAACGTGAGAGAGAAAGAGAAAGAGAAGGATACAAAGGGTGGAGAGAGATGGAGAGACAGACAGGCAGATACAGATGAACAGCCAGAGAGAGATGACAAGAGAGAGAGAGAGAGAGAGGCAGATGGGGAGAGAGACAGGTGGAGAGAAAGAGAGACAGATGGAGGGAAAGAGAGAGAGAGAGAGAGAGAGAGAGAGAGAGAGAGACAGA
>NW_004797343.1:1591094-1592141 GCF_000002075.1 Aplysia californica
CACACACACACACACACACACACACACACACACACACACACACACACAAACACACTCACACACTCACACACATATATTATAGACTCACACTCATTCGCCTTTTCATCTTTCTCTCTCTATCAATCTGTCTATCCATCTATTCCCCACTCTGTCTATCTAGCTACTCACTCTGTGTCCCTTGGGTCCGGGCATTCCTGGGATTCCGGGACGACCGCTCTCTCCCTGCAATACAGGAAGGTCAAAGTTCAGAGGTGAATGATCAGAAAATTGTCATTGTTCAAGTTCCACCAGAAACCAAATTAAATAAATGAAGGAATTAACTGAAGTGTCTTTCGGGGTGTTGATGCTTATTAAGCTTTAATTGTTTGAAAAAGTATTACAAAGATTTGTTGACCATTCAAATCGTAGAAAAAGAAAAGCTCATATCATTAAAATACCGTAGTAATGTCACTGAGAATGAAGAGCAATAACAGTTCTCAACGATAACGATAAATTGGTTTATTGTAGTCATGACAACAATATTTAAAAAAAGAAACTTTTACAACCAAAGATGAACGGACAAACATGCAAACAAACAAACAAACAAACAAACAAACAAGCACAAGGTTGGTCACTTACGGAAGGTCCTGGGGGTCCTTGGGGTCCAGCCTCTCCGGGGAGTCCCTCATCACCCTGGAGGAGGAAAGAAAAGGTCAAGGGTTAAAACATCATTGGGAAAGAAAAGGTCAAGGGTTAAAACATCATTGGGAAAGAAAAGGTCAAGGGTTAAAACATCACTGGGAAAGAAAAGGTCAAGGGTTAAAACATCACTGGGGTGTTTACTTTAGTTGTAGTCGTTTAAGTAAGAGTCTTGCGGCACTTGCAACCCAAATAGTTTATGTGAGTGCCGCAGATGAGTGTTTAGTCTTAGTGTGAGTTTTATCAGGCTTGCAACGTGAATAGGTCATTATAGTTATGAAGGAGCTGAAAAGGGGGTGGTGGCGAAAAGAGGTTGTGAAAGGAAGGAGATGGGGTGAGAAAGAGCGAGAAGGAGAGAAAAGGAGAAGG
>NW_004797343.1:1593665-1595093 GCF_000002075.1 Aplysia californica
AGAGAGAGAGAGAGAGAGAGAGAGAGAGGGAGAAAGAGAATTAATATTGATTACACTGTTGTAGATTTATGCAGTCTGTTTTGGGTGTGGTGAAATATCGCAGAATCAAGGCCTGATTTTGTCGGTCAAACTTACTGGAGAGTACATGCCAGATGGTCCAGAATAGACTGGTCCGGCTTTGTCTCCACTGTTGATAGCTTGTTGGTTCTGGATAGATTCCTGTGAAATAAATAATACCGTAATATAAGTTTTCTCTTATCATAATCATCGGCCCCTTGCGGGATTCGAACCCACAACCTCACGGTTGAGAATCCGAGAGCTAACCACTACACCTCGGACACCTCTGAGATGTTAGCTCGATGGTGGCTTCTATCAGTAAACAATACGGAAAGAGTTAACAACGACCTTTTTTATATAAATAATATTTATAGCATTCATAGATGTGAAATTAACTGATTGCTTTAGGAACCAGTAAGGCCAAGTATGCAAGCATGATTAAAGTTATGATTAAAGATGCATATTGTAGTTTACAAATGCATCAAGTCCAACCGCTCACTCACTTACTCTCTCCTTCATAATGCATGTCTCTCCCTCACGCACCCGCGTGTTCGCTTTCGTATCCCCTCCCATACATTCCCACCCACCCGCCAAAAAAACTTAACAATTTGATCAAACTGTCGAAAGAAATGGCCGCCAATGAAGCCAAGTCTGGTAGAGAAAAGTTTGCTTCATTTTGAACGTTTAAAAGCTTCCATTTCACTCGTTGCTGTGAACAGCTCGTAGGCTTCTCTCTTGGCCTCAGCATTACTTCTTACATTTTTTTAAAAACATAATAATATTATTATCATTTGTTCCCATTCGTCCACATGTATACATTTTCACACGTTGGTAGACGTTTAGATACATTTGTACACATTTGTAAACGTTTGTCCTCTCATGTACTCACGGTGTTTGCAGCAGCCTCTCCTCTGCTTCCTCTAGATGTCTCTTGGGCGATGCCTGGAGACAAAGGTAGATGGGAAAAGTTTCTCAATGATAATCGACGACTGGGATTGCACTAGCGTAATGTTGATGGTAAATTATTGTCTATTCATCTTCAACAGCAATCTAAGTAGGGAATGTTTTACAGTATTCTATGGTGTGCTTGGGTAATGATAGTTGTAAAGTGCGTAGAGCATGTTGTAGAGCACTGAGATGTGCTTTATAAATGCAGTTATTATTTGTAGTGTTGTTGTTATAATTGTAATTATTATTATTACTATCATTACTATTATTACGATTGCTATTATTAATATTATCATCATTGTTATTACAATTACTGATGTTGTTATCTATCAACATATCTCCGTATGACTCATAGGGCATGGAAACTCTCAATTGACACCAGGTCAGTGATCTTCCTCAAATGGTGAAAGGAGATCGGGGGGG
>NW_004797343.1:1595226-1596456 GCF_000002075.1 Aplysia californica
CAGAGGGTGAGGCTAACTTAAGAGTTTAAGATGTTTTAGTGTATTGAAGATAGATTAAACCAAATGCTGAAAGCGAAACAAGTCAAAGCCATCGAATATCATGTGTGCTTGTACAAAAAGAACAAGATAAAATAAGTAGGAGGGTAATGAAAATTGTGGTGTAATTGATTACGAGTACGCCGGGAGATATTAAAAATGGAAAGATAGATTTCTAAACAGAAACGATAGAAAGTGTGAGTGAAAATATAGCGGGATAATATGCTGATTCAAGAGTAAAAGCATGAGTTAGAAATAACATTCAAATCAATTTATGGAATATTTTAAGGGCTGGAGTGACTAAAATGAGAGATTCGTTGTAATGACCACATGATTTCAAACTCAAAGCACAGGGCACGCATTATGAAGCGAGGAAATGGAAGGAGAACAATCAGGCTTTGCCAAGTTCCAAGAACAGAAACCATGACTCTCTCTGTATATATCTACATTTCCACTGCCGGGTACTATTTTGCATGATTGCCGCATTAATGAGCATATTAGTGATTTATTCCTACTCCTAATTTCCGTGTGAGATTCTAAGTCATAGGCAGTCGTTTTTTTTCTAATTAAAGCGCCCTTCTACATTTTCCTTCGCTTCGTGAATGCCTTCGAGGGCGAGCCTGTCGCGAGAGACGTTATTGCCATAGAAGAAAAGGTCTGAAAGTGAGCGGTTTGCACACTTTATGAGGATTTTTGTTAAGGTGAAAAGATAGAAAGGGGGCTCTGGTCGTAATAGTCCGCTGTGTTTTGTATTGTGACAACAGAAGCTCTTTTCCTTTGGCTGCACGTTTATCTTCGATGGACTCAAACTTGTTTCCTGAACACCTCATACTATTTTCAAACCCCACAAAAATTTAACGTTCCTGTCTATTCTTGCTCCTCTTTAAGTCTTTTCCCGCCAATGTACCTCTTTTATTTGTAAATCGCCTTATTATGTCTTTGTAGAGATTAGATATAGGCTGTATAAACACAGTTATCATTAATATCATTATTCCAATACAACTACCTTGAAATCAATATGAAGAGGAAAATCTTATAATTGGAGTAACATACCCATGCATCTACCTATTCTACTAAGAATTACACTTGTGCTTTGATCACCGAGTACTTTCAACTTGACCCTGCGTGTTATACTTAACATTACAATAAGTGTTCTTTGCTTATCGTGTACTACATTGTCCCCCCCCCCCCTTC
>NW_004797343.1:1596556-1597605 GCF_000002075.1 Aplysia californica
CATTGTCCCCCCCCCCCCTTCTCTCCCTCTCTGTTGTGCAATGCTGTACCTTCTGTTGGGCACTGCACACAGCACTCTCCTTCGACTTTGTAGGGTTCTGAGCCGTCGGGGCATTTTGTCACCTCAGCACATTCCAAATATTCACACTTGGTGTCCCCATCCTCACACTTGCACTGGTAGCACGGTTCCTCAGAGTAGGGGAACCACGTTTCTCCGTGCTCAGTCACGGCAAGTGTTATTGGATCCTCGCACTTTGCCCCGCCTTCTTTCTTATCTACAACAGAGACAGCAGTGGGGGTACCGCGTCAGTACCGCGTTTTGGGCTACCTGGGGTCTGTTCCGTAGAGCTAGCAGCTTTCAGGCAGGTTTCTAGCAACATGCTAGCAGCTTTCTGGCAGCTACTTTGAAGCTTTTAGGGAGCTTACTGGCAGGTTTCTAGCAACATGCTAGCAGCTTTCTGGCAGCTACTTTGAAGCTTTTGGGGAGCTTACTGGCGCTTAATTAACTAGGTGCTAGCTAGAGCAAACATGCAGCTTTTTTCCTCCTAGCTAACTAGAATAAATCGTGCTAGCAGTTTGCTATTTCTATAGCAGTATAGTGGGGGCTACTTAGATGCTAACTGAAGCGTACTAGCAGATTGTTACTAGCTGACTAGATCATTGCGTTCTGGCAGCTAAGAAGAACGTTCTAGCGATACTAGTAGTGACTAGCAAATATTGACGCCCTCTCTCGTAATATTGTACTCCAAACAAAATTAACTACGGAATGGAAATACAAACGTTGCATTTTATAATATAGTAACTGTGGTTTGATGACCGAGGTTGGTTTAGGAAGAAAAAAAACTACAGGTGGAGAAGACAATTACCAAGAAGCATTTTTCTTTATGATGAGCTGGGAAGTCTTCGATTAAAACCCATTTTTCTCAGACTACGAAGCGGGCTGCCCTAAATAATGTCTCCTAGGAAAGGTGGCTCCGGAACAAAACAGAGGGAGCAATAGAGAGAGAAAGAGAGAGAACGAGAAAAAGAGAGAGAGAGAGAGAGAGAGAG
>NW_004797343.1:1598601-1601625 GCF_000002075.1 Aplysia californica
TGTGTGTGTGTGTGTGTGTGTGCGTGCGTGTTTGTTTGTGTGTTATTGTTGTTGTTGTTGTTGATGATGATGATGATGTTGTTGTTGTTTGTTGTTGTTTTTGTGGGTTCTGATTGTTTTGTTTTGTTTTGTTTTCGTAATGATAACTTTTTATTGTTAAATCTAAACACCAAGATTTATACGTCATCACCTATCAACCTACATACTTTTTTTTAAAAGAACTATCCCTATAATATTGTTATCATTTCTCGTTGACCTCCCTGGACTAGAACAAGTGTTTATACTTAATTAATTACTTTATCATCTGCATGAGAGTCTGCCTCCTTGCCGCCTAGTGTCAACGCTCGTATGTTTGTTTCGCTATCAAGAAACCGCTTTGGCAATTCTCTGTTTTCTCGACTTGCTTCTTGTTTTTGTTTTCGCTTGTTATCTTTGAATCTATCTGATTAGAAACCAATGTATCCGAGACTGAATTGAAGGTTGTGGGTATCTCTCCGAGCGCCTTTAAGAATTTGAAATAAGATCAACAAAATTATCTAGGAATATGGAGTAAGTTATTACTGAAATTTTTCCCACTACTTCAAGCGGTTCAGAGTTTTGCTTAAGTTTTTGTCCGAGAAAATCCACGCAGCAAGATATATGAACAGCTAAGACCTACACCATTGCAGATATTACAAAATATTTAGAATGTGGAAACATTTGCCACACCGTTCAGAAAATTGAGCTACAAAAATATAAAGTATAGAAAAAAGCCAAGATGCCAGAATAAGATACCAATAACCTTTTGTAAGAAAATGAAACAGAAATAAGTCGATGATAATGTAATACGGTAATAGTATATTATTATGTTTTCTTTCGATTTGAGTGGGAAGGACAAAGCTGAAGCCGAGAAATGCGACTGGCATAATATCCAATAGTTGAAAGAAAAGAAAATGACTTGAACATAATGTAATGGAAGGAAGAGGGTGTGCACACAATCCGATTGGTCTGATACTAAAAGCCGAGCCGTGACGTCATTACCATTGAAGTTCATCAAGAAGTGCATGAGATTGACCCTCAGCTGTTCTTAATGGGACTTCAAGGCTGGGTATAGTCATCGCTACAGCCAAATATCAACGGACCTTTGTCACACTATGGGGATACCCTCTCAGAGAAGCAAAACAGTTCAGCGAGGGCGAAATAAACAAAAGCAGCTTTGAGAAGCTAATGATTAACTCTTTGTGTGCCGTGGGCTGATGTGTCATGACCAGAGGCTTGACAAATCCAATGTGCCATGGCCATAGGCTGACCAGTCGTGGCACATGAAGAGTTAATACTTGATAGAGAAGTAGAGAAAAACATGCACAAAGAGACAGATAGATGAAGGTGTGTTACATGTAAAGGGGGCAGTAGCACAGGAAGATCGGAGAGAAAGAAAGAAAGAGAGAGAGAGAGAGAGAGAGAGAGAGAGAGAGAGAGAGAGAGTATTGAGGATACAAAGAGGTGCGGAGGACATAAGAGAGTTAAATATGAGCATCGAAAGAAAGAAGGAATGGGCAGGCGCAAGATTTGTGAGAAGGAAAGATAGGGCTTAAAAGTTATGTGAAAACATGATGGAAGGATAATAAAACAAAAGAAAAGAAAAAAAAATTGATAACATGATAGAACCAAAAGAAAAAAGAGTAAGAGGGGAAATGTGAAATGAAAAAATAATAAGAAAAGAATGCAAAGATCAGGCAAAATACTCACCCTGGGCTCTGATGAGCACCAGGCAGGCCAGCACGAATACGAGTGTCTCCTTCCACATGGTTCCTGTGACAATTGCGACCCTAGCTGATTAAGCAAAGGGACTTCAGACTGTCATCAAAGGATGAAACAACGTGGACGAATAGTCCTAACAGTCAACAGACTGTACTGGAAGGGATGCTAAATAACGCTTCTAAATCTCAGTATATCGCGTGTGGCAAGGCAGTCAGACGAATCTGCTGCCGACGGCCTAGACTTGGAACGTTCTGCCTATTTTATATGGCACCCTTCTCGCTTCAGCCAATGGGAGGGCTCGTTACAAAACGCTTCGGCTCTCGGGGAGGTACGAGACTTTGAGTGGCAGGTTACTCCGCTCGATGCAGAAAATTGCTGGAATAAACAGAAAATTATGCGAGCGCTGTGAGATGCTGTCTGGTGAATGCGAAAAAGAAGGAGAAAAGAAAGAAAAACGCGGTCTGCCGAGGGAGAAAAGGAAAAAAAACAAAACAAAAAACTCTGAGGGAAGCGTTAAGTGGAGAGGTTTGGGAAGAGTACGTGGATTGCTTACGGTCTGAGGGTAGGGGAGGGGGGGTGGGAGGTAGTGGGTGATGGGGATGGGAGGCTTGGTGGGGTAGGGGTGGTGGTTTTGTTTTGGGTCTGCTTGTTGGGTGAGCTTTTTCAGGGCCAGAGGTCTGGGGGGTTGGGTGAGGAACAGTGTGAGTTAGGAGAAAGCTTTCTTTTTCTAAGCACTAGATGAGTGTGATAAGAATGGAGGATGGGGAACAGAGGCGATGACCTTTTTGTACGGCCTGCATGAGTTAATAGAAGAAAAGGATAGCCGGATATTAATATTATGATGAATATAGCGGGAAACGAAACGGGAGAGCCCTAAAGGGAGGGCAAATGAGGAAACACGGTACTCTGTCAATCACTGGGGAACTATCCAGTTGGTGTTTAGTGATTGTTGTTGTTGTTGTTGTTGTTGTTGTTGTTGTTGTTGTTGCTGATGTTGTTGTTGTTTTTGCTGTTTTGTTGTTGTTTTTGTTGTTGCTGTTGCTGCTGTTGTTGCTGTTTTTGCTGTTTTGTTGTTGTTGTTGTTGTTGTTGTTGTTGTTTTTGTTGTTGTAGTTGGCTCTTGGTGAGGCCCGTAAAGACCAATGATATTATGATTATTGTTCTCAGTCATGGAAAGAAAAGAAAAAAAAGAGAGAAAGAAAAGGCTACGGTTTGATGAACTTTTGATCTGGGCTTGTTGCTGTTCTTTTTTTCGGGGGGGGGAGGGAAGGGTTCAAAAAAAGGT
>NW_004797343.1:1602173-1603211 GCF_000002075.1 Aplysia californica
CTCTCTCTATCTATCTATCTATCTATCTATCTATCTATCTATCTATCTCTCTCTCTATCTCTCTCTCTCTCTCTCTCTCTCACGCCCTCTCTTCCCCCTCCCTCTTTCGTTCACTCCATCTGTGAATGTGCGTGTGGGCGCATGTGTGTGTGTGTGTGTGTCTTTGTGTGTGTGTATGTGTGTGCACTTGTGTGTATGCACTTGTGTGTGTACGCTTGTGTGCATATGTGTCTTTCTTACTATCCGTTTCTATCTGTCCTCAAATAATATGCCGTTTAATCTCTTGCTTCAACCTACCCACCCCCCCCCCAACAAAAAAAAAAAAACCTTCTCAGTTCCCATCAAAAATTAAAATCTATTAGCTAGGACCAAGACAATCATTTGGGAACTACTAAAAATATAACAAAAGAGAAGAGACAGATGTTCTGAAAGGATTGGGGAGAGGGAAGGGGTGGTGGGTGGGAAAGATTTGGATGAAACTCATAATTCAGACGGCACATCAAACTAGCCTAGTTAACTCCCTCCCAAGTAAGTTTGTTTTTATTTTGATGATGATGACGACGACGACGATATCAAGTTTTGAAAAGTCTGCTGCTACTGCAGTGACGCAAATAGTGTATGCGTAAGCAGTATAACAACTCAACACTGCTCACTTCAAAGTCAAGCTTACATTTCCCCCCAAAAATGCGTATTTTGCACCGTAAGATGAATATAATTAACTTTTCTTAAACGTGGGTGGTGAACTTCCACGCTCCACATTAGCTGTTGTTGCTGCCTCGTGTCAGCCTTGTGCTGTGACCAGTGGTGGGTTTGTTTTTCGTTTTTGTTTTTGTTTTTTGTGGGGGGTTGGGGGGGGGAGGGGTTCAGATATTCAGCACTCTTCGTTTTGAATTGCTCGTTTTGGTTTATTTTTGATATTGTTGATGTTTTCGGGGTTTTTCTTTTGTTTTGTTTCGTTTGTTTGTGTTTTTGTTTTAATCTTTGTTCTTTAGTGTGCGTTTGCACGAACGCATCTCTTCTCTCTCTCTCTCTCTCTCT
>NW_004797343.1:1605652-1606896 GCF_000002075.1 Aplysia californica
GGGGGGTCCGGTCCAACAAGTGTGTCAAACAAACCCCACCAACACTTGGCCAATGTTTAGACACTGTTAAGTTTTTAGTAAGAATTTTGCGGCACATCATTCAAAACAGTACGGTCATATAAGTGCCGAAGATTAACGATGTTTCAAGAGTAATAAACACAAAAAAGAAGGAGGAGAGATCAGGACGGAGAATGTTTGATAGGAAAGAAAGAACACACCATACCAGGGCACCCGCCAACCACTTGCGTTTAAACACTGCGTCACTATGTTAAAAAGAATATGGAAACAACTACACTGCAAATCCTCCAAATATTGGGAAAACACTACTTAATGCCTTGATAAATCCGCAAAGGTGTTTTAGTTTAGTAGGAGTTTTACGGCGCTCGCAACTGCATAGAGTCATATGAGCGTGCACAAGTTGCTATCACAACAGTTCACAGTACGGCATGGTTTAGGTCAAGGATTTTTTTTTTTTATGTTAAAAATTAAAAATTTGTAGTAAAATGTTCAAACTATAAATGACAATTTGCTTTGGATTAAAACAACAGTACTTACAATCTTTTATTTGCAATATAACATATTAATATATTATGCTTGCAAATGATATTATGTCTACATAATATGACCAACGCTTATGGTGCCGTGGTTAGGTGCTACGCAGTTGCATTCAAGAGACGGGAGTTCGATTCCCGAGTGGAGAGAAACTCTTCCAAGTATCTCGGCCTGTCTGCTGCCATGTGATATCCCTCTCAGCAGCTGGTCAGGTCATCCCCAATAGACAGTCTGAATCTCGCCTCCGAAATGATCTAAATTGTGTCGATGGGGACGCGAAAACATCTACATTTACTTACTTTAAATAAGAAATAGTGTACATATAATATGCGTGTTTCTTCACAAAAAGACAAAAAGAAATACGAGAGTACCAGCAGTGTCCACTTAAGATATGTCACAGAGGGAGTTAACGTTAGATTGACGGATTGAAACTAATATTATTGGTGTTGCTTGCTCAGCTGAGAGAGATGACGACTTCTGTGTAGGTAACCTTCCCTTTGTCTCATTGTGTATCGCTACCTTAGAATTACAAAGTTCAATCTGACATCTTTGGTTGTCTTGAGTTACAAAGACGATGAGGTCAGAAACCAAAATAATAATATGTTCTGTCTGTTCTATCAAAATTGTATGATTATTCTACCCATTTAATTTGCTTCTCTCTCTCTCTCTCTCTCTCTCTCTCTCTCTCTCTC
>NW_004797343.1:1607593-1608966 GCF_000002075.1 Aplysia californica
TCTCTCTCTCTCTCTCTCTCTCTCTCTCTCTCTCTCTCTCTCTCTCTCTCTTTCTTTCTCTCCCATGTACTGCTTCTTTCCTTTCTGATCTTGACTTCCTCAACATGCTCCAAAGGAGAGATGGCAATACGTTTGGACTCAAGACAGATGTAAGGGGTGTCTTACTATTTTATAGTGGTGTCGGTAGCCGTGTGGTAAAGCCATGGGTTCGAATCCCGTTAGAGACCCGACATATTGTCCCACACCTAGCATCGTGGTTTCGAAAGCGAATGTGATTCAATGGGGAGAGAAAGAAAAGAGATAGAAGGGAAAATAAAGTATTAGTAGATTCTTGCGTCCACATCGACTGAAACTTGGATCATCTAGGAGGCAGGCTGCGTCGACTCTGGATGATGGGAATACAAACAAACCAACAGACAGACGTAGATACTCTCAAAGATAGTACATAACAAGATGGGCCAATCATTCAAAAAAGTGTCCGCCGGAAGTTCACTCTTTGCTTCAGATGGCGCTGCAGTTTGTTTTGAAGCTCTCTTTCGTTTATCCAGAAGAAGAATAGGAATAGCACCTCCTTGCGTGCGCAGATCGACTGCTGCTCATCAGCAGTTCGGGTTCGTTCAATGTCGAGTTTTAGGGCGTTTTGTTTATTTTAATGACCTCTCGCCTTTCATTCTAAAGTCAAATTAAATGAAGAAAACAATCACTATTTCCTCTGGAAGAAGTTTTTTTGTCAGAGTAACCATTTTTAAAAAGCGTTCTTCCGAAATTTATTCATAAACTTGCTAGTTTCACTTTGAATTTTTAAACTCAAGTAGGATAACTCTGTTCGCAAAAAGTGCGCTTTTGTGAAGAGGGCGCCACCGAATTGTGAGGACACTTTTTTAATTGGCTCAAAGAGAGAAGTGGCCCCTCTTGTTATGTAGACTCTTTGATACTCTCCAAAACAGCCTCCCCATGTGGGAATCGAATTTACATCTTCTGCATGCTACGGCGAAGTGCCTAACCACTACACTATAGATATGGTAACCACAAAGCAGATAGCACGCGTATACAACTCAGTTTTGTTTTAGTAGACTTTTACGGCACTTACATCTCAAATGGGTCATAAAATTTTCAAAGATTAGATGTGTTACCAGAGAGTAACATTCAAAAAAGGAGGAGAGTTAAGAAAGATAGATGTTTGATAAGAAAGAAGAAACGAACAACACCAGAGCACCCGCCACCCGCCCACATACAATTCAGCATAGGTATTCGTTCTAGCTCTGAAAGCATTGAACCTCCTGCTACTCGACTATGGGCCTATTTAATGCCCAATTTGCCAGCTTGGAACAGTGGGATGGGAGAACGAATGGAAACGCCACGGGTTTGGGGGA
>NW_004797343.1:1612723-1613832 GCF_000002075.1 Aplysia californica
GGGGGGAGGGCGGGGAGAAGAGATCTGGTGTGGTTTGCCCCTTCATTCCTATCGGTTGAATATCTATTCTCCATCTCTCCCCTCCATTTCTTTGTAAGTAATTCTGTAGTAATACCTATAATCGTCAGCACCTATGTGACATGTTTGTGTTGCAGATGTCGTAAAAGTCGAACTAAAAATATAACTAGCACTATTTAAAAAACTAATGAAACAATAATATTTTGTCTTTGTCGTCCTTCTACAAAGGCCTAGATTATTTCTTTTTTTTTTTTTTAGATTTCACACAATTAATGAAATTAAGAGCGTCCAAATCAGAACCAAGTCGAGAGCACTCGTTACATTTGAAGTTATAATTAAAAAATTTCTTATCACAAACAAGGAAGAAAATAACGAAAATAAAAGAAAATATCGAGAGAGTTGCACTTAGAAATCTTTTTTAGAATAACGGCTATATTAAGTTTGTATCGAAATCCCCAGAAAATATTTTGAGAGCTTGTAGAACGAGGCTGATGATAATGATCTATAAGTGACTTATCATTTTGTTTATTGCTCCATATAGATGCTGAAACACAATCATACCTACTCTTTCACATGTTCGTAGTCAAAGATTGTTACGTGGTCTTTTTTGTAATCAGAAAAGAGAATGCTAAAAAAATGTGTGGTTCCTATAACATACAAGTGAGAACACATTATATTTTGACCCTCAGAGTAAAAAAAAAAAAGAAAGCATTTCCATATTACAAGTCCAATGGTTTGTTTTAGATCTTGGCACATTTTGTTTCCAATTTAATTAGAGTACATTTTGAGTTCCTAATAAGATTAGCTTAGTATTTATTACTGGACCTTGCGAGAGATACCCACTTGACGACGCAACAAAACACAGGCACAAAAATAGAACGCTTAAAACAACAACAAAAAACGGTTGATTTATATTTCCTTAAAGATGATGATTGGATAAAAACTGTGAAAACAAATTGATTACAAATGTGGGTTAGAATGAATGTGTTTTAGTAGTAGTATAAGGTTTTACGGCATTAGTACGTAGGCCTGCGGATATTCTTTTTACAAATGTGTGCTGTATATTAAAATAATAATGATAATAATAATAA
>NW_004797343.1:1618101-1620841 GCF_000002075.1 Aplysia californica
TGATGATGATGATGATGATGATGATGATGATGATGATGATGATGATGATGATGATGATGATGATGATGATGATGGTGATGATGATTGATAATGAATAGCATACAGTGACGTCCAAAAGAAACTTAAAATGAAACCACCCAATCATCGTGTTAAAGCCTCGTACTACTACCTTTTGCAGCATATTAATTTAAAGCTTAATAAATTCTTCATCTTCTGATACATTAATAATAATATTTCATCTATGTTAAGAGATACCTAAAATATAGTCACTCAAGTCTGACCTTAAAAAATCAGGCTTTGACAAAATTAATTGTGCGAAATCAAAGAAACGTGTATTGTGGAGAGTCAATAATGATAGAATGGGCATATCTTGTATGTCCAATGAATGGAGAACTATGTCTCTGCAATAAACAAAATTTTATCACGATAGCTTCAAACAAAATAGAAAACAGAGCAATCACGAATACCAAGCAAAATTTGGACTTAACATTAAATGTGCTCATTGTTATGTTGCTTAGTAGCCGTTGGTTTTTGGGAGAGCATGACTCCTTTGGGCATCGACACTATTAGATTTTGGACATTTAAAAAATTGTCTGTCACTTCATCCAAAATGTCACAAATGTTGCAAACAAAGGGTCTGAATTGGGAGCTAAGTCGCTTTCCTTCAGCTGCTGTTTCATGGGGCTTCACTTCTTCTTGTAGGATTCATATCGTTGCTATCAACTCCAACGTTGTTGTGATTTGGTTTTCTAAGAACTGTCTAGTCGCATTGGCCCTGTGAGAAAGTGTTTTCTTGTCATTGAAACCTCTACTTGAATGACACCATGACCAAAATAAGAGTAAGACATGACATTTCAGCACTTGCGCGATGTAGTCCATTAAACAACGCCATCCGGTGATTCTCACAAGGGTCGGTTTTGTTCATTCCGGCCCAGACCACCCAAGCCCAATGCAGCTTCGTGGCCTCTGTTCCTCACTGACAGATGACTATTTCCAAAATGTAACTGACACAGTCTATGTTTTAAAAAAATTTTTTAAAGGTTTTGTGCTCTTCACGACTCCAATAGCTTCCAAATCAAACTCAAATTATAGATACTAATTAGCGCATGCAATGTTAAGTCTAGGTTTTGCGTGATATTTGTGACTGCTCTGTTATCTAATCTGTTAAAATGTCATCAGAAGACGCTGTTCATTAAAGAAAAAAACATTCTCTTTTCATTTGATAATCGATACATGTCCTGTCAACCAATGTTGAAGCACCTCAATACACGCGCGAACACACTTTTACGTTTCTTTGATTTCGCACAATTTTGTCAAGCCTGATTTTTTTAAGGTCAGTTTTGAGTGACCATATCTCGGGTGTCACTTAACATAGGTGAAATATTCATGTGTCAGATAATGCAGAATATATTATGCTTTAAATTGGTATGCTGCATGAGTGGATGGTGCAAGGCTTTAACACGATGATTGGAGAATTACATTTTTAAGTTTCTTTTGGACGCCACTGTATAGTGCGAATTTCCTCTCAGCAGTAGACTACATCTATGGTATTATTATCCCAGCAGACCTGATAGCATTCTGAAACAATCTCAACTTCTCGGGAAGCATACAGTGCATGTGGGCTTTTTACAGGTGCTAAAACGCTAACACACTGACAAAATATTTCGCTGTCTATGGCTGGATAACCACTCACACATAGATAAAGTGCCTTTCCCAAGGACACAACGTCGGGTCTGACCCTCGATCCCCCGAACCTACAACCTCACGATTACGAGTCTGGTTGTATAACCACTAGACCCCCGACATCGCATTTTGAATTACTTACTGTACTTTACTTTATCCGTCCTCTTGTACCTCTAGGGCATCGGAGGAAGAAAGTTTGATGGCCTGGCTGGGTGGGATATTGTATCTTCTCAGGGTATCCTTCACTCCCTGGATCCAGGTCTTTCTTGGTCTTCCTCCTGCCTTGTACCCTGATGCTTTTCTGTACTAGGCTTTACTGGCAAGCTGGTGAGGTGCCAAACGTGTGAAATGTCCAAACCACCTGATCGTTTGCCTTCGAATGTAGTGGAGGACAGGTGTTCGTTCCCACCATTTCTCTGATCTTGTTGATTCTGACCATGCCCCGTCTGGTTTTGTTGACAGCTCTCCTTAGCCATCTCATCTCGCAGGTGGTTATCTTACGTTCCAGACTTTTGGTCAGTGTCCATGTCTGGCACTGGAAGGTCAAGGTGGGTATGAAGATAGAGTTAATGAGCTTGGCTTTGGTCTCAATGGGGATGTTAGGATGTTTGAGGAGTGGGGCAAGATGGTAGCTGAGCCTTTTGTGTTCTCGTCTCAATTTCCCTGTTGAGACGTCCGTCTTCCGAAAAGATGCTACAAAGTGTTTGAAATAATATTGCCAAGGTACTCGAATCTAATGATTTCTGCAAGAGGTTCTCCATAAATATTGATGGGAGTAGTCTCTGGTAATTATCTCAGCAATCTTGGTTCAGAAAAATGTATTTTCAACCCAACGTCGTGTGCAGTTATTGCTAATTCATCGGGGATTTTGGGGTTATTTTTTGTTTTGTTTTTTGGGGGGGTTTGTTTGGTTTTACTATTGTTGTTTTTTTGGGTGGGGTTTTTTTTGCATTCATTGTATTGTAGTGTTTAACAGGCAAATGCCATCCGCAAAATGTAAATCTCCCAAAGGGGTGCCGTTTGTCAATCCACTGCCTGTTTGGTTGTTTGTTGGGTC
>NW_004797343.1:1624271-1625350 GCF_000002075.1 Aplysia californica
GGGGGAGGGGGTGTCTGAGCGCAGTTACAGGGTTGAAATCAAAAATTGGTCTTAAAAGGTGACTGAATCATGTTAGGAATTTTAGGTAGAATCATGATCTATTATTTTAGTAACACGTTTCTGGATTTTCTAACTTGCCGTTTCAGCTTTCTTTACCACGTACCACTTATGCTTTTGCACTGGATTATCTTTCTCGAATTGCATGACACCACCACCACCACCACCACCACTACCACCCCACCTCCCACTCCCATTTTGCCACCTCCTCACCCTCGCCACTCACTCACACTCAGTGAAAATAAAGCTTGCACCGAGGAAAGAGAGGGTATGGTGGGGGGTGGGGGAGCTGTTTCAATTTAACGTTTGAAGAAATGTCTAGTCATGGAAACTGGTCTCTGGCGCGAAGTGTTTAACTGGGCCATGAGTGTCTGTATGACGCTTGTTACAAAGATAACTCTGTCCCAAAAAAGACGCAGCTGTTTTATATCAGAGTTATCTCGCCTGGCTAATTCGACCGTCGCCTTAGAGGTCATGGTCGTGCTGCTGCGCTGGCCTAGGCTAAAGATGGAAAAGACCGAGAAAAAAAAGGAAACAAAACAAAACAAAATTAAACCCACCACTCCTGAAACCTTGAGAGTGGACCTCTCGTTCTTTTCATGGTCCAGACACTTTCTCCCGTCTCTGAGAAAATCCCCCTCGTTATCGTAGACTTGGTTGAGATTGGTACACCTAACGTTATAGTAAAAGAAATTATGATTAGATTCTAGGCACTTTTTCCCAGTTTTAAAATTTTATTTTTAGCTTATTTTGATTTTTGTTTTTAATCTTTATTAATTTAATCAATCATCATCATCATCATCATCATCATCATCATCATCATCATCATCATCATCATCATCATCATCATCATCATCATCATGTGGCGTCAGTGGACCCGTAATCGTGGGACTTGCAGGCTCTGGGATTCGAGCCTCACTCAGTCTGACTTTGTGTCCTTGAGAAAGGCACTTTAGGCTACACGAAATCCCTGTTTGGCTCGGTCCTTTCTGAGATGTAAGTTAAGCTCTGGGGAAAGTTTG
>NW_004797343.1:1625779-1627058 GCF_000002075.1 Aplysia californica
ACAGAGACAGAGAGACAGAGAGACAGAGAGACAGAGAGACAGAGAGACAGAGAGACAGAGAGACAGAGAGACAGAGACAGAGATAGACAGAGAGAGACAGAGACAGAGAGAGAGAGAGAGAAGGTGGGGGGGCGGGGAGAATAAAAAGAAAGACAGACTGACAGACTGACAGACAAAGACAAAGACAGAGAGAGTTGATAGAGGAAGGGAGTGCGGAAAGGGGCATAGAGAGGAAGAGAAGGACTCTCTTCTGTCACGACTGCTCTTAAAAAACTAATACGACATTCTGTACCGTCTCCTCAGCATACGAAAATTTTGTTGGTTTACATTAATAGACCGAAGGCAAACACTCAGGTGGTTTGGACATCTCAGACGCATTGCACCTAACCATCTTGCCAGTAAAGCCTACTACGGGAAAGTATCAGGGTACAAAGCAAGAGGAAGACCAAGAAAGACCTGGATCCAGGGTGTGAAGGATACACTGAGAACATTCAATATCCCACCCAGCCAGGCCATCAAACTTGCTAGAGACAGGAAGCTCTTTCTCCCCTCGACGCCCTAGAGGTACAAGAGGACGGATAAAGAAAAGTACATTAATAGAGGCTTGAGAAAGGAAGACGGGCGGGTGGTTGTAAGGCGACACTGGTAGGTCCTACCTCTTTACTTTCCCTCTGTTGTTCCTGTCTGTCTGTCTTTCTTTTTTTCAGCAATAAATAACAATTGCTGTGTTGATGCGCTTCCCTTTACTCAAAACAAACAAACAAACTAACTAACTAATTAACTAACCAATGGAAGATGGATAATAAATAAAAAGAGGGAATTCATAGAAAAGAGATCATATTATTGCTGAATTTTGCATCCTTTATCTCTTTAAGAAATTGGAAGAAAAAGGGAAAATGAATGAAGATGGAAGCTATGCTTTCTTTCTAAGATACCTCAAAATAGCGCAATTTCGAGTGTCAATGCGTGCGTCCTTAAAGAGTTAAGCATAATTACAATTATTATTATTTCAGTTTTGGACAACGATACGCATAATATATCAGAAGAAAACTGTATCACCAAACAGCTGTCAACCCCCCCGCCTCCCACCCCCACATCAGTAGACCACTGTCTCAACAAATATTAGTTGCAATCTTTTTCCTCTCCCAACCCTTCCACCTATGCTGAATCCTTTCCTTCAGTTTTGCGGCCTGTCTCACTGGTTCAATATTTTTCTCGTTCTTTTTTCGTTCTTATACACTTTCTGTCGTCATTTTTGTTTGTTTATATACATACATGT
>NW_004797343.1:1630563-1631799 GCF_000002075.1 Aplysia californica
GAAGAGAGAGAGAGACAGAGAGAGAGAGAGAGAGAGAGAGAGAGAGAGAGAGAGAGAGAGAAGATGGGAGGGAATGGAAGCAAACTGACAAGAGAGCTTGAAGTAGAATAGACAAAGAAGGCGCACTGACACGGGCAAGCATAAATATGTGTGGCATCGTGCTGAAATCAGGCGCTCGTCAAAACCAAACAAAAACTAAATGAAAGAAACCGGCATGTTTCCACCTGTTGACCTTTTTTCTGAACACCTTTTCTGTCGACTTAAAAACACATTCCTGCTTGAATTTGTATTGAAAAACGTGATCAAAGACGCAGAACATTTAAATTTGTGGTTTCCACGACAACGTTTGGAGCTACCAAACTGTTGCGGCCATTTTCTCGTCACTTTTACCTCCGGCATCAGCGGCCTCCAGGCTCCTTCAATCGCAATAAATATCTCTACTCCTGTTCACGAAAGATGGGCGGGGAAAGGGGGGGGCGGCAAAAGCAATACGAATTAATCAACTTTAAGATGAGACCAACGACTCCATAATATTCCCCAAAATTGACGAGCGCCTGGTTCTACCGCGTCGCGATACTCTCGTGCTCATAAAGGAAACAATACAAAGGTGGGAAGAATTATCCGAGATTACATGAGACCGGATGTTTATATTTGAAATAAACAACGCCCCTACCCCCTTTCCTGTAAAATAAACCCTGAAAGTAGCTATTTTTGATTTCCAGCGATTAACCATTCTAATAAAATATACATTCTGTTTACCCTATAAATCAAGACCCATTGATAAACAAAGTGTTCCTTATAAAAGCTGTAAAACGTTAAACAGTTCTTTGGGTTCAAAGGGGGGAGAAGATAAGCTCTCTCTCTCTCTCTCTCGCTCGCTCTCTCTCTCTCTCTCTTGCTCTCTCTTTCTCTCTCTCGCTCTCTCGCTCTCTCGTTCTCTCTCGCTCTCTCTCTCTCTCTCTCTCTCTCGTTCTCTCTCACTCTCTCGCTCTCTCATTCTCTCGCTCTCTCACTCTCTCGCTCTCTCTCTTTCTCTCTCTGGTTCTTCATTTCTCTCTCTTTATCTCTCTTTCCTTCTCTGTGCTTCTCTCTCTCTCTCTCTCTCTTTCTCTCTCTCTCTCTCTCTCTCTCTCTCTCTCTCTCTACCTCTCTCTCTCGCTCTCTTCTCAGAACACACACACACATAAACACACCCACACACACACACAAACACACGCGCACACACACACACACACA
>NW_004797343.1:1632759-1637970 GCF_000002075.1 Aplysia californica
AGGCTTCGGCCGCCACTCGGGCAAAATTCAAAATTTCCTACCAACTGAAAATATTAGGTGTGTCCCGCGCGCTCATATGACCTATGCAGTTGCGAGCGCCGTAAAACACTTTTTTTTTTAAAACCAAAAAAACCACCTAGAGTGATGTATTTCTTACAGTTCAGCCATTATGCAGCAGACAAGACTCTTCTTTTAGTAACAAATCTCAGTTCTTGCAAAAACAAATCTTTGACGTTGAAAAATTAAAATTAAACAGCATACGAAGTCGATAGCTCGACTGCTCAGTGTAAAACTCCATCATACGTTAACGTTTCAAAATGGTATAATATGATGGAGTCTTGCAATAAGTAGTCGATCCGCACTTCATCTCATACATACTTATTCTCTTTAGTTTTAGTGAGAGTTTTACGGCACTTGCAATACAATAACGTCTTTTAAGAGCCGAAGATTAGAGGTTTTACAAAAGAGTAACAAACAATGAAAAAAAAAAAAGAAAGAAGGAGAAGAGATAAGGACGAAAGAGGTTTGGTAGGAAAGTAGGATCAAACCACACCAGAACACCCGCCAGTCACCCATTCATGTACTGTCAGGCATAGAAAACAGAGAACCGCCAACGCCACGCTTGTCTGTCCTTGGCCACTTCCTCTTACTTTGACACACCCATGCCCTGAATTGCCTCATCTCTGATCGTAGTCATATAACTGCCAGTCGGTCTACATCTTCTTCTTTTTCCATTTGGTCTGCAGTACATTGTCTGATAAAGCAATCATGTCTCTGGCATTCTCAAAACATGTCCCGAAATATATCCTTCATCTCATACCAGTTCTTTAATCCCATCAAGTCAAGAGGTAAAAAAAAGTCCAAATACTGCAGTTCCCTCTCTCTCCCTGTTGTATACAACTTTCTTCTTCTTCACCCGAGTGGCGTGAACCTGTTTCGCACCTGTGCTTGTAACTGTTTCTGTGTGACTAATGGTCGGAAGAGCAGAAACATGGATGGCAGATTTTAGGCCTTTGGTTCACACAGAATAAGATTTTGATAGAGTGCACAATTTCTGTCTCTGGCTCTGTTTCTGTCTGTGTTGTGTCAGTGTGTTGATTTGTTTGTCAGTCTGTCTGTCTGTCTGTCTGTCTGTCTGTCTGTCTGTCTGTCTGTCTGTCTGTCTGTCTGTCTGTCTGTCTGTCTGTCTGTCTGTCTGTCTGTCTGTCTGTCTGTCTGTCTGTCTGTCTGTCTGTCTGTCTCTCTCTTTCTCTCTCTCTCTCTCTGTCTCTCTCTCTCTCACACACACACTCTCTCACTCAATCTCTCTCTTTCTCTCTCTCTCTCCCTCTCTCTCTCTCTCTCTCTCTCTCTCTCTCTCTCTCTCTCTCTCTCTCTCTCTCTCTCCCTCTCTCTACTGTAGCTTGTAATATGGCCTAATCGTTGGGACTTTTAGTTTTAAGCCTCATGCGAATTAGTGCTTCATAGTGGGGACATAGCTGAAAATGGGTTGTTGGTTTTTTTTTACGCACTATGTAGAAAAACTTGTGAAACTTATGAGAGACTTATGAAATGATTGGTGCGTTTTTTCCCTTCCGTTTCTTATAAAAAATCTAATTTATTCATCCCTTTAACATTTAAACAAAATTGCTTTTCTCTTACAGAGTTTAAAAAATACTTGTACAATCCTGGAATTCCGAGAACCAAAATGTCCTTCTTTGGACTCGTCATTCGTAATGTTCAGTGGTGGCCAAACACAAGGATCCACCCAACCATGAGTATCTAAAGCCACACACACTGTACACCTAACCGTATGAAGTTGTTTCAAGAGGCAATAGGGGGTAAGGTGCCCAAATAGACAGCATTTGTGGAGTTAACATATCCTGAAAGGTGAATAATAATAAGGGACTTTGTGAAGTGACTAAATGTCATAGAGGAAACGCTTTTCAATACGGTGGAGGACTCTTGAACACAATATTGCTATCCATGTCAGCTTCGCGAACAGGAAAAGGGTGAAGTCGTAGATGAAGATCTACCTTGAGAATGCAGACTGTTGATATGTAGGAAAGTCCTAGCTACAGGCATTGTCTATGGACAGACGTCTCATAGGGCTCATCTACTGAATGCTGCACCCTGGTGACATTTGAAAGGGTGCAAACGGTGTGTTTTTGACCTGAAGTGGTCTCTTGTCTGAGAACTTTTAGTTTTGATTCTTTACTGACATGAAGATCAGTACTGGCAAGACCGAAGTCATGACAATTAGCAGGAGACCAGACAAAGTTGATATCAACATCAATGGATCCCAACTAAAACAAAGCAGAGAATTCAAATACTTGGGCAGCATTTTCACAGAAAATGGAAAATTAGGTCGAGAAATAGAGACTAGATGCCAGAGAGCCAACGCAGTCAGCAATCAACTCGGCCCTCTCCTGAAACATCCCAATATCCCCATGAGCACCAAGGCGAAGCTCATCAACGCCATTTTCCTTCCAACGCTCACAAATCAGTGCCAGACATGGTCCCTAACAAAAGCCCTAGAGAGGAAACTAGTCACATGCGAGATGAAATTCTTAAGAAGAGCGGTCAACAAAACAAGAAGAGACAAAATTAAAAATGAAGTCATAAGGGACACCGTGGGAGCAACACCAGTCCTACCACACATTGAAAAACAAAAGGTCAAGTGGTTCGGACACCTCACGCGGATGCCCTCAAACCATCCAGCTCTGAGAGCATACAACACTAAATATTCTGGATGGAGAGCCAGAGGAAGACCAAGGCGACGATGGAGTGAATCTGTGGCAGACACCCTCAGAGCTCACGGGATGTCCCTCCTACAGGCAACTCACCTTGCTGCAGACAGACGCCTGTGTCTCCCCGTGACACCCCCCGGTACAAGCGGAAGACAAAAGTAAAGTAAAGTAAAGTAAAGTAAAGTAAAGTAAGTACAGGTCCTTTCAGCCCGTATTGGTCCTCACAGCTCGTCTTCTAAAAGACAAACGATTGTGTCACGTCGTGGCGGAATCGGGCGCTTGTCAATTTTGGGCATGGAATTATTGGCTTCACCTTCAAGCTTGTTCATTTGTCTAGCTGTTGATGTTTAAAATGGCTAACTATCATGGGTAGAAGTCATCGAGGTATTTGTTTTTGAAGGAGGTGGGGATTGCCTGGTGTCCGAGGAAAAAATTAGAGAGATAAATTGCCGCCAAAGTTTGGTGACTTACAAAGCTGTAGTGTCCTTAGAAACTGCAAAATTACCTTTTTGTGCCTTTGCTGGATGATTTTTACAGTAAAATCTATTCAGTGCCAGGAAGGTGTTTTTAAAATGGATGTAAATTAGTGTGTTCAGTCCAGAACAATCGGCGTCTTAAGTTTCATTGTTTTAACGAGCTCTTGATTCCACCAGGCTGTGGCACCATTTTGTCGATGAGGGAGAAATGAGTGGCGAATCATAACTGTCTATGTCTGTTTCAGACCTGGCGCTCAACGATAGTGACGGGGTTGTAAAATCTTGCACTTCCAGCCTCCGTCTTTCTCGTCTTTCCTTTGATGGAAAAAACTTCATACAGCTGAGTTGACTTGCGCTGTGATAGCTTAAAAACTCTTTTTCTTTTTTTTTTAATTACATAATATATTTGGGCTTTCCATCTTGTGTAATTTCCGAGGTGGGCAATGTGATCGCAATGTGTGTTAAGAGCTGTCCAACGCTACCACATGCTCCAAATGAGACTACTAGAGATTCTGAAGCGCTGCTGCTGCTGTTGCTTGTTGCTGCAGTTGCAAGACTCCCCTTGCCCCCAACCCTGCCTTCTCACATGCGCACCATCCGTGTACGGAAAGCTCTTCGTTCAAACGCAAGCCTGTCTGCCGTGATAGCTGGTGGCTCCACACACCACACAAAAAACATCACATCAAAAGACGAACAAGGGGAATCGGAGGCTGAGAGTCTATCGATCATAGAGTTCATTACAGGGCGCCCCAACTCTTTAACGTACGTAACGGTCACATGTCGGAGCAACAAAAAACCAAAGGCAAGGTTGCTGCACATTTCAAACGATCATACACAAATTAGAAACACAGATCATTTAATTTGTAAAGGCCTACATTTAGAATACTGTGTGTTTCATAGCGTGCACGTTGTTGTCTGCTTTTTCAAGTTTCAGACAAGAAAAAAATTATATCGTAAAACTTGTGTAAATAGATCTAAATGGTGTTTTGTTTGAGTAAGAATTTTACAACACTTACAACACAATAGGATCATATAAGCGCCCAAAATCAGAGCGTTGCAAGAGAGCAACAATCGCATGAAAAGGAGGAGAGATCAGGACGATAAATGAATGATAGGAAAGAAGGAGCTAACCACACCAGAGCACTCGCCAACCTCCCGCATGAATAATGGAGTTATGCATCATTTTCAAAAGACCCCATATGGTCGATTTTAACGACAAACGGGCTAACCCAGATTTCGGGGGTTTCCAGAAATCTTGACCTACACCAAAGGTGGGCGTTGCCCTACCCATAGTATAGGAGAAGTTTGGTTTCTTTGGTGTGTATATTTGTTTGGTTATAGAGAAAACTCTCCTTGGTTTTCAAAGAACCTGAACAAGGGGAAAAAACTTTACCTTCCATTTTCTCAAAACAACACTTAGATGTAACAGCGACCATCTAGAATATGACGTCTCAATGAGTAGCACATTGAGCTCGCAAAATAAATTGAAGGGGGGGGGGGGGTGTTTGTGTTTCTTGTTTTGTTTTGTTTTGTGTTGTGTTGTTAAAAGGGAGTTGTTGTTGGTGGTGGTGGTGGTGGTGGTGGTGGTGGGTTTTTGTTGTTTTTATGTTTGTTTGTGGTTGGGGGGGGGGGGGTGCTCGTCTCATAGGACGTTATATCCCTAGAGAATGTATTTTCCCATATTTTCCTCAGGTCACCCAGGCGCATTTGGACACTTATTATGGTAACCGGTATGTAAGTATAAGTTGCATGCGCCTAAAAGGCCGCGATGCTTCCTGTCCCTCTGAAGTTTGAATAAATTTTGAAAGGGAAACAAGGGGCAACCCTAGGGACTAAGTATGAAATAATGTGCGATCTTTTTTTTTTCTTGATTTTTCTTTCTTTATTCCTTCCTTTCTTTCTTTATGGGGGAGGGGCCGCACGTCATTAAATAGACATAGGAGTGTGTGTGTGTGTGTGTGTGTGTGTGTGTGTGTGTGTGTGTGTGTGTGTGTGTGTGTGTGTGA
>NW_004797343.1:1640241-1690241 GCF_000002075.1 Aplysia californica
CGATAAGAGTAGGCTTCGGCCGCCACCCGGGCAAAATTCAAAATTTCCTACCAACTGAAAATATTAGGTGTGTCCCGCGCGCTCATATAAGTACTTTACGGCGCTCACACCTGCATATGATCATATGAGAGCGGAGTACACATTAAACATTGATCAGTTGGTAGGAGATTTTGAATTTGCCCGGGTGGTAGCCGAAGCCTACTCTTATCGATTTTGGACCACCAAAGGATCTTTAACGTCCGCAACTTGCATAAGGGGCCTCGGAGATTTTTCGACCTTATCCGAGAATGCTAGGTGTAAGATCTTACCTACCATAAGTTCAAGGGTGTGACTGAAAGGCAAGCAGTAGGAAGGAGCCAAGGAGTAGAAGTAGAAAGGCTGCAGAAAGATTCCACACAAGGGGACAAAGGAGGTGAGTTGGTAGGGGCAGAAAGTAGATACCAAAGCAGTGAATACCATTGGTAGAGAGCAGGAACGGAAGTAAAGGAGAACGTTTTAGAGAAAAAAAAATTCCGTCGCTATCCAGATTCAAACTCGGGTCCTCAGGGCCACGAGAGCCACCTAATTACTGTTACTGTAAATGTACATGTTTTACGCTTCCATCAACATAAATGAGCTAATTTAAGAGGTTGGCTGCCTCCATCCTGCCTATCATGGATAATCTGGGTTGAGGATGATACAGGAGATAGACGAAGACATTCGATAAAAATAACAAAACCCCACCACACCCAAGACCCCACCGCACCGCAACCAACAGCAAAGAGCGTGTCTGTTAAACACAGACACCAGGGTTAGTATTCTTCGAATTCTGTGAGAAGAAAATATCAGGCGGCGTGAGCATCACGTCATTTATTCCAACCATAAACTGGCACTCCTAGGCCACTCATTGTCACGGCCGTCACGCTATGCTCGCTAAGAAAATAATAATACAGAATTAAAAATCAGCCTCCGTCTGTCTGTCCGTCTGTCGGTCAGTCTGTCTGTCTGTTTGTCTGTCTGTCTGTTTGTCTGTTTGTCTGTCTGTGTCACTCCCTTCCTCCTTGTGCGTGTGTGTGGGTGCGCGCGCGCGTGTGTGTGTGTGTGTGTGTGTGTGTGTGTGTGTGTGTGTGTGTGTGTGTGCATGTGTGTGTATATGTTTATGTGTGTGTATGCACACGCACATGTATGTAGTTTCATTCGCAACAAAAGGAGCTTGATCAGGACGTGCTAACGTTGCGGCAAAACAGGCTCAGTTGGTGTATCAGCGTGTGTACATATAATATTATGTTTTTTGTTTGTGTGAAAAGAGATACGTTTAGTGTGTCAATGTGTGTGTACAGGCATTTTAGTGAAAAAAAAATTACAGAGCTGATGTGTTTGTGAGTACATGTATGTAGAGGGGGAAAAAACACAGCCGTGTGTCTCGGTGATTCGGAAAAAACTCAGCTTCGCGAGCCGACGCAGGAAAGATCTACGGAACGGTCTAAGGGAACTAACTGAGGATAAGATTGAAAAAAAATATTATTTGTTTACTATTGCGTCCCTTGTCTATTACCAAGCTATGGGACGGGAAGAGTGTACAAACTTGTAGAATTAATGAAGTGGGTAATAACAGTGTGAGTTGGAGCTGTAAAGGAGATATTTCGTCAGGGACAACAGTACGCTTCTTAGATCTCATAGTGACAAATGAAAGTGTTGGGTTGTCTTTAGTGATTAATGTGCCTTTTGTCGTCTTGTCTTGGCCAAGGTAGATAGTAGTTTCATCAACAACGCCGAATAAAATACCTCCGTGACGTTATAGCCATTCTCTAAGTAGTTTGTTGTTGTTGTTGTTGCTGCTGCTGCTGTTTTTTGGTAAGTGTTTTACGGCGCTCGCAACTGCTTAAAGCCATATGAGCGAGCGGGACACAATAAACATTTTCTGTTTGAAGGAATTTTTTAAGTTTGCCAAGGTGGCGGCCGAATAAAATCTCTTATCGATTTTGGACCACCAAGGGAACTTTAACGTGGGCAACTTGCACACGGGACCTCCGAGATTTTTTGCCCCTAGCCTGCTAGGTGTAGATCTTACCTACCATAAGATCAGGAGTGTGGCTGAAAGACAGCAGTAAGAAGGAGCCAAGCAGTAGCGATATAAAGGCTGCAAAAAGAGTCGGGAGCCCAGAGGGAGCAAAGGAGGTGAGTGGTGGCGGTAAATAGTAGAGACGAAAGCGGACGACAGAACATTGTTAGGGATCAGAAAAGGATCTGAAAGGAGAACATTTTAGAGAGAATTTTTTTTCTTCGCTATCCGGATTCGAACTCTGGGCCTATTGAATGAGAGGCGAACACCTTAACCTTTGGACCATGAGAGTCCCCTCTAGGTAGTTTTTGATGATGGCACTCTCACTGCCCCAAAGAACAAGACAGCATAACTTTTCCCCTTTCTTTTGCCTGTGGACCCCCGTTTCGTGGGCTTTCAAGAATGGATAGACAGGTTGATTTGAACTTCTTTGTCCAATATTCAACAGTTTCATTAGAAGGGCATTCAGCAAGGTAAACATGTAATTTCTCCTCAAAAATTGTCGCCCTTGATTTTCTTTGCAAATAACAGAAATTTTATCACAGAGCGATATATTCAAATTTTCATTTTTTCTTAAAGCCATTCTTCTCTTTGAAGCTGCTTTGGAAAAAATATCATGTTTTAAAGAACTTTGTCTCTTAAACCATTAGATTTGAAGATAAAAAGTACAGGGTGATTAGTAAACACGTTCATTCAAAAGCGTGCCAATAAAACTTGTGAATAAAGGTACAAACATCAAAGTTAGCACAAACGTGAAACATCAATCTTGATTTATTGTGACAGCACAATTACAATAAACATGAATATGACAGGTACAAAGTTACAAGATCTGCTCTATATGCTTCCAATCTCGAGTAACGCACATTCTGACTCCGTGAATTTGAATGGAATAACTGACAATCGCACGTTAATACTACTCAGAGGAAACCTCTCTCTTGCCCTCCATCACGGCTTCTCTAATGTCCTGGATACTTTGGAAAGTTCCAAACACATTTTTCCGTGATTGTTTAACCTGAATTTTTTTCCCCTCCGACTAAGAGTCTTTTACGCCAGGCTGTCTGGGAACTGATGGCAATCATTGTTTTCCGTGGAGTAGAGAGCACAGTAATTCAGATGGGATTGACAAAAATTGGGGCCGGATCACATTCTACATGGCTGGAGAGGGTTCATTAAGGATTTGTTGTAATTCAAGATTAGAGTACAAAAATTTTTTGAAGTAAAAGAACACTAAATACCTGTAATCTATATATTTAAGCAAGGCGATTTTTTAAACCTGATTACATTTATGCTCACACGTATTGTTTCTTTTGGTTATAGCTTCTACGTGTCCTTACAGAGTGCACGAAAAAGGTTAGCTTCACAGCACGACACGGTCATCCTTGCCGTTCTCACCCTGGATCAGGATATAGGCCACGAACAAACACTTTCCACCTTTCCCTATCCTGCGTTAGTCGCTTGTCGTCATTCCATGTCTTCCCACTTTTCTGTACATCCATTTCCGTGACTCTTCTCCAGGTCCCACGTGGTCTTCCCCTTGGTCTTTTACCATCTGGGTTTCAATCTAACACTTTCCTTGTTATGCAGCTGCTTGACATCCTGAAAGTGCGTCCAATCCATCGACAACGCCTTCTTCCCACCTCATCTCTGAGGTCTTGTCTGTCCATCTGATCCTCAGTAACTTCTTCAGACACTTGTCCAAGAAAACATGGATCCTCTTTGTGCTTCTCTGAGATGCGTTCCATGTCTCACATCCAAACAAGACTGACTTCTCTTTTGAGTTTAAAATGCACAGCTTTTTTCACAGTAAGATTCCCTGATCCTCTACATCCTGTTCAAAGAAATAAATGCTGCCCGTGCCTTTCCAATGTTGGACTTTGTTTCAGCATCTGTTCCTCCCTCTCTTTCAATTATAGAAGAAGTATTCGACGTCTTCTAGTGCTTTTCCCTCTGCTGTGACCTGCTCCTTTCGTAGTGCATTTATCCTTTGGACTTTGGACTTCTCGATGCAGATCGTCAATCCAACAGATGCTGATAGGTTGTTTAAAATTGTGGTCTTTGCTTGCATCTGTTCCTGGGTGTATGACAAAAGCGCCAAGTCATCTGCAAAGTTCAGATCGTCCAACGGTGTCCATGGGGTCCGCTGTATGCCGTTTCTGTGTCCTCTGGTGGTTTCCTTCATCAGCCAGTCGATTGCCTAGATAAAGAGGAAAGGTGATAGTAAATTTAAACATCTCTGTCTCACGCCGGTCTTGATGTCAAAGCTGTCTGTGAGCTGCCCATCATGTATATCCCTGCAACTTGTCCCTTCGTACATGCTCTTGAAGAGGATAACCAACTTGTGGGATTCCGTAATTAAAAAAAAAAAAATTTAATTTAAAAAATAAAAATAATAATAATAACAATAACAATAACAATAACAATAATAATAATAATAGTAATAATAATAATAATAATAATAATAATAATAATAATAATAATAATAATAATAATAATAATAATAATACAAATGTATAACTTTGGGTGCATGCACATGTTCAGTACAAGAAATGAGGTCGTGGTCTAAATTTAAGGTTAAGGTGTTGGCCTCTCATTCAATAGGTCCAGGGTTCGAATCTTTATGGCGACGAAATTTGTGTCTTCTCTGAAATTTTCTACTTTCACATCCTTTCCTGCTCTCTGACAATTTAACGTTCTGTCGTCTACTTTCGTCTCTACTTTCAAACCCGCGCGCTATGACCTTAGGCAGCAGTGAGAGCCGTAAAACACTTACCCCCCCCCCCCCCCCCCAAAAAAAAGAGGAAATAAATAAATAAATAATTGTTTGAAATAAAAAAGAACTAATGTTTAATAACAAAATAGCTTACCAAAAGTTCGTTTTGAGACAGCAACACGTACCACCCTGCCCTCACATGTATGTAATCTTGTAACACCCCCCCCCCTCCCCCCCTTTCTGCTTTTTGTTGTCCAAAGACCGTCCAGACCAACGCCTTCTCTAAACTCTCAGGCCCGTAAGGCGTTGGTCCAGAGAAATAGACGTCTCCACGCGAGTTTCGGAATTTAACTCCCCCCCCCCCGTGTCTAATTAACTATGACTATGTCACAGGTGCGAGTTATCGTGGTGCTGATGAAAATTAGCCAACATTTTGATAATTAAAATTTAGATGTAGCTGTAAATTACCCTAGTAGTACGTATAGTAGTTAGTCGTACGTTTTAGTAGTAGTAGTAGTAGTAGTAGTAGTAGTAGTAGTAGTAGTAGTAGTAGTAGTAGTAGTAGTAGTAGTAGTAGTAGTAGTAGTAGTAGTAGTAGCAGTTGTTGTAGTTGGAGGAGGAGGAGGAGGAGGAGGAGGAGGAGGAGGAGGAGGAGGAGGAGGAGGAGGAGGAGGAAGAGGGGGGGGGGTGAAGGATGCCTTTAATTTTTGACCCGCTAGGCTGACATTGTGTCGGATCCTTAGTTTTCGGTGCCCATCAAAGATTTTGATGATCATCCAAATTTTAGACCCGCATGCAAAGATCTGAGAAGTTTAGACAGAACAATTTTGTTTTTTATCTTTTTTTTAAAAAATTGAACCCTATCAATTATTTGTACCCCCGGTGCTGTATTCTTCACATTTTAGAATACTTCTAGAGTCTAGAGAATCTAGTACGATTAAGATCTCTTTAAAACTTCCAGTATTTCTCAAAATACCATTTTGACAAGACTCCTATGCAAAGCGTACGGATCGGATTAACGAGTTAATTCCCTCTTTGGAAAGTGGTGGCACAGAGTTCCCAACGTCGTATGGATACAATAGTAAAACACTAGGCTACATACGGATAGAGCAAGGAAGTTATAAGCAGCAGTGACGACACCAGTGAGGTCAAAGGTCAGTGGCCCCAAGGCCAGGGACTTGTTACGCTCATGCGCACAAAGGTTACTCTTTTATTTTGGTTTACTTCCTCTTCCTTTTTGCTTCTGGTTATGAACAGTTTGTTGTTCTTCATCAAAACAATAACATACAAGTTCACGAGATTCACGATTTTGACACAAAGTGCATTTACAGAACAAAGGTGTGTGTTGTTCGTGAGGAATCTATGTAAATTCTAGATTTGTGTACTACGAGTAAGTAAGGTCGTTTATCTTTTTCAAGTTGACTACAAACCAGAGGGAGGGGTAGAGGAGGGAGGCTGTGACTGTGGATGTAAACACTGGTGGCAGTGAACGAGTGGTGGTGGTGGTAGTGACTAAAAAGTGACTGACCAGTCACGACTGTTTTAGCCTTGACTGACGCAAGTTTACGGCGATTAGATCTTGATAGAAGAATCTACGTCGATGAAGCTTCGCGACAAAGATTCCACTTGTGAGCATTTGGTGTAGAACGATTCTAGATGTAGAGATTTCATTCAGTTTTTCCAGTCTTTGACAAGTATTTATTACTGTCAGCAAAGAAATTTTGAATCTTGATTCTGGATCTCTTAAATAATAATATTAGTTCGTCCGTCAAAATCTGACGACCTATGCATCCACAGGAAACGGAGAATATTGTTTCTCAAGGGAAGAAGAATTAATTGTACTTGTTTTGTGGCTTTTTCTGTGGCCACCTCTATTCTCACCCTGAGTGAGAATAGTGCAGGCGAGTCTTGTGGCTATTCTCACCCGGTGCGCGCTCACCAAATTTTGCGTTCTCCCTAAACCACAGAATTCTACACTGTGATAACAGAAAAATTGTAGAATTCTGTGCCGTGAACAAACGTTCCATTACAACTGTAGCCTACTAAAAGCGTACAATTTTGTCTGTGGGCAGTGGAGAGAGAGAGAGAAAGAGAGAGAGGAGTAGCGCGAGAATTTCCGGGCAAAACAAAATGGCGACCCGCGTAGTTCGGCTCGATTCGAAAAGTTAAATAGCCGTAGCATCTTTGTAGACAACCAAATTAATTTACTTTTGTGTTTTAACATCATTTTTTAACTTTGTTTTGGTCAATTTGATCGTCCACACCGATAGACAGTATTCAGAAAGAGAGAGAGAGAGAAGAGGGGAGGAGTTGATCTTGATCTTGCGAGAACTTCCGGGCGGGTGAGAATAGCCACTTTCTTTTTCTGTGGCCAACCGAGTTGAAGAGCGACTCTATCACTATCAGAGAAAAGTTTGTCAGTCACGTTTTGAGCATTCAAAAGATCTTATTTCGGTAGGCCTACTGCCACTTGCGGATGTGTGCAGCTTGGGGGCTTCTGTCTTGGTTTCAATTTCAGCATTTCTTTTATTTTTGTGAAGCCTCATACTTGCTGCCCACTGTGACTGCACTGCTCTCCAACTGGGTCTGTCAGGAGTGAGGCTGGGCTCTCTCCCCATGTTGAAGGATTTATATATGAGCCATTGCCAAAACGTGGGGAAAAACACACATTTCACATTAGTGTGCATAAAATGTGATGCATTAGTATTTATTCCTCCAAAATTTATATACATGTCAAATATAGGATGTAGAACCTGCATTAGCAGTTTCAGACCCCATGTCAGCTTTACCATCTTGATTTTGTAAATTTTTTGCCAAAAATGTTCGTTTTTTAGTGATTCCTGGACTGTCATTTTGAGCACACCAATGCAAACTTCCAACTCTTCACACTGGCAATGGACTGGGTCATGAAAGAAGCCACCAGAGGCAAGCATAATGGAATACAGTGGATTCTTTGGCAGCAGCTGGACGACTTGGACTTCGCCGATGACCTTGCGCTGCTCTCTCACACACATGCTCAGATGCAAGAAAAGACCAAGGAACTCATCAGCCTATCAAGGAGTGTTGGCCTACGTATACATCCAGGCAAGTCAAAAGTAGTGAAGCTAGGAAAAGTTTCAAGCCCTGCTGTGACAGAGGAAGACACTCCCCTGGAAGAAGTGGACTCCTTTACCTACCATGGAAATGTCATCGATGGTAAAGGTGGAACCGAGGCAGATGTTAAAGCAAGAACCACCAAGGCAAGGTCGACATTCAATCAATTATCAAAAGTCTGGAAAGCAAGCAACATCTCACTGCGCACCTAGATTCAACTTTTTAACTCCAACGTCAAGTCTGTGCTCCTCTACGGCTGCGAAACTTGGAAGACAACAAAGACAGTACTGAATAAAGTCCAGACTTTCATCAACAGATGTGTAGGAGTATTCTAAGAATTAAGTGGCAAGATAGAATAACAAATGAAGAGCTGTGGGAAAGGACAGGACAAAAGGAATAGAAGTAGAAATAGGATTAAGAAAGTGGCGATGGATGGGACAACCCTTTAAAAGAAAGCCCAGCGGAAACATCACAAGACAGTCACTGCAGTGGAACCCACAAGGAGCTCAAGGCAGGGGTAGGCCACGGGAAACATGGAGGAGATGCGTGGAAAGGGACATGAGAGAGATGAAGCTACTTGGAACGAGCTTGGAAGGATGGCTCAGGAGAGAGATAAATGGAAGAAGTTATGTGGCCTATACCCTGCCAGGGGTGAAAGGCATTGAATGATGAAGTTGGACGATTGGTTTGAGGCAGTGGGGTCTTTTAGTGCATTAAAGCCACCAGAAATGTAGCCTAACTGACCGATCCTCCAATAGGTACCACCTATTAGGACAGTCTCCAGGCATTTGCCCTTTTTAGATTGGAAGTGCCTATTTGCAATGCTGCGTTGCGGTTAGCGCCAGTGCTAAATAAAACGCGTTGAATATCAAGCTTAATCTTCCTTTCGTTGTTGGAAGTTCTCATGGCCGAATGGACAGCGCGTCAGCGTTTGAAGTCAAACCATAATTTTATGAGCGTGGGAACGAACCCCGGTCCTGGAAGATTTTTATTTTCTTCTTCTGGTCTCTTCCCGACTGACTAAAAATTTTTTCCCCTATATAATAATTGTAACTTGTTGCTTTGCTGTTTTTTATTACATCTAGTGATGCATGCACATTCTGGTTTTGTCCCCAAGAGGAGCTTTTACCTACAAAGTAGGCCTATAGATACTTTTCCTTTTACCAATTTAGGCCTGGTTAAAGTTCAATATAGTGGCTTTCCTTGGTCTGTGGGTTTATTTCTCCGAACGCTCGGGAAAAGAAACTTGAACTCTTTTTCTCCTAATGGTTTCTGTTTTCGAGATTTGTTGATAATTTGCAAATATGGAATGGCCCGCATCATGTGTGTGTGAAAGAGAGAGAGAGTTTGTGTAAATGTGTGTGTGTGAGTTTGTGTGTGTGTGTATGTATAAGGTGTGAACGAGGCGTGGGGACGTGGAGAGGTTTTATTTTTGTTTACTTGAAGGATTTTAGTGTTTGCTTTAGGGGTGACTTCTCTCAGTACCTTTTGAAGGCATTTTCAAATGAAGAATATTAGTCCGGGAACATTGCCTCGACCACTGAAGTATCTGAATATTCAGACATTTAAAAATCTCTGGATCTAGCTCTAGAAATTGAATTCGATGCAAAAAATGCTTATTCCCAGTCCTCGCATCATGGCTGAATGAAAGATGACGCCGAACTCTCGCAAATAACAAAAAAATCTCTAGAACGGAAACCGTTCGGAGAAATAGAGATCTAGTTTATTTTCCGGAGCGTTCGGAAAAATAGTTTCTTCGTTATTTGTTATTTTTATTTTAGGTTCAGGAGAAGAAAAAAACCTTCCGGTATCGGGATTTGATGCCGCACTTGGACGAAGCGCTGAACATTAGAGAACGTGTTTACATTCTCTAGTTCTCTAGGCCTAACGTTAGAGAATGTAGACACTAGATCTAGTGCTTATGGCCTACCCAGGTGCACCATCTTGTTATTAGCTTAGTGTACTACTGACCCCAGAGCAAATGTTAAGTTCCTGCGTGCTGTCGGCATCGCTGACTGCTTATGACGCCCCAGTGCCAGAAGAGAGAGGGAGTGTACTACTGTTTTGTTTATTATCTGTGGTTCATTGTCTTTATAAAATGAAAGAAGAGTAAAACTGTTGTGTATTACTTCACTTTCACTCTCCTGTCTCATGCTGAGGCTAAAAAAGCACTTTCTTGTTCATTTCCATGTTGCATGAATTTCGACTTCATATACATGGCAAATGAATAATTAATTTTTTTAATATTTGATGTTTTTATTCAATCTGTACCATAAGGCGTAATTGCAAAGTAATATTTCGCCTTTCCTTTTTTTTTTTTAAAATCTGTGGGGGGTTTCTGTATTTTCTACAGCCCAAAAAAGTATGATGGTCTAGCGCCCTATAGGCAGTGCTTCTGCATGCAGGAGTGGAAGTGAAAATTTACCACAGCTAAAATGTCTTGTTTTGCAAGAAGGTGTGTATGACTTTTGTTACTATTTTCCAGACCTCACGAGTTACCTGTCTGAGAAATATCATCAGAGAGCTTTCATGTTTGCGGACTAAAACCCATCCCAATCTGGACACAGAGGCCGTGTAGGCTGCATGACAAGCAACAACCTTCTGTCATGTCGAAGGCCTACTTGAAAGATAGCAATGAGCCAGAGGCCAGCACCAGCTCTGAGAAGTCAGACTCGAAAGAGTCAAAGGGTGGTGCCAGCGCCGAGGCTAAAGCTGCCATTGCAGATTTTCTTTTGCATTCGGCAGACTCGGAGGATAAACAAATCACTGTGCCCGACTTTCTCAATGCTAAATGGGACCCTGATGACATTGGGGATGGAGAGTTCAATAACCCTCCATCTCCTGCTTGTATTCGACGCATCAAAAAGTAGGTCTCATTCGTCTTTTAACTTCTTCGCTGCTGTGTCTTCATTTGCTTGTGTTCTCCAGAACTGGTTCATAGCAACTTGTTTCTTTTGTATAGGAGATGTTTTTTATTAAGATATATAATGACAACTTGTGCTGTTGCCTTAATTATTAAATGAAGGGAACTATATATTGATTTTACGTTGACCTCTCGTATATATACAAAAATGGAGGAGAATTTTGCTTTCATTACTTAAAGTTGCACTGCGTGTAGACTTTTGGGCTGACACAGGTAAAGGGGAGGGGGAGAGTTTTGTGATTCTGTGTATGACGGGTCGTCTTGTAACTGGCAATTTATTTTTAATGCATTCTCTGTATAATATATATGCCTGTAGAAAAACAATTTTTCTAAAAGATAAAATAATTCTTTTGTCTTTGTTTTTGTTTTTGTTTTTCTTATTTCTTTTTTCACTGTTGGGCTTATTCTTATACCGAACAAAACCAACATCCCTGTTTTGTGTTTTCCAGTGATATCACAGCTCTGTATAGTGACCCACCTCCTGGACTGTGCGTCATTCCAGACCCAATGAACATCACCAAGGTGAGCCGCCACTGTCTGTGGATAGAGCAGAGGGCAGGGTCCTTCCCTAGTCAGGAGTTTAAGAAATGTACAGAATTTAAGAATATAGGATGCTGAAGGTCACAGCACATGGAGGCAGAATAGATGCAATTTCAGCAATTGAAAGGAAGAGACTTTCATTAGTGGTGACAGCCAAAGATTATTTCAATATACAAATGTGAGGCATTGTGGTGAAATCAGACATTCGTCAATATAATGAAATTAAAGAAACCGGCATTTTTCCGCCAGATTGACTACTTTTATCAATTTTTTTGTTTTTTGGCTCTAAATGTAAGTTAATTTCTGTGTAGAATTTACTGAAAATCATTTGTTAAAGCACAAAAAAATGTAAATTTTCACTTTCCAAGGACTCTCAAGCAATAGGTGTAACCAAACTTTGGCTGCCATTTTCTCTGTAATTTTACCAGGAAATCAGGCAACCCCCACCTCTTTCAATCGCAAATATCTCGATTTTTATGTGTATTTTTTTCGATGAAAGCAAGACAAATGAACAAGCTTTAAGATTTATACCAAAAACCCAACATACCCAAAAATTGACGAGCACCTGATTCTACCACATCATAACAACTGTCCTCTATACTTCTTCCTCACCAGATCCACGCACTCCTCACTGGTCCGTTTGACACGCCGTACGAGGGAGGATTCTTCTATTTCTTCATCCGCTTCCCCTCAGACTACCCCATCAGCCCGCCCCGAGTCCGCCTCATGACTACAGGTGGGGGCACCGTGAGGTTCAATCCAAACCTCTACCGCAACGGCAAAGTTTGCCTCAGTATTTTGGGGTAAGTCACATGCACACACCACAGGCTTGCCGACTGTCCCGGATTTCCTGGGACTGTCCCAGATTCAGTGATCTGGAACTCGAGAGCCTGACCACGAACAATTCAAGTATTTGAAATTTCCCTCTAGTTTTGTGTCATCTGCTGTTGAAGCACTGAGCAAAACCAGTCCAACTCGTAAGTTAGTGTTGTTATGAAGTTGTAGGTCCTGATTAGGTTTTGTCAAAGTTGGCAAGCCTGAATCCAGGAAGTCAGTTTCCTCCCGGTCCTCTTGTCTCCGAAGTCTATTACTTCTTTTCCTCCTTGGATGTTAAATGTTTATCATCAGTTTATGATCGAAAAACAGATATTAGTAGTGGTAGTATGATTAGTATTATTATCATTATCACAGTGGAACTTGGATTCAACAAAGTCGTCGGGCCGGACCTAAAGTTTCATTGAATCCGAGTGTTTGTTTTAACTAACATGAGGTTTTTGTGGAGATAATTAGTCGCTTTTAAGCACAAGGGGACTATCCCAAAAAATGCTGTTTTGAGAAAATCGAAAGTAAAGTTTTTGCCCCTTGTTCAGTTTTTGTAAAAGACAAAGAGAGTTTTCTCCAGAACCAAACAAATATACACACCAATGAAACCTAACTTCTCCTACAGGTAGAGCAATGCCCACTTATGGTGTAGATCAAGACACCCCCCGACATCTGGGTTAGCCGGCTTGTCCTAAATAGCGACCTATTCCAGGCACCAAGCAAGTAATGTATAATGTATTCGACTTTCTCAATCTAAAGTAAGTAGTTTTAGTTTCAAATGAGAGGCCTTTTCATTTCTTTGATGCCATACCAACTGAACTCTACTAAACACATACTTTGCAAAAGGTCTGATTTGTTCAAATGCACCCCTGTGTATTTATCATCTATAACATACTATTTACCAAAAAAGTTATGTTGCTGTGTAGAGCTTTGCGTACAGCAACATTTGAATCCACCACACTCCAGAACGCAATTCATTACACAGATGTATGTCAAGACTAGCTTATCACTGGAATGTTGATCAGTAGCCGAGGCAAAAAGTTGTGACGCCTGTGCCCCCTCCCCTAGACACATACACCAGGGTGTCTAGCAAAGTCGTAAAAAAGTCGTAAATTCGCCCTGGTCATAAAGGTCGTAAATGGTAGTAAATTTGCCTTGAAGGTAGTAAAAAATAGGTAAACGGTCGTAAATTAGCCTGCATGCTGAGTGATGAAGCCAGCAAGACTTTTCAATGAATCCTAGCCGGCGGGGTACATGACTCCGTTTTTGCCGGTCGCGATTGTGATATAATATTCGTTCACCTTTTCCCCGTCCGAGAGTACGTTTCACACGAAAAGCCGGCTATGGCGGCAGGTGGAAGTTTATGTGACACCGAGGCTCGATTGGGAAAATCAAGATCTACTTTCGCTTTCGTTACCACCCAGAAATTTGGAGACGATAAACTGATAACGCAACATTTGTGATATGCAGGTTGTACAGTATAAATGCTGTGTCGTCGTGCAAATAAAATGTAATCATTGCTCGGACTCGTCATCGTGCTGTCACGTGTGTGTGTTTGTGGGGGGGTGAAAAGAAAATACAAACGTCGTCCGATTTATTAGATTGTCGGGTTCGCCATCGATCGTGATCGGTCAGTGAACCTTCGTGCGAGGCACCACAAGATACAGCATCGGTGAGCACCTGCGTTTGTTGGGGTCGCCAAAGTTCATTAAAAAGTCTGAGCGTTGCGAAGTATAGGACTACGGAATGGGGCAGGGATTATTGATTTTTTTTTTTAGAGATACACTCGGGGAAGGCGGAGGGGCTGAAGGCAACACCAGAGGACAAAAACTTGTCAGTAAATTTCAGAATTTTGATTAGGTTTATAGCCCTCTGCAAAGCGCGTGTTGGTGCAGGCCTTGTGTGGAATCGGGATCCTTCATACCTTGTAAGCTGTGTTATTGAAATAAAGTGTTCGCGTTTCATTGGTTGGGTGATAGTAAATTAGAACAATATTGTAGCTTTCTGTTGACTGGCAGATTTTCAGTGTCACTGCCTCTTGCCCTCTCACAGTTCTTACACCTCTCACACTGAATAGGTTTACTCGAGTCATTACGTGTGTGCGCGTTGTTGTTGTGTAACATGACCCTGGAAAATGGAGAAGCCGGTTTGGCAGTCACCCTGTGTGTACACATTAGGTCTAAATCTACCCCCCCCCCTCCCCCTCCCACCACCACCAGGGCAGTGCTACTGACTGAAGCGTCTTTAAGCCATTCCCAAAGGGAGGATATTAACATGTTCTTATGCACAGTAGAATTGTAAATATGGGCTGATTTATCAATGTCATGCTCATACTGTGCTGAACCAACGTTGGAACTGCTGCTTTTTCTGTCCTCTTCTTTACTCTCGTCATTTTCCGCTACTTCTTTTGTATTTTTGTCACTCTTGTGAACTACTATTTCCGGGGTGCCTTGATAGTCGAAGCTTGATTCCCCGTTTGGACTTCTCTGTTGACATCCACCCTTTGTCGCTCATATGACCTATAGAGTTGCGAGCGCCGTAAAAACCTTACTAAAACTAAATCTAGCGGGGAGCAAGCTTGCGATCGTCTGTCTATCCTCCATTTTGTCAACTGGACTTTGTTGTGTGTTCTGTTCGTTCCATATGTTATGTAATAATATGTTATTGATGGCGCAAATGAACTCCATTTTTTGAGCTGGTGTAGGGCTTGATTTGCTGGGTAGTAAATTTTTTTTCCAGGTAGTAAATTTTTTCAGGAAATATTGCTGGACACCCTGATACACTCACAGTTACACTTGTGCTGACCGCCCGTCTGACTCAGACACACACTATGAGATGTATGTGTGCGTGCCAAGAACGTGTGTTTTGGTATGAAATGAAACAGCTGATTGGTCGCATAAGATTATGAACAATAGGCTAGGCGAATACTGGTTCACAATGCAGATGCCATGGGTGGGTTCCAAGAATAGATAAGGTTCCTTGTGGGAGAAAAATGTGCGAAGCCACATCAGCTGGGGCTGTTCATCCTGCAAGCGACTTCTTTGAATCTGGGCTTGCTCATTTATCTGTTCGTCGAATCCAAGTTATTTTTATTGCTTTTTATGAATAGAAAAAAACAGGGAATCCAACTCCTTTCGTTAAATCCGGGTTTTCGTTGAATCCGAATTTGCTGAAACCGAGTTCCACTGTATTATCATTGATATTAATACTATTATTACTATTGTCATTATTATAATTATAAGTGTTATTATTATTATTATTATTATTATTATTAGTGTTATTATTATTATTATTATTATTATTAGTATGGCTGTTTCAGTGTCAACGAATCACAAGAAGCTGCAGAATCTTCAGCCGAGCATTCAATGAGTCTGTGAAGGAAATAAGCTGATGTTGATATTTGTGTCTGCACTGCTGTCTCGCTCCACCCCCCCAGTCTCCCATGTATCACAAAAAGCTTTCGTCTTTTCAGGACGTGGGCTGGACCGTCATGGAGTCCCGCCCAAACTCTGTCCTCCGTCCTTATCTCCATCCAGTCTCTGATGAATGAGAAGCCTTATCACAACGAGCCGGGATTTGAACATGTGAGTGTGGTAGCCATATATACATTTATGTTATCTACCCTAGACATATAACTGTCCCCGTTGTTTTATGCAAGAAAAATTCTGAAATTATGCAAACTGAGCCCAAGAATGTGAAATTACGCGATTCTTCTGTTAATTTTAACAAAGATTGACAAAGGAAAATAATCAGGAATTATGCAAAAAATGATCAAATTTCGCGATATTATGCGGGGTGCATAAAACCATGAGGACAGATATAACTTGTGAAGGGGAAGAGCCAGGACTTGAACATGTGAGTGTTGTAGCCATAGATGTGTTACATGTGCCATGGAAGAGCTAGGATTTGAAAATGTGAGTGTGATAGCAGTAGAGACTTTTATAATGTCTTAGACATTTGGTCGCTTTTAAGGACAAGTGGGCTGACCCAGGTTTCGGGGGTTTCCAGAAATCTTGACCTGCACCCACTATGGGCATTGCCCTACCTGTAGGAGAAGGTTGGTTTCAGTGGTGTGTATATTTGTTTGGTTTCATTGGTGTGTATATTTGTTTGGTTATAGAGAGAACTTTCTTCAACTTTTTAAAGAAACTGAACAAGGAGCAAAAATTTTGCCTTTGATTTTCTCAAAACAGCATTTTTCGGAATAGCCCCCTTGTGCTTAAAAGCGACAATATATCTTAAACATATATAAATTGTGAAATGGAAGAGCCAGGATTTGAACTTGTGTGTTTTTTTAAACCATAGACATTAATTATATTATCCACCCTAGATTTACTATATAAATTGTTTCACAGGTGGTGGAATCAGGTGCTTATCAATTTTTGGGCATGTGGAGTTATTGGTATCTGAATCATCTTAAAGCTTGTTCATTTGACTTGCGTTTGATGGAGAAAAAAAATAACCCATATATTTTTAATAGAACTCACAATATATGTGATAAAAGGAGGGGGGGGGGGGAGGACCCTGGTTTCGGAGGGAAAATTAACGAAAAAATCTTCGCTAAAGTGTGGAGGCTTCTATAGCTTGAGAGTGCTTAGAGACAAACTGAAAATGTACATTTTTGGGGGGGGGTTTTTAATCATCGATTTTCAGCAAAATCCACACTGAAATGCTTTTGAATGGACATGTGGCATCGTTGGCCTAGTGGTTAGGCTACCAGACTCGCAATCGTGAGATTGCGGGTTCTGGGGTTCGAGCCGCGGGTCCGACGTTGTGTCCCTGGGAAGGGCACTTTACACGAATTTTCCTCACTTCTCCCAGGTGGGAATGGGTACTCGGCCTTAGACTGTGAAAGATCTTGTCAGTATGTTAGTGTTTTAACGCCTATAAATGGTGGCTTGCACTGTATGCTTCCTAGGAAGTTGAGATTGTTTCAGAATGCTCTCAGGTCTGCTGGGGTAATAGTATAGTTGTGAAGCGCATAGAGCTTGCTGTTGAGCGGGGATTTGCGCTATGCTATCTATTATTATTAAAAGGTGGTGAGTCAAAAAACAATATATTGATAAAAATTGCCAAACCTGCAGAAAAATGCCGTTTTCCAGGATTTCATTATTTTGGCCAACTCCTTATTTCACCACAGTGCCCCACAATTGTGCAATGGAAATGCTCTCCTGCTATTCTATTTAGGCCTGTCTTTTTTTCTGAATGGTAAGGCTCTTTACCTGCAATCAGAAGACGTAAGAGTTTGATCGTCACTTTGGGAAGATATTTTGTTCAAGTTACACCATCTTTCTATTGGGATAAATATTCAACAGCTCCCAGGTTAGCCATGGCAGGCAGAGTTATATGGAAGCGGCCCTTCTTCTAATTGCTCTAAATTGTGTTGATGGGGATGTGGTAGGTCACAAAGGAAGCCATAAGAATGTTTAACCAACTAACCGTGTGTTTAGGCAAACTTAGCTCACTTTCGGAAAGGGAAAAGTGCTGTTATCTGCACGGAGTTGTAGCGTTTGTGACCGTTACACATTGTTTGCTATTATTTTTTTGTTAACTCTCTTTACCGTGCTAGCTCCCATTTCTCTTTTAATGTTTAATCGTCATTGTCAGGTTATGATGGATGAACCGCAGTAGAAATTGTCTGAGACGGTCACCCAATGTCGAGGAGAAAAGTGGCTGACCTTAGACAGGTGGCCGTCTTACACAGTGTCATATATAATGTTTTAAAACTAACAACCACCCGCACAATTCGGGGGGGAGGGGGGGGGAGTAGCTTTTTGTTCTTACAGGTTATTGTCATATACAGGTGGCAATTTGAGCAGGTTTGACTGTATTATTATTATTATTATTATTATTATTATTATTATATTTTGTCATAAATCTTTGATGATCTATGTATCCCCAGGAGCGAACCTCTGGCGACTCTAAACATTACAACGACATCATCCAGCACGAGACAGTGCGTGTGGCTGTGTGCGACATGATGGACGGGCTCTGCAGCATGCCAGACAGTCTGAGGTGAGCTTGGCTGCGACAGCGATAGGATATTGAGTAGTTCATGACTTCCCGGAATTTTTGTATTTTTCTGTGGTTTTGAAGAAATGTATTCACATAGGTTTGTAATCTTATAAAAAGACAAAGAGTACATTGGAAAATCTTCTCCTTCGGGTGTCGGGTCTGGAATGTGTACTGATGATCATTGTTCCCCACACCTTCCTATTGTCTGAACATCTAGGTTTAACACATCGTGTTATTTGTTGCAAAGTTGTTGTGGCCATCTGGGTTTGTTCTCTGTCTTCCTGTGCTCCCCCCCGGCCCGTATTTTTCCCACCCAGCAGCAGTTTTTCTAATCCATTTGATCTATTTATGTGGCCAAAGCATATTTCGTCAGCTTCCAGTCTTCTCTCTGTGTCTTTTGATGGAATCCAGCTCTCACATTCATACAAAATGGTTGACGACATATACGCCTTCAAGGTTCTTACCTTTCTTTGCGTTCGCTGTTATGTTTCTGTTTGAGAGGATAGCATTCATCTTGTTGAAAGTTTCTTTAGATATTGTAACGCTCTTTTTTTTAAATCCATTTTTTTCTTTTTGTAGGACTATTCTATTAGCATATTGGTTCTTTGAGGGTGAATGTGATACGGTTGCAGTATGATTGGTAAAGGGTCTTCATCTTGGGAACAATAAGCTGTTTGGTTGGTAAGAGGGTCAGTATTTTGCCTACTTTTAAAAATTCCCTTTTTGTTTCTGTCTATCTTGCTTTTTGCGTGCACTTAACAGCTGTTTCTCTTTACTCAGACTCAAGAAAGTTCACAATAGCAATGTTTGATTTTGCTATTTTTTTCCCCAGGGCTGTGATGGAGTCCTCCTTCCCCGACTACTACAAATACTATGTAGAAGTGTGTGAGAACCACATACATCTGGACAGTATGGACATGAATGTAAGTCGAGTCCTTTGTGAATGGTTGATGATCTTTTCTTTTTCCATCACCTTTTATGTCTATGGTTTGCGAGTGGCCTTGTGTGGTTTGCACCTTTTTTCTTATGAAGCATCTATGGTCCTTGTCTCATTTTCTTTTTTGTGCTTGTTACTCTGTTCTAACATCTTTAATCTTTGGCACTTATATAACCTTACTGTGTTGTAAGTGCCACTGTAAAACTTTAACTAAAACATCGCACTATGTATATCGTCATGGTGCTAAGTCAGACTTACGCGTCAATAGAATATAACCATTTTGTAATTGCACGCTTCGTGATGTATCATTTAGTTTAAGTACCAGGCGTTATTCTAAATTAAGACATTTCCAGTTTTGTGTAAAAATACATTATCATTTATAAAACAACAAATTGTGTTTTCTCAATTATTTGAAAAATAAACAAAATGAGTCAGTTTCTGTTGGCAGCTCCATGATAAAATATGTGTGGGTGTTTTAGTGCAGTTTGGTAGTTCTGGTTTTTCGTGCAAACCTGGGCATTGCCCGCTCCAAAAAATTAGATATGTCGTAAATGAAATGATCAGTGGTGTGTTGTTAGTGTGTTTTATTTACCCAAGCTGATGAAAAAAAGTGTTCTTTCTCCCAGCACTTGTTGACAGTTACTCCTCAGAACTTGCTCTATCACTTTAAATTTGCTATCAGTTGGGAGTCGGATTGGTTCATCTTATTTCTTTTCTTTCCCACTTTTGTTTCCGCCTCTATGCGTCTTGCTTTTTTCCCAGCACTAAATGAACATTGCTGCGTTGTTGTGGGTGGTTGTCTATCATGCTCTGTGGTTTGCTCATTCTTTCCTATCAGACATCCGCCGTCCTTATCTCCCCTCCTTCTTTTTTTTCTTTTGGTGTTTGTTACTCTTGTAACACCTGTAATCTTTGTGGGTGGTTGGCGGGTGCTCTGATGTGGTTTGCTCCTTCTTTCCTACCAAATATCTATCGTCTTGATCTCTCCTCATTCTTTTTCGTGTTTGTTACTCTCTTGTAACACCCCTAATCTTCGGCACTTATATGGCCTTATTGTGTTGCGAGTGCTGTAAAACTTTTACTTAACCTAAAACCACCTGTAATCTTTGGCAGTTATATACCTAATTGTATTGCAAGTGCGTAAAACTCTTTCTTGGACTGTGGCTGGTTGACGGGTGCTCTGGTGTGGTTTGCTTCTTCTTTCCTGTCAAACATCTATCGCCCTTATCTCCCCTTCTTCTTTTTTGTTTGTTACTCTCTTGTAACATCTCTAATCTTCTGGCGCTCATTTGACCTTATGCAGTTGCGAGCGCTGTAAAACCTCTACTAAAACTGATACTTCTTCTTTTTTGTGTTTGTTACTCTCTTGTAACACCTCTAATCTTCGGCACTTATATGACCTTTTTGTGTTGCGAGTGCCATAAAACTCTTACTAAACCTAAAACCGCCTGCAATCTTTGGCACTTATGTACCTAATTGTGTTGCAAGTGCCGTAATTCACGGTAAAACTCTTTCTTGGAATAAACCACCCTACTCCCCCAGGATCCATTCGGCGACTCTCGCCCCAAGTTCAAGTTCAAGCAGCTGCTCAAGCGACTCAAGTGCATCCAGAACCGCATGGACAACAAGCCCGAAGACAGCGACGAGGACGAGGACGACAACTCAGCCCAGGAGGGCGAGGAGACGACCCCGCCCCGCAGGACGCAGCCGCCCATCGAAGAGGACAAGAGTTGACGCCAGGCCCAGCCCCACCGCCACCACCCCACCGGTCCCTCTGTGGAGTCCACTTCCGTGTCTGGCTGTGCTGCCTGCAAGTGCAGCTGTGTCGTTTTGTGACGTTCAGTTTTTTCCCTTCAGTTTTTATGTGTAGATTTTCATTTGTTTGGTTGTTTTGAAGTTGTTTTTTGGCAGGCACTCAAATGGAATAGCTTGGAAGAAAGTTTATAGTCAAGATTTAGAGTTAATTTTTTCTTCTTTATGGACCAAATCAGTGATTCTGTGTACAAATCAATTTTAATTTCCATTTTCACAAAATCGTGGATTTTCTTTTGTGCATAAATTTTTCAAGTGGCTGATTTTTTGCAGCGTCCTTTACATCTCTTGTACAGTATAATTGTCTCTACAGATTTCCACTGGCTTCAGCCTGATGAGTTTAGTAGACAAATGCTTCTTTTGTGTCAGATTCTAGTCTCATTAGTTAGTCTCTGTTATTTAAATATGACTGTAGAGGTCAATGTTTCCACTGTAATGGGCGTTTAGAGAGGCTTGCATATAATGCTAATTAGTGTTTTAATCCTCCCCCTTTCCCTTTACTTTCCTAGTTGCTTAGGTAGTCTTAAGAATTTGTCCTGTATGGCTGTGTAACATTTGTCCTGTGATCTGTTCAAGTAAATAAATCAGGGGGGGGGGGGAGGGGGATCCTTAAAAGTTAGGCTATGTTTACATGCTGATAGCTTATTTTTTGTGATCCGACTACTTTTTAAGTAAATTGCTTTTTGTATACAATCAGGCAGAAATATCCAAATTGGTACCAAAACATTTTCAGAGCTACCGTAGCAGTTTATCATTGTTGTTGCTGCTCGGACGCGTTAATCAACCACATTTTGTCTTGGTCTCATACAGTAATGATGTGAACAAATTTGTCTCTTTGTGTGTGGTTGTACAAATGCCTGCTCAGCTCTTTCTTGACACGCTAGGGATGCAGACCTGCCAAGCACTTGATCATATCGGAGCTCTCTGATTTTTTAATATATTTTTCTTTTGCCTACCGATCGGATTTTTTAAAAGTCTAATAATTTTTTTTCTTTATAATTCCATGTCCAATATGGCATGGAAAGAGACAATATATTTGCGCCTATTTACCATATTCGCGCAGCTTGTCGTAAATTGCCTCGAAATTCACATTTTTATTTGCGTGTTCATCTATTTGCAAAACACATTTATTCGCCACGCTCACTTTATGTAATCCTGATCTACTGGGGTGTGGAGGCTCCAGTTTTTCCCCCCAAACTCTTAAAGAAATGTTGAAAGGAAAGCTCATTTTCGGTCATGCAGTGATTGGCAGGTCTGAGGATGCTGTCAGCTACATTTTCTTTATGGCAATGAACTTTGCCTTGCATGTTCTGAGATGGAAGTACGGAAAAAAAATGTCTAGAAGTTCTGTTTTTGAGAACTGCCTCTGTAATTCACATGGCAATAAGGTTCCTCTTCCAGGCAGTTGGAACAGGGTGCTCGAAAATCGCAGTTCTTTTCTGTTCTTTTGCTGAGCCTGTTTTTATCATCCTCGTCTGATGACAGGCACTTCATTAATGTCTCCCTTCAATTCATATCTATTATTTGTCGTTGTGTCAGCTTATGCTTCTTTTCAAACGAGCAGTTGGTATATTTGCTTTGGTGTGATCTGCTCCCTCTGTTCCTTTTCAATGTTGTAATGGTCTTACTCTGCTCTTTGGTAAAATGTGATTGTCATATTGCTAACTTGCTGGAGAAAGTCCACTGCAACTACTTGTGCTTTGAGTCTGTCTCTACCTTCTTCATGCTTTTATTGTCGCTCTTTTATTGTGCCAAAACTCCCTTGACTGCACAACATTCCTTACTACATAGGACAAGCACTTTTCTTAGGAACGTCTCAATTAAGCTTACAGAGGGTTTTTTCAACAATATGAAGGCTCAGAAAACCTTAGAAACAAGATCTTAGATGTCTTTTGATCAGTCAGGTTTTGTGTGGCAAATTTTCATAGTAAAAATTCCTTACATTTCTGACTTGACCTGACTTGACTGTAGACAGCTGAGTCTTTCTCTGAGACTACTGTACTTCTTCTTTCTGCATCCGAGCGCTTCAACCATGGAAATTTCGGGAATGCCAAAAGCATCAATTTTCATGACTTGTGACTTTATTTTTAGTGCAATAAAAGTTTGTGTCCTCAGTGTTTGTGCACCTCGGCTTTGCTAACAGCCCCAAAGTTTTTTGTCTGCCCTCCCCACTCCCGTGGTACCGTTCCTATTTTTGTTCCCTTTTGGTCTTTTAAAGTGGCTGGTGGGTGCTGTGATGCCATCTAATACGAATGACATCTCTTCAGTGTTGCTAATGTTCTACATTCTTCCTGGCAAGATGTGGCAGTTTTCATGCCTGGTACTACTTCTGCTCCATGACATGTTTATACGATGGAGCTCCACAGTGAGTTAATGTTTTTTTATGACCTTGATGCGCCTAGAGCTAACCTGTTGTGAGTTGATGGGGTTTTTTTTAATGAACATGATGCACTTACAGCTCTGCAGTGAGTGAATGTTTTCTTGAATTTCAATTCACCAGGGGCTCTGCAGTGACTTGCTGTTTACTCGATGAACTTTGCTTCGCATAGCTCTACGTAGTGAGTTGATGTTTTGAGAACTTAAATTTGATTCATCTGGAGCTCCATTGTGAGTTGATATATTTCTTGATGAATTTGATTAGCCAGTCAGCCAAGCCAATCTTGCTGACACATCGTGGTTGGTTACTTTAAATATGCTTTTGTATAATTGGTGTGTTTGTGTGTGTGAAACAGGTTGAAGGGCTAAAACTCAGATTGCCACTGGATTGGAAAAGTGTGTGGTTGTGCTAACTCCATCTTGGAGATAGAAGGTCTACCATGTTTGTGCTCAGTTTGAAAGGAACAAAGAGGAGATGACTTTATCGGCACTAAATTTATACTCTTTCAGTGCTGAATCTTGTGTCAGCAAATTTTGCGGCACTTTTGCATGCCAAGCACATGATTCAGTTCAAGTGTGGAAAAGTCATATCAAGCACAGTCAAAATTGTTCAAGACAGCCACCTGTTATCGAGGGTTTTAAAAAATGGTTGTGTTAGACAACTGAACTTTGTGGACAGTGTTATGATGATACTAAGAAAATACAAGGGGGGGGGGAAGCAGCAAGTGATCATTTGTACAAGTGATTGTCTTGGACAGATGACCATCATAGCAGGTTTGACAGTTATAGTTATGCGAGAGTGATTGCCTTCTCTTTTGTTATTTCCTTTCTTTTGTCACAGAAAAGTCATCTGTTTACAGTTTTGTGCTTATCTTGGATGTTTGTACAATAGTTGGAGTGCTTAACACTTGTGTTTTATAGCATGTAAGTGAGAGTATTTGAATATAGTTAACAGGACCAAGTGTATGCGCCGCACACATATCAAAGTTCAAGGGCCATAAATATTTTTGTATTGTGGCCCATATCTCAGCCGCAAAAAAGATCTTCACATCTTTTTTTTTCCGCGGCACAAAATGACCATCCTTGTGTTGATGTGCTTCTATTTAACTCAAACTTGAAGACTAGATTCTACCTACTTACTCCGTGTCCTGTCCCCATGCATACAAAAAAGTTTTTCTCTCTTCTTTTTTTTTTCGGATGTCAACGATTTGATAAAAAGCTGCTGGAGTTGTATGTAGAAAGTCTGCTTTGTAGCTTTTACCGAAAGTGTCGTTTTGTGTGGAGTACGGTTTGCTCCTTCTTTCCTTACTAAACATTTATCATCCTTTTCTTTCCTTCTTGTCTCCATGTGTTACTCTCTAGGAACACGTCTAATCTTAGTCACTTGTATGACCCTTTTTTTGTTGCATGTAAAAGGTAAAGCTCTAACTAAAACTGAACTTTCTCTTCTTGTGGCTGGCTTTTGTGTTGTTTCTTTTGCTTGTTGTAGCTTTGCTTGATAATGTGTAGTCTTTGTGAATGCAAACAGTCATTAAAACTGTGGATAGTTGACAGATGCTCTGGTGTTATTAGCTTTGTCTTTTCTACAAACCTTCATCATCCTTATCTCCCCTTTTCTAGGTATGTTACTCTCTTCTAACACCTCTAATCTTTTGCACTTATGTGACCTATTTGTGTTGAAAGGGTCATGAAACTCTTAACACTCATTTAAAAAAAAAAAAAACAGTTTGTAGACCAAACATGTCTGTGTTGTATCGTAGCAGTTTGGTGCTTTACCATCACACGTAATAGAGGTGAGTTCAACTCTCATGTGGGAAGAATTTTTATCTAGTACCTCCATCTGTCTGCTGGAGCATCTTATCCCTTTCAGACTGTGTTGGCCCTGGCAGACAGCCTGTCTCCTAAATGAAATTAACAGTACGGAAGGAGACCTAAAACTTCTATGATTAATGACCTAGTTCTTTTTAACATCGCATGTTATCCCTTGATCTTGCTAAAGTAATGGTCTGTCTTGTATCTTTTTCTGCCACTGTCTCTCAAAGTTAAGTAATGATTTGCCTGTGGCATTAAATGTTGTTTGTTTTTATTTTTGTATTCAGCAAGTGAAAAATGAGTATTGTTCAAGGCTCTGTTATTTTCTGTATTAAATTTTCATTCTTTCTTGTCCTGCATATAAATTTTTGTAATAGATATAATGTGCATTTTTCTGTTTCTTCTTTTTTGCTGATTGAAGTTAGTGAATTGTGCAGTATTCAGCACAATGAATTTCACTGTGAGATTCCTTATTTCTTGGCACTGTTTAAGCCTTAATTTTTTTTTTCAATCATGCACATCGGAGAGTCTTAGAAGAGGGTTTGGGTGATTGTTCTGTGGACTATTAAGGACGGAGAGATTAGTTCATCATCCTGTGTGCTGTGATGTTATATCCCACCCAGCCCAGCCCGGGTTGGCCTTGGCCTTGACAGGCAGGGCCAAACACAGCCTGCCTCCTAAATTGTCCAAATTAGGTCAATGAGAACATAAACATTTACAATCAATTTGTCGGATTAGCATGAGACTGGCAGTTCTTGGTGCCAAGTTTCTGCATGTTCGACTCTACCAAAAGCTGACAAAATGCTTTTTAAAATATTTACAACAACAGTTTAGAAATAAACAAACTTTTTTTTGTTAGCATAACCATTTAAAAAAGACATTTTTCCAAAATTTGTATTCTAGTACTAGTCACAGTTTCACTTTGATTTTTTTCACACAAGTGGGGTATCGGGCTTTCGATATCGCAAATAAAAAAATGTGGGGCCAAAAATGAAAAAAGGCATTTTGTCAGCTTAAGGCAGTATTGTTGTCTTTGTGTTAGCAGCATTCTGATCGGACAGCCTTAATTCAACTTTGTGTGGATGTCTTTATATTTTATGCTGTGGTTCTCAAATGGTAATGTTTTGTAAGTGCATGATTCCTAAGTGGTCCATGGTTTTTTTGGGTAAATGAATTGTTCTCAAATGGTTCTGTTTTGTAAGTGTATGGTTCTTAAATTGTTATTATTTTTTTAAGTGTATGGTTCTCAGATGGTTCTGTTTTGTAAGTTTTTGTCTAGTTCTCAAATGGTTCTGTTTTGTAAGTATTTGTCTAGTTCTCAAATGGTTTTGTTTTGTAAGTATTTGTCTAGTTCTCAAATGGTTCTGTTTTGTAAGTATCTGTCTAGTTCTCAAATGGTTCTGTTTTGTAAGTATTTGTCTAGTTCTCAAATGGTTCTGTTTTGTAAGTATTTGTCTAGTTCTCAAATGGTTCTGTTTTGTAAGTATTTGTCTAGTTCTCAAATGGTTCTGTTTTGTAAGTATTTGTCTAGTTCTCAAATGGTTCTGTTTTGTAAGTATCTGTCTAGTTCTCAAGTGGTTCTGTTTTGTAAGTATCTGTCTAGTTCTCAAATGGTTCTGTTTTGTAAGTATCTGTCTAGTTCTCAAATGGTTCTGTTTTGTAAGTATCTGTCTAGTTCTCAAATGGTTCTGTTTTGTAAGTATCTGTCTAGTTCTCAAATGGTTCTGTTTTGTAAGTATTTGTCTAGTTCTCAAATGGTTCTGTTTTGTAAGTATTTGTCTAGTTCTCAAGTGGTTCTGTTTTGTAAGTATTTGTCTAGTTCTCAAGTGGTTCTGTTTTGTAAGTATTTGTCTAGTTCTCAAGTGGTTCTGTTTTGTAAGTATTTGTCTAGTTCTCAAGTGGTTCTGTTTTGTAAGTATTTGTCTAGTTCTCAAATGGTTCTGTTTTGTAAGTATCTGTCTAGTTCTCAAATGGTTCTGTTTTGTAAGTGTCATTATGGGTCTGATTTCTTGTTTAAAGAGAAAAACAACACACTAAAAAAAAGCAAAACAGGTTGTTACATATTTCAAGGTTTGTTCTGTTGTCATTTCTCATCTTTTAGTCTATAATTTTGTCTGTAATCAATACATTGAATATGAACAGTTTCGCGACAAAATGCGACCTATCCATTTTTCCAGTTCTGAGAAAATTGGAGATTTCTGTTCTTCACCCATTTACTGACTGAATAATCCAAAGCAACTATGTTTTTAGAGTAAACATAATGTTAGGCTTAGCTGATATTTGCTAACTGAATTCCATGTTGAATTCTTATCCTTTAAATTGATGGGATTGCCACACATTTTTGGCAAACCGCGACATATATGATGTAACAGTAATAAGGAAGGGAAAAGACTGCCGACAAACTTTCATCAACTACAAATGGATTCATGCGACACAGGGAAAGAATTTGATTGATGCACGGACGGTAAATTGTGGTTTGTCAGAAAGGTCTACTGCTTTTGTCGTGTTTTGTTTTTAAAGAAGCGTAACTTTCTGCAGTTTTTAAAGAGGAAAAAATTGCTGTGGGTTTTTTTGGTTTGGGGGGGGGGGGGGGGGGAGGAGGGTTGATACTGGAATGTGCCTCACCTTTCTAGATATGCAGGTACTAGTTTGACCAGATTTAAAAGATGGCATTAGTCATATTTTGTCGTAAAAGTATTCATATGTTCATGTATATGAAACTGTTTTTTATATGTTCATGTTTGTGAAAATGATGTAAAACAATTGTGTGGCTGTATCTGTCAAGGGCAGTCATTGTGCAGGACAGGGGTCGGCAATCTTTTTGGCCCACTAGATCTCACAGGAGTTCAGAGAAAGCTCACTAGATGGGTGGTTGGCGGGTCCTCTGGTGTGGTTTGCTCCTTCTTTCCTATCAAACTTCTATCTCCTCATCTCTCCTCTTTTTCCTACGTTGTAGTGTCCCTTGCCTTCAGGCAGCCACGTTTTTATTTTGAAGCTACTCTATTTTTTTTTTATACTAACTACAATATTTTCAGTTTTGGTAGAAATTATTTGTGAGTTTTGCCCAGATGGCAGCCGAAGCCTACACTATCGAATTTTAGAACCACCAAGGGATCATTTACGTAATTGCATGTACAACTTGTACACGGAATCCCCATGATGTTTTGCCCTTATCCATCTAGGCTTGGTATTCGATCTTACCTACTCTAAGGTCAGGGGTGTTGCTGAAAGACAGCAGCAAGAAGGAATCAAGAGCGAGGAAGAGAAGAGCTAAGAGGGGGTCGGGGGAGGGAGAGGGGGGGATAAAGACTGATAACAGAACAGAAATAGAGGACAGAAAAGGTAGACAAAGGAGAACATTTTAGAGAAGCTTTCAGGTTTTGAATATATGGAACGTTTCGACTAATAGGCAAACACTGTACCTCTTGATCAGTAGAGCCCCCGAGTGATGACAATGGCAACTCTTACCTCCCAGGGCGGTGCCACTAAGTGAAGTGTCTTTAGGTCATTCCCAAAGGGGGGACAATTCTCGTTCTAGTGCGCAATAGAATTGTAAATGGGCTGATCTAACAATGTCATTCTCATAACTGTGCCTGATCTACAACAGGGAACTACTGGTTTTTCTTTCCTAATCCTTACTATCGTCATTTTCCTCTATTTCTTTTGTATGTTTGTCACACTCTTGTAACCCGCTATTTCCGGGGGTGCCTTGATAGTCGAAGCAGACTTTGTGCTGCTGAAGATAGAGAGGTAAGCAGAGTAAGTCTGATTCCCTGTAAGGACTTCTCTGTTGACATCCACCCCTTGGCGCTCATATGACCTTATGCAGTTGCGAGTGCCGAAAAACCTCAACTAAAACTAAATGACAACTCTTAATCATATGCATATATGTAACTGACTTTTTGTAAAGAAAAAAAACAAAATATGCATAGCAAAGCCCATTAGGCTATAGGATATATAGTAAATGAGAAAAGAAACATTAGGCTGGGTGGAAACATTCATTAGGCTTGAGGCAGCGAGAGATCTTGTCTGTGTATTAGTGTTTTAGTGCCTGTAAATGGCAGCTTGCACTGTAAGCTTCCCAGGAAGTTGGGCTTGTTTTGGAATGCCATCGGGTCTGCTCGGGTAATAATATTAAAGATTGTAAAGTGCATAGAGCTTGCTGTTGAGCGGGAATTTGCACTGTACAAAGGCTATCTTTTATATTATTATTATTATTATTATGTGGTTTCCGATCCCTGCTGTACTGTAAGAGAACGGGTATGCATGTTTTGTTGGTCGGGTTTTTCGTATAAACTGTCAAGCCACAGTGGGTGTGTGATTGGCGGGTGCTCTGGTGTGGTTTGCTTCTACTTTCCTATCAGACATCTATCGTCCTTATCTCCCCTTCTTCTTTTTTTTACGTTTGTTACTCAAGAGAGTAACACCTCTAATCTTCTGGCGCTCATATGACATTATGCAGTTGCGAGCGCCCTAAAACTTCTACTAAAACAAAAGCCACCGTGTGTGATGTGTTGGTAGAGAAAGTGACCGATATTTCAAAGTAAAATGCCACATTTTAGTGTTAGTCGTCATCATGATATCTATTGTTACATAACTTTGTGTGTGCCTGGAGAAAGGTTCAAGTTGTCAGCACAGCTATTTTTGAGCAGCAGGGGGAAAAGGCCCAAAAAGGCGAACCTGGTTCTACTTTACTTTATTTTACTTTACTTCTCCGATCCAGCGGCCATTTGGGTTCTAGTTAGCCCTTCGGTCGAACCTGGTCAAAAATTTAGTTCCATAGGGTTTAACTTTAACCATCTCTTAACAACATATTGAAAGGATTTTATATTTTATGTCTAAATATTTTTTTAATTAATTTTTGTTGCAAAATGTTGTACTTTATCAAAGGTTAAAAACATCCTAGAAATTGGATCAACTCACTTAGTTTCCCCCAATCTTTGTTTTTACACACCCTATGTGTAACAAAACGTGGCTTATCTTTAAAACTACGAACTCAAGATATATTTCAAAATTAAAAGTTCAGTGTGTTCAGCATTGAATTTGCCACAAGAATGTACCCTTATTTCAATATCCAAAATTTCTGACAACTTTGACCTGTTTCCAGGCACACACACAATTATCCTGTGTAGGACAGAATATGGGGAGTAGCTATGAAGTATTTTGTACAATCGAACAAAAAACAGCACTCATTATTCTCTTGTAGGGCTCTCATGGTATACTTTATCAGTGGAATCATATACCTTAAAGGCTTAAAAGTTGGTATTCTTTACAGGTTCAAATCTTTCTTTCCTATCAAACATCTACCATATATATATATAAATTTATCTCTTTTTCTTCTTCCTTTTTTGGGTAACACTTCTTAATCTTCAGCACTTATAGGGCCTTGTTTGTATTGCAAGTGCCATAAAACTTGCCGAAAGTTTAGTACAGGGATTCCGATGATTCCAGTGTCTGTGGTGTAGTGGTTGGGCCATTATTTGTGCAGAGTGCTTTACTGGTTCACATTCATTCAGGATTTTTAGTAACCTGTCTTTGGAGATGTTTTAAAAAAAAATGACTGCAATAAGTTGGGTTGGTTTGTTTTTTTTTAAGAAGGTGCCTTTGCCAACACACAAAAAATACCAAAAACAACTTACTGTAGCCTCATTTATTCTTGATGCTAGGCATATCTGATTTATATGTTGTGAGTTTGTTATTTGCAAAGACATGTTACTGCATGTTTGTGTGGTTTGAATCCTTGCAAAGCTATTTGTTAGTCTAGTTAGGTGGGGAATCTTTTAAGTTTGGCTTGATCTAAACTGTACCAATGGGGGCATAAAACACATATATATCACAAAGTCTTTTCTCTCTTTCGTGGTTTGTGGATGCTCTGCTGATGTGGCATGATCCCTCTTCCCTGTCAAACATCTTTCATCCTTAAATCTCTCCTCTTTATATTCTTTTATGTTACTCCCGAGTAACACCTGTAATCTTTTGACACTTAGATGAGTTATAATTTGGGTTGCAAGTACTAAAGCTTAACACACAAAAATTCTTATACAGCCATGGTTGTGTTCAAAAAGCTGTGAAACTGTTTAATTAAACACAAGCCTTTCACGGAATGTGATGTCAGAGCCCTGTGTAGTGTGATTTTGATCATCTTTTTTACCACTTTGTTTTTGTACATTGAAAGCCCTTTGAAAATGACCGTGACTGCATCGTGATCGTTTCTTCATTATAAATGTAAAATCTGCTCTCATCACAAATAAAAATGTGTGGAAATTTGATAAAATAATGTGTGTGGTTTCCACAATATTTTGTCTTTCATTTGTCTGCAGAGTGATGGAGTGGTGTGAGTGGCTGGAGAGTGCAATGTTCCAGCGTACAGAAGAAGAAACACAATAAGAATTCTGTTTTAGTTTTAGTAGAGGTTTTAGCATAGAGTCATATGAGCGCTAGAAGATTAGAGATGTTACAAGAGAGAAACAAATATAAAAAAGAAGAAGGGGAGATAAGGATGATAGGTGTTTGATAGGAAAGAAGGAGCAAACCACCCAGAGCACCGGCCAACCAACCACTAAGAATTCTCTGATCCGGAAGATACACGATAGGATGGAATGGGGGAACCATGATCGTCAGTGTCACAAATAACACACAAATGCCAGAGATTAGAGGTGTTACTAGGGAGTAACGAACAAAGATTATAAAGAGGAGAGATAAGGATGATAGATGTTTGATAGGAAAGAGGGATCAGACCACATGATCAGAGCGCCCACAAACCACCCACATGGAAAGAGAAGAAAGACCTCGTGATATAAGAAAACAGTAGGTGTTGTACACCTCCTTTCACCTGAAGGTGGAGAAAGAGGCTAGACTTGTGAGGATTGAGCTGCAGGCCCCAATACCTTCTCTTTCTTGGTGTGGTATATTATTGTACTAACGCTACTCATCCACGACTTGTAATGTGTTTACTATCAAGGAGTACTATACAGTACTCTTTGGTTTCTATACTCTGCTGCAATCACATACGTCAGCAGAATCATGGCTAAATATTGTACAGTTCAACCAAAGGGTGGCTTTATGGTACTCTGATGTGGTTTACTTCTCCATTCCCATTAAAACATGTCCTAATCTCTCCTCCTCCTTTTTGTGTTTGTTACTCTCTTGTAACTTCTCTGATCTTCGGCACTAATATAATGACTTTATTGTGCAGAAAGTTCCGTAAAACTATTTTATTAAAACTTTAAAAAACCTTGTTCAATCTGATCTGACAGCCACATTTATTTCAGTTGGGTTAGAATTTATTTTTGAATTTTGCATGGGTGGCGGCCGAAGACTACTCCCTTCAATTTTAGAACCACTAAATGATCTTTAACGTGCACAACTTGCACACGGGACCTTAGAGATTTGTTCACACGTATCCGAGAAGGTTAGGTGTTGTTAGATCTTACCTAACCTAAGATGAGGGGTGTGGCTGAAAGGCAGCAGTAAGAAGGAGCCAAAGAGTAGCAATTGAAAGGCTGCAGAAAGAGTCAGGAGCCCAGTGGAGAGGGCAAAGGAGGTGAGGTGGTGGGGGCAGAAAGTGGAGACAAAAAGGCAGATGACAGATCATGATTAGAGAGCAGGAAAGGTGTTTAGTTTTTAGTAAGAGTTTTACGGCACTTTCAACACAATAAGGTCATATAAGTGCTGAAGAATACAGGTGTTACAAAAGAGTAACAAACACAAAAAAGGAGAGATAAGGACGATAGATGTTTGATAGGAAAGAAGCAGCAAACCACACCAGAGCACCCGCCAACCACCCTCCAGGAAAGGTGAAATGAGATGAGTTACAGTCCATGCCGGCTTTAAGCACGGTCATCGGGTTAAGCGTGCTTAATGCCGAAGCGTGCTTGAGTGCGAAGTAGACATAATCCAGAGATTTTCATGTAGAAAATTTCCCTTTGTTTGTAAGTAGGCCTATAGCGGTCCCGCAAAAGAGTGCTTTTATTTTTACCCGCCATGGTAGTTTTTGTGTGCTTGTTTGTTTTTGTTTTGTGGTTGAATGGGAAATGAAAATTTAATTTAGACGGCCAGTCACGATACAGCACACTAGGCCTATACATTGCCTGTGCGTACCACTGCCCGCTGTGTCACGTTCATACCACCGCCTTCATCCCACCTCGCGCGTGATACACAATCCGGATTAATGGATAGCGAGGGTCAAAGGTGAAATCGTCCTCCCTTTCTCGTCTCCCCGACACTCTTTGTGTTTTTTTGTTTTTGTTTTGTTTTTTGTCTGTGTGTAGCTTATTGCCCTAGGCTAGATCCTATGTCCACGCGCGCGGCTGTGAGCATCTCTCTGCCTTCCTCTCCGCCCGTGTGAGTGCGTTTCTCCATCACGTGCGTTCTTTGTGTTTCTCTTAACACACTCCACTGCTGCGGTGTAGACTGTGTTCGAACTTCGATGGGTCATCATGAAAGTCAATAAATTAGTGACTGTCTTGTAAATGAAACGTGCCTGAAGCTGAAGTTACCGTGCTTAAAGGCATGTAATTTATATAGCAAAAATTCGGTAAGAACCGTTTAGCGTGCTTGAGTCCGAAACGTGCTTTATGCCGGCGTGCTTAAAGCCGGCACGGACGGTATTAGAGTTCCCAGTGTGGGAAGAATTTTTGTCAAGAATCTGTCTTTCTGCTGGGATGTTGTATCCTTCTTAATTTCAGCCCGGATTGGCTCTGACAGTTGGCAGGCATTGTCAAAAATAGCTTCCTAATGTGAATTGTGCTGATTAAATGAGTTAATTCTCAGATTTCACCGCAATGGCACAAGATAGATGTAAGACATGTATTGTTTTGTTTTAGTAAGGTTTTACCGCGCCCACAACTGCATAATAAGGTCTTAGGAGCGCCAAGGGGCGGATGTCAATAGAGAAGTCCAAACGGGGAATCAGGCTTATTCTGCTCACCTTTCTAGCCTCAACAGCACAAAGTCTACTTCGACTATCAAGGCAACCCGGAAATACCCATTTCTGAGAGAGCGCCAAACATACAAAAGAAGTAGAGGAAAATGATGATAATAAGGAAGAGGAAAGAAAAAGAAGCAGTTCCGAGACAGTTTAAAATCTAGATTTACTGATTTCATGTGTCTCTTTAACTTTAAGAGCAACATCCCCATTTGTGGATAATGAGAAGTAACTCATTTTGTCAACACACCTCACAAATTATGTCGATGAGGTCATTAAACAAAACAACACCTTTACTAATTGAAAAACAAAATTAAAAATGCAGAACTTTGTTTTTATGTTTGTTTTTATTTCACTTTCATGAGTAAACATGAATACTTGTAAATACAAGACATTGATTTATGTATCAAACAGTGACATACAAATTTAGAAAATAAATAAGTGACCAAAAAAATGAGGAGCCATACTTACACAATGGGCAGGGACAGCCAAATAAATAGAACACAAAAACTAAAGCAGAATAAATATATGTCGACAAATAAATAAGGTGATATTGACATCGAGGTATCAAGTAGAAACGTGACTCAGTTTATTCAAAAACTGACCCATAAAATGATTCACCATCGTCACATAGTAGAGTAACAATATTCCATCACATTTATTCATCCGTACTCTCTTTTTTTCCCCATACTCTGTCTTCTTTCTTTTCCATACTCTTTCTTCTTTCTTTCAGCTTCTGACAAGCAAACAAAGAATGTGACCTAAGAATTAAAAGCTTTTTGACAAAAGTAAAAGGCAAGACATCTAAAATATAGGAAAAAAATATATGAGAAGAACAAGAACATTACATCAGCTTATATTGCCATCTTGCCGATACCCCAAACTGGTCACTCCCTCCACAATAGTTCAAACTCACACTGCTAAAGAACACCGAGAAAGTCCAGGGAGTAGGGCAGTGGGTGGGGGGGGGGGGGGGGGGGGGAGAAGGGGGGGGGGTTGTCCAATGACAAGGAAAATGAGATTTCTCAATTTTTCAATATACCAAAATCTAAAAATAGACTTACTTACCTTTAAAATTCCGTTTTCTTACTTTTCCTTGCTAAAAACCATTGATCTTTCTTCATCTTTTCTTTACTTGCTGAGATTATCTAAATATTGATAACTTTAAATCTCATTGATTACTTTCAAAACTATCAAAATATCAATTCTTTCAGTTTCTTATATATAGTTTTACTTCTTAAATCAACCCTTTCAAAAATATCTTCAACCTATTTCCAGAAAAAGGTCAATAATACCACGAAGGAAATCTTACTTACTAAATATTCCTTCCATCTTTTTCTGAACAAAAACGGACAAAGGAAAAAATCATTGAGTAGGTACTGGTACAAACAATGGAACTGTGAAGACACGAAGTAAAAAGTGTTTGAACAATCAGCATTGCAATATATATATATACATCTATATATACCCATGGCCACACTGAGTATACAGGCTACGGCTATCAGTCCAACAAAACAATGAACAAAAGACAAAAACACGAGAGCGAGAAGAAGAGAATAACGCAGGGCTCCCACTCACCAAGAAATTCCAGGGGTTTTTTTCACCCCCTGGCTGTCTCCTGGATTTATTTTTTTTAATGATGACAGAGCTAGGAAGAAGAAATGAAGAGAAATGCAAGATTAAACGTAATACAGCCATGGACAGTCGCATTTCCTGAGGGGGGGTGTCAAGGTCAGGGAGTGTTGGCTAATTGCAAAGGTGTAAAGAAAGAGTAGAGATCTTGACAGGATTAGTGTCAAATAAGGGAAAAAATAGAGGGTTGGGGGGGAGGGGTGTAAGTCTTCGGCTGTTGGCTTGATACTTGTAAAAACAAAAACTAAGGCGACTTCACAAGCCTTGGTTCGGACTGTGCATCTGTGCACAACACTGCAACCCAAGTTTCCAACTTGATCTGTTTTCGGTGTTGTTGTTTTGTTTGGTTTTTGTTTGGATTTTTTTTTTTTGGGGGGGGGGGGGTTGTTTTTCAAATTCTCTCATAGGCCCAAGCCACCACCCACAACACAAAGGCACAGAATTTTTTAACACCTCATCAGGCTAACGTTGGCCTTACTCCCAGCTAATGTTTTTCTTAGTGCACAGTGGCACAGAACAACTTCAAACAGACAGCTATTCGTGACGTAGTGATGTAGACTGTAGGGGTTAGACTTGTCCTTACACGCCGGGCCGGGAAGGTGGGTATGGGTTGGGATACTGAAACAGCAAATAATTTTTTTTTATAGGAATCAGGGGTGGGGAGATACTATCGTATTTTTATTTTTTTAAAATAAATAAATAAAATTTTTAAAGTATAAAAACAATATGGTTCCGCCAAATTCATAATGATGGGCAGCCCTTTGATTTCCCAACTTTCTCCCTATTACATTTTCGATTTCATTCATTTTCATGGTGTTTTCTTGTCCAGAAAATCTGAAAATGAAATTCCGGGCTTTCTTCCATTTTCCCGGTTGAGTGGACAACCTGAAAACATGGCTTGCTGATACACAAAAAAAGGAGAAAAAAAAATGTTACAGAACAGCTTCTTGATGCAGAAGACAAAAACGTGTTTCAGAATAACAAAACAAATACATGTTAGAAAACGGAATACCATGGCTTGCTGATGTAAAAAACAAAAACATAAGAGAGAACAGAATAACACCACTTGCTGATACTGATACAAACAAAAACATGTGACAGAATAGAATACCACACTTTCCTAAAACAAACAAAAACACTCACAGAGGAAGGGCCACCACCTCCATCTATCCAGGCTGCCAGAAATGACCAGCCTGTCCAGAAATGACCAGCCTGTCCAGAAAAGGTGCATTGCCATCACATTGAAAAAGCTGAACACACAACAAAAAGTGCGGAACACATCAAAGATTTCTAGAATATTCTCTTTGCAACTGGAAAGAACAGCTAGAGGGCTCCTTATAATGAATATCCTACACACTGCTGCAATCACATATATATCAGCAGAATCATGCATTCTTGAGTTATCCTAAATAAGCCTTTTATTATGCAACACTTGAGACGAGAAACCAGGTGGGAGCAAAAACTGTACAGTCAGACAGGGAAAAGGAACAACAGCGCACAAAAAAAAAAAAGAGCCGTGAACGAGATCCGACCCAAGACCTCCTGCATTCCAGCTTTTGTGAAGAAAACGGTAATGCCTTCTGCCAATAATGCCCTCTATTTCTTGCTTTCAAACTATATTGCTATCTTGTCCCATCTGTAACTTGTAACACAAACGTTCAATCCTTTCTCGGAACAAATGGTATTTTCAAAATGTCAGACAATTGTAGGACAGCTAGTTAATTAAAGACTCAAAGTCTTTGCTGGTCTCGATTTAAAATGTTTCAAACGGACATGGGAGCAAGAAGTACCTTCATCAATACACGCTATCCAGCGACAGTCCCTAGCAACCCTCTCCCTCCCTCCCTCCCTCTCCCCCACCCCTGCTGCCAATTATTCATTTTCCATAATATAAGTGTCATGACGCAGTGGAATCAGGCGATCGTCAATTTTTGGGGCATTTAAAGTTTTTGGTACTATTTGAAAGCTTATTTATTTGCTTTGCTTTCAATGAAAAAAAAATGTCCATCTATCTTCAATAGAAGACAAGATATTAGCAATTTTAGGGGCTGAGTTCACCTGGTTTCAATGGTGAAATTAGACCCCAAAAATGGCCGCCAAAGTTTATTAACTCCATTAGCTAAAGAGTCCTTGAAAACACAAAAATGACATAATTTGTGCCTTGAATCAACGTTTTTCAGTAAAATTCACATGGAAATGTGTTTTTATATGAATATAAAAGGGGTTAAGCTAAATAATAAAAATTCGACAAAATTTGCCAAACTGGCAACAAAAACCAGTTTCTCCGATTTCGTTATTTTGACGAGCGCCCGATTTCACCGCGATGCCTCACATTTATCTCTCTCTCTCTTTTACCTTCATTTAAGCCCACAATTTTTTTTCCTACAAATTTCAATATGATTCATTTGAACGCAAAATTAATTCTATGAACGTTTCAAAGTCAGCTCAAATCATTTTTTGTTCTCAGATAAAAGATATACATACAGATTTTTCATCCGAACACAACGTTGTCTATGCGTTGCTATTTATATTTGTAAAGCAATCAGAGTTTGTGTTCTTTGATCAAAGTAGAGTGCTTAAAATAAATGCCGTATATAATTAGATCTACCCCTTCTCAGAAAGCTAACATTCTTACATGACATACTGAACAAGGCTGGAGAAGAAAAAGACCAAGCACATTGAGCGCTCACATAAAAAGTCTTGCCAGGCTCACTAGCCAATAAAAGGCGGCACAAAAAGAAGCACACGTGAAAGAGGATCCTGTTTACAAAAACAAGCAGTAATTAAAGATACAATGAAAAGTTGAACATTTCATGAACACTTTGATTTCGATGATAACATGCCCAATAAAACTAAATGAGAGCTGTACAAATTGCAGAATAACTTTTTAAAAACACATCATACAGTGGAAATGATTCTGTATGGATTACAAAGATCAGCTGTCGGACATTCAGAGGTTTAAAAAAATGGAAACAAACACAACTGACAACAACAAAACAAAAATTCTTAATCATTAAAAAACCAATTCAAAGAAATACAAATTGTAAAAACGTGGCTATCAATTCACCAATTTTATTCATCACCTGATTTATTAAACTGCACATTTCACTGATAAAGTTCAGACAATAATGTCTAGTAAAATAACTTCCAGACCAGTACAAGACGTCTCAGACAAACACCACAACCCAGAAAGTCAGTGTGATCTTTTTTCATAAGAGAGGGAGAGATGTACGTCTAGAAGTAGAAGTCTAGAATTAGCTAAAAAAAATATACACATTTATACCACAGAGCAGAAACGATTCAGAACAAACAAAAAGCAAAAAGAGTCTGGCACTGATTGATCATTTACAATACAAGTCTTAGATACTTAGAAGACCGCTAAAAAAACAAAACAAGAATTCACAAGACAGACATTTTCTGCCATCTTTATCTCGATGGTCTTCAGGTTCAACAATTTCTGAAGCATTCTTTAGATCTCAACAAAAATAGCAATTTTCTTCAGCCTTCTTTATCCCCCTCAAAGCGAGTCAAACAGAGCTCATTGCTTAACCAGGCACAGAAACTGCAGCGCACCATCATCCTAGTTATTCAAAATGGGGGTCCAAGGACACACAGTGTGTGTGTGTGTGTGTGTGTGTGTGTGTGTGTGTGTGTGTGTGTGTGTGTGTGTGTGTGTGTGTGTTTGTGTGTTAGAAATGTGTTTTACAGGGACCTAAAAGGTGCTGAGGGGGAAAAAAATCTATAAAAATTACCCAACGGGGCAGAAAATAGTTATTTTAAGGAGTACTGATTTCACCAGGAGACCACACACATGATACACTGTCTGCCAGCTGTTCAGACGTACTACGCACAAAATTTTGATTTTTTTAAATTGCAGTTTCTTAATCAGTGGTATAAATAATTCAAACGCAAACAGCATTTAGTCCACGACTCCAGTTCCACATCATGTCTCAAACAAAAAATTGAAAAGAAACCCCAAAAACATGGCAATGCATTTTGGGAAGGACCAAGAGAGTTGTTGCCGTAGGGATGGGTTTTACAACCAATCACTGCAGAACGGTAACAGTCACTTTTTACTGAGCCAGAAAGAAGTAAGACTGAAAATGAAATTTCAATTGGGTCTAACCCTTTCTTTTTTCTTCTTTTTTTGGGGGTAAATGTTTTACAGCGCTCACAACGGGCAAAAGGTCATATGAACGCATGGGACACATTAAACATTTTCAGTTGGTAGGAAATTTTGAATTTTGCCCGGGTGGCGGCCAAAGCCAACTCTTATCCATTTTGGACCACCAAGAGATCTTTAACGTGCGCAACTTGCAGACGGGACCTCCCAGAATTTTAACTCTTGTCCGAGAAGGCTTGGTGTAGATCTTTCCTATCAGAAGATCAGGGATGTGACTGAAAGACAGCAGTAATAAGGAGCCAAGGAGTAGCAGTAGAAAGGCTGCTGGGGGCAGAAAGTGGAGATGAAAGCAGATGACAGAACATTGGTAGAAAGCAGGAAAGGAGGTGAAAGGAGACAATTTTAGAGAAGAATCTCTCTCTCTGTCTCTCTCTCTCTGTCTCTCTCTCTCTCTCAGGTGAGGTGTGCATTGGTATCCTTAATCCTTAATTCAGAAAAACTGGGAAAATGAATAAATAAGACCATATATTTGACTCGAAAATAGCTTCCTAAATGATCGAAATGCGAGTTAATAATAGATCCCCACTTCAAATATTTTAGATCTCTGCTCCATTTCTCAAAAACATTTATCTATGGAGAGGACAGTGAGACTTCTCACAAGACTTTTATTGTGAAGCTCTTCTTTATATGTAGTCAGTCGATCTAGTTTTCTTGGTACTGAGAAATGTTTTATTTTGTGTGAATGAAGTATTACGCTCAGCGATCATGTGATTGATGTAAAGTGCTCAGAACTTATATATCTGTATGAGATCTGGAGATAGAGCACTATATAATAATATAAATGCAATCTGTTGTTATTATTATTATTATTATTATTATCACCATTATCATTATTACTGTTGTTATTATTATTATTATTATTATTATTATTATCACCATTATCATTATTACTGTTATTATTATCATTATTATTATCATCATCATCATTTATTATTATTATAATAATTATTCCCCTGCCACTGTAAAAGGAAGTGAAAAACAAACTGTACCAAAGAACCACCAGCTGTCAGAAGGAAAGTACAAAGACCAGATGGGAAAACTATGGAGTGTTGGTTCTCAGATATTTATTGTTCTGCCATTTAAGAAAAAGAACACATTTATGCACAACGGATATATATGGAAAATGTAGACATTGGAACTCCTGAAACTGAATGCCTCTTAGATAAATGTTCTCTTTCTGTGCAAACCTAAAAACCCAGTTGCTTGGTTTTTCTTATAATAAATAAACACTGGCAAATGATTTCCTTACCATATATATATAGACAGTGTGACCTTATTTAATGCTCCAATCACAGCAGTCAAACAAGCGATCTCTGAGAGAGAAAGCGAGAGAGGGATAGGGAGAGGGAGAAGGACAGGGAGAAAGAGGGGGGGCGGGGGGGGGGGGGGGGGGGGGGGGTGTTGAGAGGGAGGAAAGACAGGGAAAGAAAGGGAAAGAGAGAACAACCCCTCCCTAAAAAGCAACTTTAGATAAATGACCAACTGCATTTTTTTCCCCCCGGAACTCATCTTGTTTTCAGGTCTCGCAAATTCTACAAATGAAAACATTTTTTGAAAAGGCATAAATCTGAGATAAAAAGTTCCATTTTTTATGCCAAAGTAGTTCGTTATAAGTTCGTTACAAAGTCTGTAGCTGACCTGAGGACAAAATATGTTCTTACTATTGTTAACCTGATCTGTACATCGTGTTTTATTCTCGAATCAATACGACATGGGGTCTGTGCCACCACTTTCAAAGAGCATAGCAATCTGTCAAAATGATTTTTTGAGAAATACTGAAAGTATCAAAGAGATCTTCATACTAGAAGTATTCTAAAATGTGAAAAATACAACCGCCGGGTACAAAATGACCCCAGGGCGTATATATAGGGTTAAACATCAAACCCCATGCGTTCATATGACCTAAAGCAGTCACGAAGGGCAAAAAACACTTACTTAAGGAGAAAAATCAAACATGAAGCAACATGGGTCAGCCTTAGGGCGAAGAACTTGGTCACTCATTACAAGGACAAGCAGGAAAAAAATAAGTCTTTTTTTTTCTTCTTCTTCTTTTTAAAAAATCAGACATTGACAATCATAGTTCATCCCTCATTTCTCTGCTACGAAGAATGCTCAACTTTAAAAAACCTTCATTATTCTGGTTTTTCCCCCCTGTCATTCATCTGTTCATCAAGTCATAGAAGTAGAAGTCAAGAAAAAAATCAGCGGTCCACCTCAGTTACTTCTGCCTTCTATCTTTCCAGCGAGAGAAAGATGCCCATGACCGTTAAGTCGATTCAAATAAAATAACCCAAATTTCGTGAAAAATGTGTACGGTATAAAAACACGTAGTATGTACCTTCCCTGTGTGGGGCAAGTGCGCTACTGTCAGAATAGCAGGAGCTTCTGTGACATCATCTGTGCTGAGTATTTCACAAAACAGCTCTAAAGACAAGCAAAGCTTTTTCACAAGTTCCTCTCATGTAAGACAAGAATAACAACAGATATGGCAAAACAAGAGTCCAAATTCTTCAGAACATTCTCTAAATACAAAACACACGCTACAGAGCAAAGCCATATAAAAATTATACGGAAATCTCAAGGAGTGGACAAATGAACACACATCCCCAATCCAGGTAACATTGCATTATCCAACAACAAAATATCTTCTTCCTCGTTTTACTAGTCAATGTACAGTTTTGTGACCTAAACACATCATAAGAAATTATTTTAAGAAATAGATGAATCGAAAACAGAAATAGTATAGTTAACACTATGCATACAATCACAAACCAAAGTGAACTGCACAAACACACAGAAGGAGATCCTCTGCGGGATGGACACTGACGAGGGATTTCTTCCACAGTGTCAACCATTTGGTCAGAAGACAAAAACACAAAAATCTCTGCTGACTACCCAGACCTCCTCACCCTCAGAAAAGGGACCTCACGATACCACAGACAAACCAAAGGCAACTGGAAGAGGTACCATACAGACCACATGAAATCTCATGCTCTTAACAGAGAACTGCTTCGATAATAAATAGAAATAACACACACAAAAAAGCCAAAATAAAGACAACCTGCAAAAATGTTTAATTAAAGCAGCAAATATAAAGCAAATGAGATTGCACTTGTACCAATGGAAAAAAATTGCCAGCCAGAAATATGAGCCGAGGTAACTTTTCAACAACCTGTGAAAACGCTTCATCAAAGTTGTTGGCAGTAACCACAGAGATATTTAGTATTTCCGGGCAGCAAACAATAAAATCATCACTAAAAGCAGATATTGTACCAAAAAACATGGAGGAAAAGTTATCATAACAAGTTCAATATACAATAATGGAATCTTTGAAGCTGAATGCAAACATCGAGGATGCTCTGATCATGAATGAGATGATAGAAATCTTCTCTCCCGAGGTACAACCCCTCCAATAATAAATACAAAGCATGTGAATTGGTTTATGATTGTGAGATAACAAAAACTGTCAACATTTACACATGAGATGGTTTGTGACAATGATATTGACCAGAGAAGGCTTGTTCACGTCCCTGCACTATGTAAATCATGACCTGTGTCCAGAGCCATCAGTTGGGTTTTTTGTTGTTTTTTTGTTGTTTTGTTTTTTTCTTGATAAGCTTGAATCACAGAGACGGAGAGAGAGAAAAAAAAAAAGAAACAAGTAAGATCAAAGTGACTTATGTTTCTGTAAATATCTCATAAATGTGACCTTGGACAGTCTTTGCACTTCTTTTCAGCAGAACCGTTCAGCCTATTCCGACCATTTCACAACGTGTCAACGCAATAACTGAACAGCTCTTTCCAGAGTTACAGAATCAGGTGAAGATTGAAAAAATCGAACTTCATCTGGAAATATCCCACACCCTTTGAGTCCAAAGGTTTACTGACATCACCACAGCCCTCCCTAGCTGGCATCATCGGGAAATATTTCCAACCACCTTTTCTCGAAAAATTGCCGCATGGTGAAACCAGCCTGGCCAACTTCTGACTCATCCTCATTGAAAGTCTCACAGTTGTTGAAAATCAGGCGGATGTCAGCTGCGAAATCCTGTCGGTGCTGGTACCTGCAAGGATGTCAAACGATTTAAATTTTAGTCAAATATATCCAAAACGGCCACCTATTGTCCCTGAGAAAAGTGCTTGTCTAGGACAGGTGGGTGTCTTGAACGTCTTTATATTTAAAGAATACATGGGTGAAGTGTACATTGGTCATTTGTACAGGTGACTGTCTTGAACAGGTGGTCGTTAGAGCAAGACGGACATATAATACATGATTTAAATGAATGTACCACCCTGCTACATGCAATCAAAGGCTAGACAGGTAGTTGAAGGAATAACACAATTTTTTTTTTTTTTTCAGAAAAAAGCAAGTGAGAGAATGATGGGGAAAGTATGGTGATAGAAGGGGGGAAACAAATTTTTAAAATGTGCAGAATTTCCTAAAAGAATTCCTCATGTCAGAGCACAACGTCTCAACCTCTTGAAACTATAAGTTCATTTCTAAACAATAAATATTGTTTTTCCATTGAATAATGTCTCAAATGAAGAACAAAGAAAGACTTTCTTCATGGCACATCAAATGTCACTGCCCACCCTGCTAGAAAAAAAATAATTAATAGCTTTGTTTAACGAAAATTCCCATTCAACAGCAAGCTCTATGCACTTTGCAATTCTCTATTATTACCCCAGCAGGCCTGATAGCATTCTGAAACAATCTCAATTTCCTGTGTAGCATTAAAAATTCTATTATCTTTTCACGGTTTTCAACAAACTATTTTAGCGGCGGAAAAGAAAAAAAAAGTAAAACCTGCCCTACCTGTAGGAGAAGTTTGGCTCCATTGGTGTGTATATTTGTTTGGTTATAGACAAAGCAAGCATATTCAAAATTCAAAGACCGGTGTCTGTGGAGTGGTGGTTAAGGGTTTCCTCGTAGCAGGAACAAAACCGGAATTCGATTCCCCTGCGACGAAAATTTTCAATCAAGTACTATATCAGTTTTTTTCCAGCTGGGACATTGTATCCTTCTCAGACAGGCATACCATGCTTTCTACCTGATTTAAATTGTGTAAAGCCAACATTTTTTTTTAAAATGTTAAAACAGACATATTGCTATCTTAGAATTAAAAAGTTCTATATGATATTTTTGGTTGTTTTGAGGTCAAAAACCAAGTCTTCTATCTCCTCCATCAAAATTGTAAGATTATTTGAGTCATTATCAAGAAATTCAAAGAATTGCATTTAAAAAAGCTGTATATTAAATATTTGGCAACTTGGAAACACATGTGTCACTTTTCCAAAAAAAACTATGACAGCTACAGAGTTGAAAGTTGGCAAGTACCTGCGAAAAGATAGATAGGTCCCCATGACGGAGCCCAATTTTTTATTTATTCATTTCCTGAATTTATAAAAACATATTCGGCAAACAGTTCCCATGCTTCCTTGGCCTTTGTAATTATTCCACTGGGAAACAAAACAAATCTGCATAGCTGTCCTTCACAGTGGAAGTGCTGGAAGTGACATTTTGCAAGGCGCATTTTGTTTTAAGAGTATAAATCTAGACCTTCTAATTTTTTTTCATCTCTCAAGATCTATTGCTCCATTACAGTAGAATGTAAATATAGTAGGACAATGACTTTCAGTTGATGTTACTGCACTGATCGTTCCTTTCGTCGAAAGGGGGCCAGTTAGTTAGCCATAACTCACTCCTTGTTCTTGAGCTTTCCCTTGGCCGTGCAGAAGTCCATGGGAGTCTTGATATACTTCCGGTACGACGGGAACTGCTTTTTGTTCACGGGTTTCAGGAACGGCCACCCGTCCTCGTGTTTCTCCAGCTCAGTCAGCAGTTTCCTGGAATAAATGGGACAAAAAAGCCTACATGTACTAAGCCTTAAAATTTGTAATTGTTAATTTATTTAGTTGCAGTTTCATAATTTGTAGTATCTGTTGCATGCTCTCAAGAAATGTGCTGTCAAAATGCAGATTTATAGCGTTGAAAAAAGAAAAGATACAAAACGTACGTACAAATGGTGAAAATTATGAAACAGCTTTTCCTCTCCTTTTTGCTTTCCGGGCTAAAGACATTTGAACAGCTTGTCCACACAGTCTATTTTTTTCAACTATAGCCGGCAACTAGGTAGAGCGCAGCGTTGTTATTGCCTTTATTCCTTCTTGCATGTGACTAGGTCAGTTTGTGATAGTAAGCATATATATGTGCAGGTATAGATGTGTATGGAAGAGGACGTGTGAGAGAGTAGTTTTGTAAAAAAAAAAAAAAGCATAACTTCATCATTCATACAGATTTTTCAATCCAATTTTTTAAATCTGCAACTTTAAAAGGCAAACAGCAACACACAAGCTATGAAGCAGGCAGATTCATACTTCTGATTTGTGTATGATGATTCTAAAAGTGTCCTAACATTTCTTTTAGTCTGCTGTCTCTGACATATCACTACTTTAGAATTACAAAGTTTAACACCAACCCACTCGCTTAACACTAACCCACTTGCTACCACAGACATTGTTATCTTTACAGACAGCCTCTCAACACTAGAGACACTTCAGAGCAGGACTAGTAGTATAGTATAGTATAAGGTTTTACGGCGCTCGCAACTGCTAAGGTCGTATGAGCGCGCGAAACACAAGTTGTTCACTTTTGCAAAAGTTCACTTCACGACTGGTTAACTAATTTACTTTAAAATGCTAAAAAGTTAAAATATTTAAATTCGGTGTAAATTCTGATGTGATATATCAACCTTGATTTGGAGTCTACATAATTTGATAAAGAGGCACCATATCAGAGTTGTCCTACAATGGATTCCTGCTCACACTGGGATACCGGGAGATGAAAGAGCCGATGCCCTAGCAAAGAAAGGAGCTAGCCTCCCTCAGCCTGATATTCCTACTGATTACACCACCTGCTGTCAAATGATCAAGTCAAACTTCAAAGACGACAGGATGAATGCCTGTTGTGAACCTCAAAATTTTTTTACGTCAAATTTCCTTGTAATTCTAGAGTTGTGATATGGTTGCTTTTAAGGACAAGCGGGCTAACCAAGATTTCGGGTGTTTCCAGAAATCTTGACATACACCAAAAGTGGGCATCGCCCTACCTGTAGGAGAAGTTTGGCTTCATTTGTGTGTATATTTGTTTGGTTATAGACAAAACTCTCCTTGTCTTTTATAGAAACTAAACAAGGGGCACAAACTTTACCTTCGATTTTCTCAAAACAGCATTTTTCGAGATAGCGCCCTTGTGCTTAGAAGCAACCATATGTGTCCACTACATCCCTAAAGAGTTCAACAACGCTGGTGCACCTACCCACAACTTGTGAAATCCTTGAGCCTCTCTTTTTCTTTTGTCTTCTCGTCCATAACTGCTGCACTCTTTTCACTCTCCTCTGCTTTCTCTCCCTTCTTCTCCCCTCTCGGCTTTCTCTCTTTCTTATCCTTGGCCACTTTTTCTTTCTTCTCCTTCTTCTTTGGGGGAGGCGACACTTCCTCCCCTGCCGAAACATCGACTGACCCCGAGGGTGTCGCTGCTGCCGTTGATGTTGATGCTGCACAAGTGGCTGCCGTGGATGCGGCTGGGGAGGCCGATCTACTCGGTGCCGCCTCTTCGTTCTTCCCTTTCCTCTTCCTCCTCTTCTTGTCAGCACCGGAGTCCTCAGCACCAGTCGCCTCCATTTTGTTACCATTGGCAACAGCTTTACCTGTGGGAGTAGACAAAATCCTCGTGTAAATTATCGACACAACATAAAGACATACTCTCAGTAGATGCATTGGTTCTTACTACCTCCAGTACTAGTACTATTTTTTTCAGTGAAACTTCAAATCTATCTGATGCCGTCTGAAAAACTTCAAACCACATTGTAACAGTAAATCTTAATTGAAAACTAGAAGATTTATCTGAAAACTTTATAATCTATCTAAAAATTTAAAACCATATATGAAAACTTCGAATCACACTGAAAGAACTTCAAACCTGAACCTTCAAATCATATTAAAAAATCTTCAAATCTTATAGAGAAAACTTCAAAACATATGTGCAAACTTAGAATCATATTGAAAAATCTTCAAAACATATTTCAAAAACTTCAAATCAAATTGAGAAATCTTTAAAACATTTTTCTAAAAACTTCAAACCAATTGAGAATACTCCAAAACATATACGAAAACTTCAGATCTTATCACATCCCTTCAAAGCTCTGATCTTGTCTCACCTGAAGGCAAGGAGGCAACAGCTGGGCTGGCTGCTCTAGAGGAGGACGTAGTGGCGTCTGCCAACCCCGAGGAGAAGCTGGACAATGGGTAGTCATCAAAGTCCTGGGGCTCTTCCTTGACCACCAGTTTGGTGATGGTGATACGCTGGACGGTTGGGAGGCTCTCCTTCCGCTTCTTAGAACGTTTTGAGTTGGACTGAATGGGGGGGTGTTAGATTATTTTTTTTAAATGTAGGTCCATCTGGTATGATAAATTTTAAAATGTAGGTCCAGCTGGTATGATAAATTTTTTAATGTTACCGTTGCAAGAGAAAAAAAATTTAATTATCTCAACTTGCCAAATAAAAGAAATAAATTACAGTCAGACCTTCTCTAATAAACGTATGACCAAGATAATCACCTGTACAAACGACCACTTCCCAATTTCACCCTCGCATTTTTTCTTTATTATAATGGCACTGTCTAAGATGTCCACGTGTCAAAGACAACCACTTTCCTCCACAACAATAGGTGGTCGTCAGGGATAATTTAGACTGTACAACACACAGTGCTCTCTGCATGTAGACTACAACATGTTCATGCTTATTTTTACATAAGTATCCAGAGGAGAGAATTTCCTCCCCAAGACAATAATTACCTTCTCCGCTAGACAGTTGAGACACTGCCACCTCTTCGGCGTGCGAGGGAGAGGAGGGTCCAGGCACTCCAGATGGATGCAGCGAGGGCACTTCTGGCAGGACACCATCTTACCTCCCTTGTTGCCGCAGATGCCGCAGTGAGGTACACCGCTGGCCTGTAAGTTAAGACAACCACATCCAGTCAGCAACACACAAACATTTTGAAAAAAAAAAACAACTTGCTCTTTGGCGCAGATGAATACAGACTTCCCTAGACTTAAAAACTCTTGTGTGGGCTACTATTTTACTGCCTCTTCTTGTCTTTGAAAGCTGATAATAATTGTGACTTTTTAAAAGTTTTTAAGTGCAAAAATGAGGGAAACATCATATTATGAAGGCAAACATGGGACACATGAATAAAGATATATAAATGCCCATGTTTGTGAATGGAACTGAAATATTTTCATTATCTGAGCAAGAAGTATTTTACAGTACAATTCATGTTTAATTTCAGGTTTGTGAAAAGTAAAAGCTAGAGAAACATTTTCTCTGGTACTTACTTTGGACACACACTCATAGCAGAACCAGTCTCCTTCAGGAATATTTTCCATTTTCGGCTGAAATTTAAAAAAAAAACAGTTAAAAGATCAATCATTAAAAAATATCTTCTGCAAGCCAACTAAGCCCTCATTATCTAGAAAACTGCACGTACATTTAGAGAAGAACATAAATTTATGTCTCATTGCGTGGTCATCCCACTGCCTCTTGAAGTTGGGTTTTTTTCTAACATGTTCATGTGTGTTGGTTTTTTATATAACCTGGAATGCAAGAGTCAACAAAACTGATCTGCCTACCAGCTAGACCACCAATGCCATCTAATTTCCTAACTCTTGGTATTACTATTTATCAATTCCTGCCATTTTTATGCTCTGAGCTATGAAACTATCTAAAAAGAATATGTTACCAGCAAGAAAATAGAAGTCTGTCAAAGACTTTATTTATCATTTCTTGGTGTCACTACTAATTAATTCCTGGCATTTGTATACTGTGAGCTACGAAACTATTCAATAAGAATATGTAGACAGCAAGAAAGGGAAAGAATCATCTATCAAGCACCAAGAGAGGAGTTTGCGCACCTTAAAACAGTATGTGTGAAAACCCTTGTCGCATCCGTCACATAGCAACAGCTCTGCCTCGTTGTCATCCTTCCGACAAATCTGACAAGTCTGTGAGAAACACAAGACAAATTGTTTATTTGGTTAAGTATCTACGGGAAAAATTAATATTATTTCCACAAAAATGTATTCATGTTAGAAAAAAATGAGAAAAAAACCCAAGGATT